>NC_056443.1:21239820-21557320 GCF_018296145.1 Oncorhynchus tshawytscha
GGAACTGAAACACGCTGTCGTACACATCGATCCAGAGCATTCCAGACATGCTCAATGGGTGACATGGCTGGTGAGTATGCAGGCCAAGGAAGAAATGGGACATTTTCAGCTTCCATGAATTGTCTACAGATCCTTGCGACATTGGGCCGTGCATTACCATGCTGAAACATGGGGAAATGGCGGCTGATGAATGGCACGACAATGGGCCTCAGCTCGTCACAGTATCTCTGCACATTCAAATTACCATTGATATAATACAATTGTGTTCATTGTCCGTAGTTTATGCCTGACCATACCATAACCCCACGGCCACTCTGTTGACATCAGCAAACCCTTCACCCACAAGGTGTCTACCATCTGCCCGGTTCATTTGAAACCTGGATTAATCCTTGTAAAGCACACATCTCCAGCATGCCAGTGGCCATTGAAAGTGAGCATTTGCCCACTGAAGTTGGTTACAATGCCAAACTGCAGCCAGGTCAAGACCCTGGTGAGGACTACAAGCATACAGATGATCTTCCCTGAGATTGTATCTGACAGTTTGTGCAGAAATTCTTCAGTTGTCTAAACCCACAGTTTCATCAGCTGTCCGGGTAGCTGGTCTCAGATGATCCCGCAGATGAAGAAGCCGGAGGTCACAGGCTGGCGTGGTGACACGTGGTCTGCGGTTGTGAGGCCGGTTGGACGAACTGCCAAATTCTGTAAAACTTAATTGTCTGGCAACAGCTCTGGTGGATGTTCCTGCAATCATGCAAATTGCACACTCCCTCATAACTTGAGACATCTGTGGTATTGTGTTGACAAAACTACACCATTTAGTGGCCTTTCATCCCCAGCAGTTTAATCAGCTTCTTGACATGCCACACCTGTCAGGTGGATGGATTATCTCAGCAAAGTTAAAATGCTCACTAACTGGTAAAATACATTTGTGCACAAAATGTGAGAAATAAGTTGTGTATGGAACATTTCAGGGATCTTTTATTTCAGCTCATGAAACTTGGGACCAACACTTTACATGTTATATTTTAGTTCAGTTTCAGTTCCTATACCCACAATGTATTTGTCTGAAAAAGTGGGTAAACTGCCTACCCTCTCAGCAGAGGTAATTCCACACAAACACATGCAAAACAAGTCTCCTACATGAAATATGATACGAGTTCAATTAAAACATTGACACCCTAGTTCATGAGCTGTCCATAAGTTGAATGCTTTGGACTTCAATCATGTGACAGAACTCTTTCCTTACATTTGTAATAAAGCGTTCGATTGAATTAGAAAATTGAACTTACGATTCCTTGATCTCTGACAATGCACCTAAATGCCTACGTTCACATTGGTCTCGCTTTAGTTGTGCACACAAATCAAGAAATAATATAGCCTATGCCAATGCATAATCAAATGCTTCTAACCAAAAGCCAACTATAGGCCTACCATTGTTGGATGATCATTGGCATCTAGCTGAAGGCTAGTTGTCTGGAGCAATTTGTCCAGTCAAATGTGATTCTGATTATCAAATCTACTACGCCAAAACTCAAGTAGCCTGGTGATGACACTTCCATCAATGAACAAGCTGGACCACCGCCAACTTTAAAGATTATAATTGGCTGAATCACTTCTACCAGGATTTGACTTGCGCCACCTGTTGTAGTGCAATCTAGACCTATGCCACGTTCTGATGGGACCAGTTACAATTTAGCATTTCAATAACATGCAACTGGCTGATGCAGTGCGTTGTGTAAGGTCAGAATTGGGGGTACCTGTTAACAGCCTTAAAGCATCCAGGTAAAATGTGTATAACTTGTGTTTGAGCCTTAAAATTCTAGGCATAACTAAGTGGTCAGACATACTCATGACAAGTCAACTTATATCTAGCAACACCCTTTGCAGTCCAGAAGACTAGAAACAGCATGTCATTAGTGGCTATAGCACATGTGTTCAGCTATGCTGGCCGTGTGCCATTTCAAGTGAAGTACTACAAAAAGCATGTGTCTACAGAGGCTTTATAAGTTATAGAATGATAAAGGGGAATCTAATTCAGCCATTAATTTTGGAATACAACTTGCCTCGAGCTTGCTTGACTCAATATCTAGTAACACTAGCCTCAACATGGTTAATTATTTTTGA
Organism: Oncorhynchus tshawytscha; assembly: GCF_018296145.1. Classification (NCBI taxonomy): domain Eukaryota; kingdom Metazoa; phylum Chordata; class Actinopteri; order Salmoniformes; family Salmonidae; genus Oncorhynchus; species Oncorhynchus tshawytscha. The sequence continues at coordinate 21,241,945 of NC_056443.1, forward strand.
TCTCATGTACATGCCTTGCTACCAAAAAGCAGTCTGAAGCTGAGTGCTTGAATTAGTCAAGCCACATCCTGCAGCAGTTAACTGAAAGTGGCCACGGTTAGAACTGCTGATCACCCCTTAAAGGCCAACATGAGTCTTAAGTGACATGAAAGCGGCGCACACAAAGCATTTACCTAGCCAACTTAGTTCCCAAATAAAGTCCTCACTTGTGATATAATCCCCAAACCCGATGCAGCCACATCCCATAATAATCAGGACAAGGTACAGATTGTAAGAAAATATTTATTAAGAACCAGACTTAATTATATTCACAAACACCGCAATCACTCCCGATTCAGTCAGTGGTTTCATTTGTTCCTGTGGAGAGAATAAAATTAAGCTACATCTCATCAAGGAATATGACGTGTAGAACAGATTTCTCCATCTCATACCATTGTATGGAGAGTGACTGGGGTCTGGCCCTAAGTGGTTCCTTTAGGTTGGTTCATTTGCCAGCTGAAGACTTTGACATATTTAGCCCTAGGGTTGATGCCAGGCATTTGCCTCCCAGGACTAAGGCCTGTGTTGGAAGTAGTTGTGGAGGTCAACGGTCTTCTGGTGGTGGTGAGGGTAGTGGGTGGTAATGCTATTATTGGACAGAGAGTCAGGTGTAAAAAGCTGTAACAGTTGTACCACCCTCTTTAGCTGCACAACTACCGAACACTTACTTTTTACAGGAACTCTAGTCAAGATGGTGCCAACTCCTGGAGAGTCTGCCTCAAACCGCCAATAGGCAAACAGCTTGTATAGGTCACTCAGTGGATAGACACACCGAACTATAATCCTAAAAAGAGAACTGAACATTAAAGCCACAAGTGCCTGTAGTGAAAGTTAATGACCATTTTAACCAATGAGGCAGTAGATTATTAGTGAAGTCACGTACACAGAGGCAGTATCCCTGGTTTTGACTGGTGCATTCACAGATTGGCTCTTGTGCGCAACGTTGATCTCATTTTCATAGGTAACATGCTGATGGTCAACCTAGATGACAAGAGGATGTAACAAGCCTGAACATGATTCAATGAAAATTATCAAACTATTGCAAGCCATGTATATAAACTACACTGTTCCCTTGTCAGGCCTCATGAGAAATATAGACACCTTAAATATTCAGCCTGTATGCTGACGGTTTGAGATTGAGGCTTGCTAATCTCATGGACCGATTCTGCACCAATGACGGGATGCATTGATAACAGCGTTTATTTTGCAGATTTGGACGCATCAGGATTGGGCAAATTCTAAGACATATGTAACCAGAACTAAGTCATACAGCTGAACAAATTAAGCAAGATGAGTTCTGGGTTACCAGGTTAGATGCTGGCAAACGTATTTGAAGTAGTCACTGGTAGGGCCAGTCACTTGAATGATTCAAATTGTATGGGTTGGACAGTTATACCTGGACCCTGGTACCACAGCTGTGGAGTCCAAAGCTAAAGAGAACCCTGGTGCCATCTGTCTCTTGAGGCCTGCAGGTGGAGTCCAGGAGAAAGGTTCCGTTGGGTTCAGCTCCAGGGATGGCCAGAGTCACATCAGTAACGACTGTCACCACCCCTTCAGTGGAACACACTAGAGAAAGTTGTGTTAGAGCTGGGCTAGAACAAAGTGAATGATCAACACTAAACAGTCAGGCAATAAATTAAGTTGCAGCAAAGATGAGGCACTAGTAGTTACCTATGACCTCAGTAGTCTGGAAGAGACAAGCTTTGGCCAAGGAACTCTTGACCTCCAAGGTCTTAGGAAGTCGTGAGTGAATTTCAAACGAGCCGTAGAACTGCTTCAAATGGATGTCCTGGGAAAAAAGAGAAGGTACATTTTAAATAATTATAACTCCTACTTGAGCCAACGACAAGCCAATTTAAGCGCTTGACCAATGAGCATCTCACCTTATAAGTGTAGCCAACAGAGAAGAGGGGCACTTCCAGGGTCAGACTCTTGCTGTCATTCTGCATGATGTAGCCCCGCTTGGCTGCCAGATTTGAGTTCAGAATGTAAGGGCCAACACCCACCTCCCACAGGTAGTCAAATGGCTTATGGTCCATCTGGAAACGGATGCTTCTCTCATTGCAGACGCCTTTGAAGACCGGAGGAACTGACAAAGAGAAGATCGGCCCAATAGTTTAGTCAATAGTGCCAAAATGACAGGGGTAAACAGTGGTAGATCGCTGGGCTGCGTCCACGTTAGGCTGGTCAGAACCAGAAGGCTCAGAAGAATGAGAAATAGCACTTCCAGCCCAGGTCTCTTAATAAAGTTCAAGTCAACTTACAGACATCATTGAACTGAGCCACGACTGAGGCCAGGTAGTAGAAGGCTCCTCTTGAGGCAGGATGACAAACGTGTAGTTGATGTCCAACGAGAACTGAAGAAGCCCCTCTGGAGAGTACTATGGATATGAACTCATTTAGAAACAGAAGCTACATCCACATATTAGAATCTGAGGTCCCCAAAACCCATTGGAAAATGTTGAGGAACCTTGGATCTGAGAAATGAGAATTTTCAAATGATTATAACTACAATCATATCCACCCTGGGTTAAATAAATAGGAAAAGACTCAGCTTATGCAAAAGGTGATTCATGCCCTATTGGAGAAAGTTCTGTTCCTCCCTGGGGGGGTCGTTGGTCTCAGTACTAACACATGTGTTGTCAATCCACAAACACAATGTTCCCACTGTCTCACAATATTCTAGTATATCCTCTTCTGTAACTAATGAGAAGTCACGAGGAAATACTGAGAAAAACCACAGTAGTTCATTAAAGAGTAAACATAAATATTTTTCACCAGCTTGTGAACAGCAGCATCCTCAAATGGCAGCCTGAGAATGTAGGCATGAAGGTTACTATTGGGCCGGGGGACCATGGTTATGACGCGGCCACTTTTAGTCGCATCTAGTATGGTGAAGTTATGACCATTGAGCGTCACAGCCACCAGGTCAACATCGTAGGAGAGATTCCCCAGGTAAACAGTAAACACACGATCCTCAAGGACTGTTTCTGTGGTTGGGGGTGACAAGTGTCATTAGCAATTATGACCATGGAGCTGAAGAGCCACTTCGGATAGGCTAGTAGAACTTACGGTTAATGATGGAGAGGTGCTGGATCAGAAGGGGTGTGTTCATGGGCCTGTGGAGGCGGAGTCTGGTCTCCACACCACAGTCATCAAGAAAGATTTGTTCATAGTAGAGATGGACCACATAGAACTCATGGTACATGTTGTCCATCACAAAGCTCTGGAAGAGTTGAAACTGTTATGAAGCATCTGCCATTAGGTTATATGGTACAAAGTAGAATATTCAAGGTGTACAGAGGACATGAGTGACTGAAGCCATTTGCAGCTTCTCTGCATCAGAATACAAGGTAAGCATCTCCATGTGACTGGTCAGATGCCGGCCTAGTACGCTACTGACTTTTCTGTATCCTCCGGCAGCGTTGAAAGGGATGCTGATCTGGACAGTGGTGTCACTGATGTCCAGGCTGTAGCCTCGCTCTGCTGTGATGGGCTCATCCAGGAGCTGCCCATCCACCCCCATTGAGATCTTGCTGCTCTCCAACCCAGAGAGGCCAGAGACCAGCGGGGACAGCAGAGTGGGGGTCTGCCAGACCAGCCCCGCCCCATCATACATCCCTTCATCTGGAAAGAGATTACAAGTGTTAAGACCCTGTGAGCAATTCTTCCTCTGGAACCGAGTGATCGAAACATCACAGATCTGAAATAACTTCATAGGTGAAAGTATTATTTGCTTAACTGAGCAATCACTATTGCTTAAGACAATCCAGTCCCTTCAGGTCTGATCCTTGATTATGTGGAACCTGATATTGCACTGGAACTTACTAGTGCTGCACGCAACAATCCAGTCCACCATCATAACCACCCATCTCTGCCTGGAGAACAGTATGGGATGGACCACCTCCACCACTGAACCATTGATCTGGAATTGAAGAATGGATGAAGTGTACTTGCCAACAGTACAAAAGGGGCATTTCAGTAGTCTAAATAAGTGCCTTCCTTCCCATCCTGCATAACCCTGGTTTTAAACATTACGCAATGAAAGACCCTCTCGGAATACAGCCACCAGTCTAGGTCGTTAATGTCAAATTAATCAAGCCTGAAGACAACCAAGATAAAGGAAGCCATTAAACAGGACATTTAAATCCTCACCATGGAGACAGACCCCATGACAGACCGTGGTGTGTAGGGTGAGCGGAACACCAGTCTCCCCCGGGTGAGGTGGAACACGTAGCCCAGCTCCCGAGCCTCTGAGAATGACATGGGAATCAGCTGCTGCCCCTCCTGCTGGAACATCACCTGCCAGGTAGACGTGGCAGAGCTGTGGGCCTGATGGGGAACAAGAGACAAGGCATGCATGGTGGTATTGGGGACAAACTGGTGGAGCTCATCTAATTGAGAATTTGCCAAATAGCCTTTAGCTTACTTTAGCAAGGGCAGCAGTCCAGGCATCCGTTGTACCAGACAGACAAGAAACGTCACTCCTCATTGACACCTACAGGGTAACAATACTCTCCTATAAAAATACACAAGCCCACCTCCACGAGCCCTGATACAGTCTAGATCCATGCATCAGTACCTCCATATAGTTCTCCTCGCAGCTGACTTCTCTGGGGGACCAGGGTAGAGGGAGGGAGCAGGTTGCAGTCACAGAGTAGGTGGCTTCCACTCCATTCGCATCAATTGTGATCAAGTTAAAGCTAAAAGTGAATACCTCATCGTCCTAAGACACAAAAACAAGACCTTCAACTGAGATACCTGGTAGTAATTTAACTAGAAAATATAGTTTAAAAGCCCTTCCCATGGGTACAGATATCAACTCAATGGCTACTCCACATTGGTTCAATGTAATTGAAATGTTGATTTAACCAGTTTGCCCATGGATTGTGGCTTTGAAAAGACCACAATGCACAGCAAATATATGAACCTGGTTGTCAGTGTGGCAGGAGAAATAGGAGGCTCGGAGTTCAGCATGGCCACGCAGAGGGAGGATACTGAACATGTAGCCACACTCTGACCCATACTGCTTAGTGATGGGGTGAACGCCATCAGCATCTAGATAGGGGTAAAGAACTGGGTCATATCAAATGATTTGAATATACTCAAGTCCAATACCAAATAAAAATCAGTTTATTCTTAAGTGGTCCAACAGGCACAGTGAGACAAATATACTGCAGCACTAGCTACCAAACCCTGGCCAAGACATGTTAAGATGCCATGTTCATGAGCTGACCAAACCTAGTTTGAGGCCCATTTTGCATCAGAATTCAAGTTAAAAGCCTACTTACCAACCGCTTCAAAGCGAGGTTTGTTCCCAGCAAATGAGAGTTGGGTTGTTACCAACAGGTATCGATCCCGGCATGCAGTCTCAATGGCCCCTATAAAAAGACACAAGGTGAGAATCTGAAGGGTGGAAGCTAAATGATTCTCAACAATGCCCGTGTTCTATAGCTTGTATAAAAGGCTCATCTGACCCAATTTAAGTTTCTTACCTCTTGGAAGGTCAGAACATCTTACACTAGGCCATACAGACAGGAGTACAAATACTCTGTAAGAAAATCAATAGCACAGGTCAATAAAGGTTGCCAGCATCAAAACACTTATTCAAAACATTTAAGCCCACCACCAAACTTACCCCACCCAACACCCAAAAGCCATTGCCACTGAGCAGTAGAAGTGTCTAACCAGGAACAGCTAGTAAACTACACCTGCTCGTTAACACACCATCAACTATCACGTACTGACAGTATTCTAGCCAAAACAACAGTTGATAAGTAGCATGTTCTCTGGCACTTTTCTATGGGGGTGGTGCTGTGATTGAGGTAATTAATTAGCTAATTGGGTCACATAGTTGGTCATCTTGCCAGAGCCTAGGGGCGCAGCTAAATAGTCTGAAGTGGATTCGTCTCCTCGTCTCTTCTCCTTCCCCCTTTCTTAGGATGTGTTTTCCATCCCCACTGAATAACAATATAAACGGATCATGTAAAGTGTTGGTTCCATGTTTCATGAGCAGAAATAAAAGATCCCAGACATTTTCCATACGAACGAAAAGCTTATTTCTATCAAACTTTGTGCACAAATTTGTTTACATCCCTGTTAGTGAGCATTTCTCCTTTGCCAAGATAATCCATCCACTTGACAGCTGTGGTATATGACAAAGCTGATTAAACAGCATGATAATTACACAGCTACACCTTGTGCTGGGGACAATAAAAGGCCACTCTAAAATTTGTCACACAACACAATGCCACAGATATCTCAAGTTTTGAAGGTGAGTGCAATTGGCATGCTGACTGCAAGAATGTCCACCAGAGCTGTTGCCAGAGAATTGAATGTTCCTTTCTCTACCATAAGCCGCATCCATCCGGCCTCACAACCACAGACCATGAGTAAGGCGTTGTGTGGGCGAGTGGTTTGCTGATGTTAACGTTGTGAACAGAGTGCCCATGGTGACGGTGGGGTTATAGTATGGGCGGCATAAGCTACGGACAACGAACACAATTGCATTTTATCTATGGCAATTTGACCCCACTCCGGGATGCTGTCCTTCTAGGCAGAGTTTCAAAGGAAAAGCCATATCTCAGACTGGCCAATAAAAAGAAAAGATTAAGATGGGCAAAAGAACACAGACACTGGACAGAAGAACTCTGCCTAGAAGGCCAGCATCCCGGAGTCACCTCTTCACTGTTGAGACTGGTGTTTTGCGGGTACTATTTAATGAAGCTGCCAGTTGAGGACTTGTGAGGTGTCTGTTTCTCAAACTATACACTCTAATGTACTGTACTTGTCCTCTTGCTCAGTTGTGCACCGTGGCCTCCCACTCCTGTTTTTATTCTGGTTAGGGCCAGTTTGCGCTGTTTTGTGAAGAGAGTAGTGTAGCTCCGTCCAGTAACCACGAGCACAACCGCTCCTTGATTTTAACTGGCGGCTTTATCCTGTAGATTTAGTCAGAATGATCACCTTCCGTGAGAACTATAAAGTAAATGAAAAATACAGTTAAGCACACTCTTACATCCTCCTTATCTTACGAGTGACATATTAGCTTGGTATAACTCTGAAGTGCTTACATACATAAATAGTTTAGCCGGTGCTATAACAGTATCAGATTAAACACATGAATAATGGAAAAATACCTCATTGGCTGCTTATTACAGAAGGGAGGAATCAAACTTCACATTTATTATTCCTGGCATTAATTCACACTTCATCCTTAATTATTATAACGTTACCATCCTAACATACACGCTTCAACCTTTATGAACTACACCCGATGACATGAAAACTTAGCTAACACAGTGCGGGATTGCCTTCCCTCCAAAAGTGTGTTGCTACAATAAGGATCCCCGTTACAACAGTATTAGCTATGTCGTTCCGCTTGTCTTATCATTTCCCCCACACAGCGGACACGTAAACAATTCAAACAAAGGACAACGACATAGACTTACAGGTTAACTGTCAGTTACACTCCCACCAATCACCGGTGACTTCTGTGAAAGGGGTCTGCATGTTTCTTGATCGGCTTCCAGGAGGGTGACTGTCTTATGGACGGGCCTCTCCAGATAGGTGGGTTTGGTGATGCGTTTACCTCTCTCATCCAGGGTTGAGGCGCTGATCAGTAACTTGAATCTTCTCACCCGGCCATCCTGTCCCGGGTACACTTCTGTAACGTTTGCCAATTTCCACTGGTTGCGTGGTACATTATCATCTTGCAAGATGACAATGTCATTAATCCTTGCGTTTCTTCTGTCTTCATTCCATTTCTGTCTGTGTTGGAGGTTTAGGAGGTACTCTTTCTTCCACCTTGTCCAGAATTCATTGGCTAAGAATTGTACTCTGCGCCATCTCTTGCGGAGATAAAGATCTTCCTTGATGAACTGTCCAGGTGGCGGTAAGATAACTGTGGACTTCATTGTCAAGATATGATTTGGCGTGAGAGGTTCCGGACCTAATGGATCATTCAGATATTCCGTAGTTAGGAGTCTACTTTTTAAAATCGCCATGACTTCATAGAGAAAGGTACGCAGAGAAGCGCTGTCGAGTCTTCCGTCTGACTGATCAAGAATGGATGTTAAGACACTTCGTATCGTGCGGATTTGCCTTTCCCAAACACCACCCATGTGACTTAAAGATGGGGTGTTCATGATAAACTCGCATCCAAGTTCCTTCAGTCCTGTTTGATCCATTTCTTTCAGGGCGTCCGCAAACTCGCGTCTTGCACCAATGAAGTTGCTGCCTTGATCACGTCTGATTTGACGAACATTACCACTTATGAATGAACGCAGGGAATTGATAAAAGCGTCGGTTTTTAAGTCATCAAGCATTTCAATGTGAACTGCTCGAGAGCCCATGCAAGTGAGTAGGAGCCCATAACGCTTTAACTCTCTTCTTCCGTCCTTGGCATAGAAAGGTCCAAAGCAGTCCAGTCGACTTCCCAATAACTAGGGAGCAATGAACTTCTCCTGCTGTGCTGATTGTTCTGAGGTATGAGCACTCTCCATAACCTGAGGTAACCTACTCTAAACTGGAACTCGTCTGATGCGACATACCACAGTACACCAAGCGCTCTCTCCATGTGTGGTTCACCCAGAGACATATGCAGGTCTTTGGCACCCTCGGCACGTTCTTCCTTGGGAATTATGGCTATAACTTCCTTGCTGTTAGAGATACACTTGTGCAACCGAAGTTTGCCGATGCTGCAAAGCTCTCTTGCTTCTTTCACCAGCTGGGCCTAAGGTTCAGCTTCAGAGATACGCTTGTCAACCCATCATCAACATAAAAGTTCCTTTCTATGAACTGGATAGACTTCACTGCTGAAGCTTCCTGGTCCTTCGGCAGCAAGATGTTCGAGACCATAGTTGGCGCAACCAGGAGATGAAGCTGCGCCTTTGCCAAGTGGACCTTCATACGATACACTGAGGGTTGAGACTCTTCGATCTCCGTTCTCCCACCAAAGGAACCTGGACCTGGTCTTCTGTCAGTTGGAAGCCATGATTGCAACTGGACCCTGGAAGCAAAACGACAAAGGAGGCCCAGCAATGTGTTTGTCAACTCTGGACCGCTAAGGAGATGGTCATTCAAGGACGTCTCTCGAAACTTAGCTGAGCAGTCAAAGACGACTCGTATCTTCCCAGGCTTTTGTGGGTGATAAACCCCATGGTGCGGGATGTACCATGCTGGATGCTTGTTAATTTCCTCTTTGGAGACCTTCTCAGCATCTCCACAAGCTATGGTCTCTTCCATGAATGCTGTGTAGTCCTTGTAGTACTGCTTGTTTCTCCTTAGCCTCCTTTCCAGGAACTTGAGACGGTGAACTGCACATGTTTTATTGTTCGGCAGGTTGGGTCTTTCTTCCTTAAACGGCAGCGGCATCTCATAATGTCCATTGTCCTTGCGTCAGATTCAAGCGTCTTGATAATGTCCAGTGCTGTGATTACCTCTCTTACACGTGTTCTACAAACATAGTGTACTTGATTTGTGAGGTTGGAAGAAGATTGAAAGCTTGGCATCATCTGTCTAACGATAACCCGCCATAGTCGATACATGGATTTCCATAGCCGACTATGCTCCAGCCAAGATCTGTTCTCTGAGCGAAAGGCTGATTTCCCTTACCAGACACAATTTCTCTTGGAAGGAGAGCCTGGGAGCAGTTGTAGCCAATTAAGAGACCGACATCACAGCTCTGTTGAGGAGCAATCTCCTCTGCAATGTGTTCAAGATGAGACCATGCTCTTGCAGTCTCTGGAGTAGGAATATGATCTCTGTTTGCAGGAATAAACTCTCTCGAGTAGGTTGTTGGTAGAGGGATTTTCTTCTCCAAGTAAAACCCTCTAACCTGCAAACCAGACAGCTTCTGGCATGGCACAATGGTATTCCTTGAAGCCATTGTAGAGAGTTTCAGTTGGACTGGGTCCTTCCTTGTATTGAGAGCCTTTGTTGTCTCTTCAAGGATAAAAGTGGGCCTCCCGGGTGGCGCAGTGGTTAAGGGCGCTGTACTGCAGCGCCAGCTGTGCCATCAGAGTCCCTGGGTTCGCGCCCAGGCTCTGTCGTAACCGGCCGCGACCGGGAGGTCCGTGGGGCGACGCACAATTGGCTTAGCGTCGTCCGGGTTAGGGAGGGCTTGGTCGGTAGGGATGTCCTTGCCTCATCGCGCACCAGCGACTCCTGTGGCGGGCCGGGCGCAGTGCGCGCTAACCAAGGTTGCCAGGTGCACGGTGTACCCTCCGACACATTGGTGTGGCTGGCTTCCGAGTTGGATAGGCGCGGTGTTAAGAAGCAGTACGGCTGGTTGGGTTGTGTATCGGAGGACGCATGACTTTCAACCTTCGACTCTCCCGAGCCCGTATGGGAGTTGTAGCGATGAGACAAGATAGTAGCTACTCCAACAATTGGATACCACGAAATTGGGGAGAAAAAGAGGTAAAAAAAAATGTTTTAAAGGATAAAAGTGGTGTCGCTCTGGGTGTCAAGAAGTGCATACACAAGAACTTCACGATCTTGCTCACTTGTGGTTGACACCCATACTGGAATGATTGTGGAGGTGTGAGTGTTGTTAATGTCCCTTACAACTCTGTTAGATATGGCCTCAATTGACGCTCTTGTCCCCTTATCTTGTGGGGGCTCTGTCTTCCTATCCCTTAACCTTTCTTTAGTACGATCTTCATGCAGGCAGAATGGATGCCTCCTCTGACACGTGTCGCAGGTTATCCTGTTTTCACAATCTTTCGAGCGATGCCCAGGCCTTAAATGTATTCTCTTGAACAAACTTCTGTCGCTCTGCGGTGGGCTTATCCATGATCTTTTGTGGAGACTGTGACCTCACTTCTCACAGAAGACACAACTAGTAACAGTAACTTTCTCATCAGAGTTAGTTGCTAATACCCTTGCTCCGGGGCTTTGAATCCTTGGCGTCTTAGGTTTTCCATCTTCGCTTGGTTTCAAAGCATGAAGGGATGTCACAGGATTGCAAGCGATCTTTGCTTCTCTCGTGAGAAACTTCACAAACTGACTGAAGCTTGGAAAGGTCTCAGTTTCTATGACCTTTCTATTCCATCTTGAAGTTAGCCAATCTGGAAGTTTAGCGAGGATGTTTTGGTTTTCATTACAGTCATTAAGCATCTCCAGGCCCTGGGGTAAGCACTTGAGGGCTGATAGTTGAGACTTGACTTATGTGAGAGTTCGGACATGCACAAGGAATTGCTGTCCTTCCAGTGCGGCTCTATCTATCATTACAGTCATTAAGCACCTCCAGGCCCTTATTCTGAGACATAGCAGCCTCACAGCTGCGAAGAAAGTCTACAAGGTCTCTAAGTTCAAAACTGTCCTTGGATCCTCTCTTAGGCCATGCATTGAGCTTATCTCTGAAGGACTTGGCGATGAGGAATTTGTTTCCGTACCTTTCTTCAAGAATGGTTCACGCAGCATGGTAGGCTTTCTTGGCAGGCCCACCGATATATTTTCTTAAGTAATATATCTTCTCATTTGCTGGTATGTTCTTCCTGTCTATCAGAGTCTGAAAAGAGACCTTCCAGTCAGTGAACGAGAGTGGTTCTCCATTGAATGTTACTGGTTCTGGTATGGGGAGGCGGCTTTCCCTGATTGATTCCGCTAGCAACCGGAACATGGTCTTGGTGCCATCTTCTTGTTGTGTGCTTGTCACAACATGTTGTGGTGAAATACTGTGAAATGAGCCACTTCTGTGCATGACTTCTTTCACAGATTTGCAGTTAGAGAGTAGTTCTCCCTTCTCGTCCTCTGAGTTTTCATCTTGCTCATACACTTGCATCGGCGCCTTGGCAGCATTTAGTTTCTTGAGCACTTCTAGGCGCTCTAACTCTCTACGCTTGTCTTCTAGCGTCCTTCGTCTGGCAGCATGTTCTACCTCTAACTTGACTCGCAGCCTAGCTTCTTCTAAGCTGTGTTTCACAGCCTCAGGTTCTTGCTCCGCTGTCCTCTTCTTATCTTCATCTTCGAGTCTCTGAAGCTCTTCTAGTTGGCGTTGTTGCTTAACCATTACTTCTAAAGCTGCTTGGTTAGTAGAAACTTCCGCCGCAGCCTCTTGTCTCTTGACAAATGACAAGCTTGAACGTCTGGAGTTGACCTTTGAGTTGCTTAGAGACTGGGAGAAAGCACTTGAGGGCTGATAGTTGAGACTTGACTTATGTGAGAGTTCGGACATGCACAAGGAATTGCTGTCCTTCCAGTGCAGCTCTATCTGGTTACTTTGACCTTCTTCCATGCCTTTTAAATGACACCTTACAGTCTTGATAATAGACATTGTAACTGCTTCACAAGTATCAACTCTGCGTCGTATATCGTATGTCAATTTGACCAAATTTACATAGACAAGGTTTAGCTCTGTAGAGGTATGGCTAATCTTGTTTAAGAGGTCTTCTAGTAGGTCTTCAGAGCAACAGCCTGTCAGTGACAGTTTTGCTTCCTTTACCAGAGCCTTCCACTTCTCATAGCTGACCCTGAAACGATGTTCGAGCTGTCTCCATCTTTCGTCGCGCAGTTCTCTGCCCTTTTCAGTTAACCTGCGGACCCTCTCACCTTTTCGTGGCTCTTGTTGTGATATCTCATCAGCAGCCTCTGCATCATCATTCGCTGGCAGAAGTGACTCCACACCAGTCTGGGCCTCTTCCTGCTGCTCTGTTTGTTCTGATGAAGGCTTGAAGTTTGCGAGGTGTTGCTGCAGATGCTCAACTTGACCCACCCCATCTCTATCACCTATAGTGAAACTACCTCTTTCTGACATTCTAAATCAAATCAAATCAATTCTAGGTAAGGTTTGGATAAGTGAGTAGGTAATTTATTCTCTAATTCACTGTAATTTAAACCTTAGTACTGTAACGTTGGGATAGTGATGGGTGTGGAGTCAGACGCAGAGAGCAGAAGGTAGACGGGAAAAAACGCTTTAATGTCCTCAAGCACAGTAACAGGGACAAACATGGGTGAAGCCCAAAACACAGGCGCAACAAAAACCCAAACCCACTGTTACCAAAATACCGGACAGCGAAAACCCAAAAGAACACAAACACCACTAACGTAGAATAACCACAAGCCCGCACAAACACCAGCGGGCTAAACTAACTTAAATAACACCCATCCCAAAACCCCAACAAGGAACAGGTGAAAACAATTTGACAAAAACAAACGAAAAGGATAAAGGGATCGGTGGCAGCTAGTAGACCGGCGACGACGACCGCCGAGCGCCACCCGAACAGGAAGGGGAGCCACCTTCGGTGGTATTCGTGACAAGTACGTGGTATAAACATGTATAATGCTTGTAACAAAGGCTTGAACAAACACCTCATTGGCTGCTTAGTACAGAAGGGAGGAAATCAAACGTCACATTTATTATTCCTGGCATGAATTCACACTTCATCCTTAATTATTATAACATTACCATCCTAACATACACGCTTCAACCTTATGAACTACACCCGATGACATGAAAATTTAGCTAACATAGCGCGGGATTGCCTTCCCTCCAAAAGTGTGTTGCTACAATAAGGATCCCCGTTACAACAGTATTAGCTTCGTAGTTCCGCTTGTCTTATCATTTCCCCCGCACAGCGGACACGTAAACAATTCAAACAAAAGACAACGGCATAGACTTACAGGATAACCGTCGGTTACAAGTAGTGCACAGCGTTGCACCAGATCTTCAGTTTCTTGACAATTTCTCACATGGAATAGCCTTCATTTCTCAGAACAAGAATAGACATGAGTTTCAGAAGAAAGTTCTTTGTTTCTGGCCATTTTGAGCCTGTAATCGAACCCACAAATGCTGATGCCCCAGATACTCAACGAGTCCAAAGAAGAGCAGTTTTATTGCTTCTTTAATCAGCATTTTTTTTAAACAGTTTTCAGCTGTGCTAACATCATTTCAAAAGGGTTTTCAAATGATAAATTAGCCTTTTAAAATGATAAACTTGGATTAGCTAACACAACGTGCCATTGGAACACAGGAGTGATGGTTGCTGATAATGGGCCTCTGTACGCCTATGTACATATTCCTTTAAAAATCAGCCGTTTCCAGACACAGTAGTCATTTACAACGTCTACAGTGTATTTCTGATCAATTTTATGTTATTTTAATGGACAAAAAATATTTGCTTTTTTTTCAAAAACAAGGACATTTCTATGTGACCCCAAATCTTTGAACGGTAGTGGATATATTGTGTATAGTTTTTTTGAGGTGTGGTTTTCTATAAGCCCATGGGCTTCCAACCACACCATTTAAAAAAAATGCTTTTCTACCCTCTTAGGAGGACAAGGTGTTCACCTTTAACTTCAACTTGTTCATGACTAACAACAGTGGAGACAAGCTACACCATATCTAACACCTGGTCTCCTCTGCCCTAGTCTCCAGAGAAGTTAGCTGTGAGCACATCACAGAGGTACTGATCTATGGTTCTATACTGAACCAAAATATAAACGCAACATGCAACGATTTCAAAGATTTTACTGAGTTAGTTTTTCAAAAAACATTTGATTTTTTTACCTTTATTTAACTAGGCAAGTCAGTGGGTATATAACCAGTGGGTTATAACTGCCTGTTCAGGGGCAGAAGGACAGATTTGTACCTTGTCAGCTCAGGGATTTGAACTTGCAACCTTTCAGTTACTAGTCCAACGCTGGAACCACTAGGCTACCCTGCCGCCCCATATAAGGAATCCAGTCCATTGAAATAAATTCATCTATGGATTTCACATGAATTCAGATATCCATCTGTTGTTCAGAGATGCCTTTAAAAAAAAAGTAGAAGCGTGAATCAGCAAACCCATCAGTTTCTGCTGTGACCACCATATGCCTCATGCGGTGCGACACATCTCATAGAGTTGATCTGGCTGTTGATTGTGGCCTGTGGAATGTTGTCCCACTCCTCTACAATGGCTGTGCGAAGTTGCTGGATATTGGAGGGAACTGAAACACGCTGTCGTACACGTCGATCCAGAGCATCCCAAACATGCTCAATGGGTGACATGTCTGGTGAGTATGCAGGCCAAGGAATAAATGGGACATTTTCAGCTTCCATGAATTGTCTACAGATCCTTGCGACATTGGGCCGTGCATTACCATGCTGAAACATGGGGAAATGGCGGCTGATGAATGGCACGACAATGGGCCTCAGGTCGTCACAGCTCGTCACAGTATCTCTGCACATTCAAATTACCATTGATATAATACAATTGTGTTCATTGTCCGTAGTTTATGCCTGCCCATACCATAACCCCACGGCCACTGTTCACAACGTTGACATCAGCAAACCGCTCACCCACAAGATGTCTACCATCTGCCCGGTTCATTTGAAACCTGGATAAAGCCTTGTAAAGCACACATCTCCAGCATGCCAGTGGCCATTGAAAGTGAGCATTTGCCCACTGAAGTTGGTTACAATGCCAAACTGCAGCCAGGTCAAGACCCTGGTGAGGACTACAAGCATACAGATGATCTTCCCTGAGATTGTATCTGACAGTTTGTGCAGAAATTCTTCAGTTGTCTAAACCCACAGTTTCATCAGCTGTCCGGGTAGCTGGTCTCAGATGATCCCGCAGATGAAGAAGCCGGAGGTCACAGGGTCTGGCGGTGGTGACACGTGGTCAAACTGCGGTTGTGTAAAACGGTTGAACGTGGCAAATTATGGTAAAAATGAAAATTGTCTGGCAACAGCTCTGGTGGATTTCCTGCAATCATGCAAATTGCACACTCCCTCATAACTTGAGACATCTGTGGTATTGTGTTGACAAAACACACCATTTAGTGGCCTTTTATCCCCAGTGGTTTAATCAGCTTCTTGACATGCCACACCTGTCAGGTGGATGGATTATCTCAGCAAAGTTAAAATGCTCACTAACTGGTAAAATACATTTGTGCACAAAATGAAATAAGTTTGTGTATGGAAATTCAGGAATCTTTTATTTCAGCTCATGAAACATGGGACCAACACAATATTTCTGTTCATTTTCAGTCCCTATATCCACAATGTATTTGTCTGAAAAAGTGTGTAAACTGCCTACCCTCTCAGCAGAGGCAACTTTACACAAACACATGCAAAACAGGTAGCCTACATTAAATATACAAGTTCAATCAAAACGACAACACCCTAGCTCATGAGCTGTCCGTAAGTCATGAGTTGAATGCTTGGCGTTTTCACCGATCATGCTACAAACCACCTTTCATTACATTGTTTTGTAACAAAGTATTTGAATTCGAAAATATCTTACGATTACTGGATCTCTGAAAATGCCTACAGTTACATTTGTCTCTGTGAGAATAGTTGTGTTCACAAATCCAAAAATATAGGCCTATGCCATTGCATAATCAAATGCTTCCAACCAAACTACAGGCCTACCATTGTTGGATGAGCATTGGTGTCTAGCTGAAGGCTAGTTGTCTGGAGCAATTTGACCAGTCAAATGTGATATTCTGATTATCAAATCAACTACGCCAACACTCAAGTAGCCTGTTAATGACACTTCCAGTAATGAACAAGGTGGACCACCGCCAACTTCAAAGATTTTAATTGGCTGAATCCCTTCTACCAGGATATGACTTGTGCCACCTGTTGTAGTGCAATCTAGACCTATGCCACATTCTGATGGGACCAGTTACAATTTAGCATTTCAGTAACATGCAACTGGCTGATGCAGTGCGTTGTGTAAGGTCAGAATTGGGGGGTACCTGTTAACAGCCTTAAAGCATCCAGGTAAAATGTGTATAACTTGTGTTTGAGCCTTAAAATTCTAGGCATAACTAAGTGGTCAGACATACTCATGACAAGTCAACTTATATCTAGCCACCCTTTGCAGTCAGACACTGAAATAGCATGTCATTAGTGGCTATAGCACATGTGTTCAGCTATAGCCTTGCATTGTTCTGCATGCTACAGAGGCTTTATAGTTATAGAATGATAAAGGGCTCTAGTTAAGCCATTAATTTTGGAATACATACTTAATGCCTCGAGCTTGCTTTACTCAATTCTAGTAACACTAGCCTCAACATGGTTAATTATTTTTGATCTCATGTACATGCCTTGCTACCAAAATGCAGTCTGGAGCTGAGTGCTTGAATTATTCAAGCCCCATCCTGCAGCAGTTAACTGGCAAAGTGGCCACAGTTAGAACTGCTGATCACCCCTTAAAGGCCAACATGAGTCTTAAGTGACATGAAAGCGTCGCACACAAAGCATTTACCTAGCCAACTTAGTTCCCAAATAAAGTCCTCACTTGTGATATAATCCCCAAACTCGATGCAGCCACATCCCATAATAATCAGGACAAGGTACAGATTGTAAGAAAATATTTATTAAGAACCAGACTTAATTATATTCACAAACACCGCAATCACTCCCGATTCAGTCAGTGGTTTCATTTGTTCCTGTGGAGAGAATAAAATTAAGCTAGATCTCATCAAGGAATATGACGTGTAGAACAGATTTCTCCATCTCATACCATTGTATGGAGAGTGACTGGGGTCTGGCCCTAAGTGGTTCCTTTAGGTTGGTTCATTTGCCAGCTGAAGACTTTGACATATTTAGCCCTAGGGTTGATGCCAGGCATTTGCCTCCCAGGACTAAGGCCTGTGTTGGAAGTAGTTGTGGAGGTCAACGGTCTTCTGGTGGTGGTGAGGGTAGTGGGTGGTAATGCTATGATTGGACAGAGAGTCAGGTGTAAAAAGCTGTAACAGTTGTACCACCCTCTTTAGCTGCACAACTACCGAACACTTACTTTTTACAGGAACTCTAGTCAAGATGGTGCCAACTCCTGGAGAGTCTGCCTCAAACCGCCAATAGGCAAACAGCTTGTATAGGTCACTCAGTGGATAGACACACCGAACTATAATCCTAAAAGAGAACTGAACATTAAAGCCACAAGTGCCTGTAGTGAAAGTTAATGACCATTTTAACCAATGAGGCAGTAGATTATTAGTGAAGTCACGTACACAGAGGCAGTATCCCTGGTTTTGACTGGTGCATTCACAGATTGGCTCTTGTGCGCAACGTTGATCTCATTTTCATAGGTAACATGCTGATGGTCAACCTAGATGACAAGAGGATGTAACAAGCCTGAACATGATTCAATGAAAATTATCAAACTATTGCAAGCCATGTATATAAACTACACTGTTCCCTTGTCAGGCCTCATGAGAAATATAGACACCTTAAATATTCAGCCTGTATGCTGACGGTTTGAGATTGAGGCTTGCTAATCTCATGGACCGATTCTGCACCAATGACGGGATGCATTGATAACAGCGTTTATTTTGCAGATTTGGACGCATCAGGATTGGGCAAATTCTAAGACATATGTAACCAGAACTAAGTCATACAGCTGAACAAATTAAGCAAGATGAGTTCTGGGTTACCAGGTTAGATGCTGACAAACTTATTTGAAGTAGTCACTGGTAGGGCCAGTCACTTGAATGATTCAAATTGTATGGGTTGGACAGTTATACCTGGACCCTGGTACCACAGCTGTGGAGTCCAAAGCTAAAGAGAACCCTGGTGCCATCTGTCTCTTGAGGCCTGCAGGTGGAGTCCAGGAGAAAGGTTCCGTTGGGTTCAGCTCCAGGGATGGCCAGAGTCACATCAGTAACGACTGTCACCACCCCTTCAGTGGAACACACTAGAGAAAGTTGTGTTAGAGCTGGGCTAGAACAAAGTGAATGATCAACACTAAACAGTCAGGCAATAAATTAAGTTGCAGCAAAGATGAGGCACTAGTAGTTACCTATGACCTCAGTAGTCTGGAAGAGACAAGCTTTGGCCAAGGAACTCTTGACCTCCAAGGTCTTAGGAAGTCGTGAGTGAATTTCAAACGAGCCGTAGAACTGCTTCAAATGGATGTCCTGGGGAAAAAAAGAGAAGGTACATTTTAAATAATTATAACTCCTACTTGAGCCAACAAGCCAATTTAAGCGCTTGACCAATGAGCATCTCACCTTATAAGTGTAGCCAACAGAGAAGAGGGGCACTTCCAGGGTCAGACTCTTGCTGTCATTCTGCATGATGTAGCCCCGCTTGGCTGCCAGATTTGAGTTCAGAATGTAAGGGCCAACACCCACCTCCCACAGGTAGTCAAATGGCTTATGGTCCATCTGGAAACGGATGCTTCTCTCATTGCAGACGCCTTTGAAGACCGGAGGAACTGACGAAGAGAAGATCGGCCCAATAGTTTAGTCAATAGTGCCAAGATGACATCAGGGGTAAACAGTGGTAGATCGCTGGGCTGCGTCCACGTTAGGCAGTGGTCAGAACCAGAAGGCTCGGAAGACCATCTTGAGAAATAGCATTCCATCCCAGGTCTCTTACTAAAGTTCAAGTCAACTTACAGACATCATTGAACTGAGCCACGACTGAAGCCAGGTAGTAGTAAGGCTCCTCTTGAGGCAGGATGACAAACTGAAGAAGCCCCTGTAGTTGATGTCCATATTAGGGGTGAATCGAGAACTGAAAATGAAGCCCTCTCTGAGAGATTATAACTACAATCAAGTACTGTGGATAAATGAAAAGACACTCAAAAGGTTGAGAAACAAAACCTTATATCCACAAACTCTGTTCCTCCCTGGGGGGGGTGAATCCCATTGGTCAGAAAGTTCAGGTCTCACAATATTCTAGAGTGAACCTTGGATATCCTCCAATGATTCAGAAGTCAAACATAAATTCCCTTATCAAGGAAATACTGAGAAAAACCACAGTAGTTCATTAAAGAGTAAAC
Source organism: Oncorhynchus tshawytscha (assembly GCF_018296145.1). Taxonomy (NCBI): domain Eukaryota; kingdom Metazoa; phylum Chordata; class Actinopteri; order Salmoniformes; family Salmonidae; genus Oncorhynchus; species Oncorhynchus tshawytscha. Next base: position 21,261,708 of record NC_056443.1, read on the forward strand.
ATAAATATTTCTTTTCACCAGCTTGTGAACAGCAGCATCCTCAAATGGCAGCCTGAGAATGTAGGCATGAAGGTTACTATTGGGCCGGGGGACCATGGTTATGACGCGGCCACTTTTAGTCGCATCTAGTATGGTGAAGTTATGACCATTGAGCGTCACAGCCACCAGGTCAACATCGTAGTAGAGGTTCCCCAGGTAAACGGTAAACACACGATCCTCAAGGACTGTTTCTGTGGTGGGAGAAGGACAACAGGGTCATTAGCAATCATGACCCTGGAGCTGAAGATCCACTTCGGATTGGCTAGTAGAACTCCTTACGGTTAATGATGGAGAGGTGCTGGATCAGAAGAGGTGTGTTCATGGGCCTGTGGAGGCGGAGTCTGGTCTCCACACCACAGTCATCAAGAAAGATTTGTTCATAGTAGAGATGGACCACATAGAACTCATGGTACATGTTGTCCATCACAAAGCTCTGGAAGAGTTGAAACCATTATGAAGCATCTGCCATTAGGTTATATGTTACAAAGTAGAATATTCAAGGTGTACAGAGGACATGACTGAAGCCATTTGCAGCTTCTCTACATCAGAATACAAGGTAAGCGTCTCCATGTGAATGGTCAGATGCTGGCCTAGTACGCTACTGACTTTTCTGTATCCTCCGGCAGCGTTGAAGGGGATGCTGATCTGGACAGTGGTGTCACTGATGTCCAGGCTGTAGCCTCGCTCTGCTGTGATGGGCTCATCCAGGAGCTGACCATCCACCCCCATTGAGATCTTGCTGCTCTCCAACCCAGAGAGGCCAGAGACCAGCGGGGACAGCAGAGTAGGGGTCTGCCAGACCAGCCCCGCTCCATCGTACATCCCTTCATCTGGAAAGATTACAAGTGTTACGAACCAGTGAGCAATTCTTCCTCTGCAACCGAGTGATCAAAACATCTCACAGATCTGAAATAACTTCATAGGTTAAAGTATTATTTGCTTAACTGAGCCATCACTATTGCTTAAGACAATCTCGTCCCTTCAGGTCTGATCCTAGATTATGTGGAACCTGATATTGCACTGGAACTTACTAGTGCTGCACGCAACAATCCAGTCCACCATCATAACCACCCATCTCTGCCTGGATAACAGTATGGGATGGACCACCTCCACCACTGAACCATTGATCTGGAATTGAAGAAAGTAGTAAGTGTACTTGCCAACAGTACAAAAGGGGCATTTCAGTAGTCTAAATAAGTGCCTTCCTTCCCATCCTGCATAACCCTGGTTTTAAACATTACGCAATGAAAGACCCTCTCGGAATACAGCCACCAGTCTAGGTCGTTAATGTCAAATTAATCAAGCCTGAAGACAACCAAGATAAAGGAAGCCATTAAACAGGACATTTAAATCCTCACCATGGAGACAGACCCCATGACAGACCGTGGTGTGTAGGGTGAGCGGAACACCAGTCTCCCCGGGTGAGGTGGAACACGTAGCCCAGCTCCCGAGCCTCTGAGAATGACATGGGAATCAGCTGCTGCCCCTCCTGCTGGAACATCACCTGCCAGGTAGACGTGGCAGAGCTGTGGGCCTGATGGGGAACAAGAGACAAGGCATGCATGGTGGTATTGGGGACAAACTGGTGGAGCTCATCTAATTGAGAATTTGCCAAATAGCCTTTAGCTTACTTTAGCAAGGGCAGCAGTCCAGGCATCCGTTGTACCAGACAGACAAGAAACGTCACTCCTCATTGACACCTACAGGGTAACAATACTCTCCTATAAAAATACACAAGCCCACCTCCACGAGCCCTGATACAGTCTAGATCCATGCATCAGTACCTCCATATAGTTCTCCTCGCAGCTGACTTCTCTGGGGGACCAGGGTAGAGGGAGGGAGCAGGTTGCAGTCACAGAGTAGGTGGCTTCCACTCCATTCGCATCAATTGTGATCAAGTTAAAGCTAAAAGTGAATACCTCATCGTCCTAAGACACAAAAACAAGACCTTCAACTGAGATACCTGGTAGTAATTTAACTAGAAAATATAGTTTAAAAGCCCTTCCCATGGGTACAGATATCAACTCAATGGCTACTCCACATTGGTTCAATGTAATTGAAATGTTGATTTAACCAGTTTGCCCATGGATTGTGGCTTTGAAAAGACCACAATGCACAGCAAATATATGAACCTGGTTGTCAGTGTGGCAGGAGAAATAGGAGGCTCGGAGTTCAGCATGGCCACGCAGAGGGAGGATACTGAACATGTAGCCACACTCTGACCCATACTGCTTAGTGATGGGGTGAACGCCATCAGCATCTAGATAGGGGTAAAGAACTGGGTCATATCAAATGATTTGAATATACTCAAGTCCAATACCAAATAAAAATCAGTTTATTCTTAAGTGGTCCAACAGGCACAGTGAGACAAATATACTGCAGCACTAGCTACCAAACCCTGGCCAAGACATGTTAAGATGCCATGTTCATGAGCTGACCAAACCTAGTTTGAGGCCCATTTTGCATCAGAATTCAAGTTAAAGCCTACTTACCAACCGCTTCAAAGCGAGGTTTGTTCCCAGCAAATGAGAGTTGGGTTGTTACCAACAGGTATCGATCCCGGCATGCAGTCTCAATGGCCCCTATAAAAAGACACAAGGTGAGAATCTGAAGGGTGGAAGCTAAATGATTCTCAACAATGCCCGTGTTCTATAGCTTGTATAAAAGGCTCATCTGACCCAATTTAAGTTTCTTACCTCTTGGAAGGTCAGAACATCTTACACTAGGCCATACAGACAGGAGTACAAATACTCTGTAAGAAAATCAATAGCACAGGTCAATAAAGGTTGCCAGCATCAAAACATTTAAGCCCACCACCAAACTTACCCCACCCAACACCCAAAAGCCATTGACACTGAGCAGTAGAAGTGTCTAACCAGGAACAGCTAGTAAACTACACCTGCTTGTTAACACAACATCAACTATCACGTACTGACAATATCCTAGACAAAAAAAAAACAGCAGTTGATGAGTAGCATGTTCTCTTTCTGGCACTTTTCTATGGGGGTGGTGCTGTGATTGAGGTAATTAATTAGCTAATTGGGTCACATGGTTGGCCATCTTGCCAGAGCCTAGGGGCGCAGCTAAATAGTCTGAAGTGGATTCCTCTACTCATCTCCTCTCCTTCCCCCTTTCTTAGGATGTGTTTTCCATCTCCACTGAATAACAATATAAACGGATCATGTAAAGTGTTGGTTCCATGTTTCATGAGCAGAAATAAAAGATCCCAGACATTTTCCATACGAACAAAAAGCTTATTTCTATCAAACTTTGTGCACAAATTTGTTTACATCCCTGTTAGTGAGCATTTCTCCTTTGCCAAGATAATCCATCCACTTGACAGCTGTGGCATATCAAGAAGCTGATTAAACAGCATGATCATTACACAGGTACACCCTGTGCTGGGGACAATAAAAGGCCACTCTAAAATTTGTCACACAACACAATGCCACAGATATCTCAAGTTTTGAAGGTGAGTGCAATTGGCATGCTGACTGCAAGAATGTCCACCAGAGCTGTTGCCAGAGAATTGAATGTTCCTTTCTCTACCATAAGCCGCATCCATCCGGCCTCACAACCACAGACCATGAGTAAGGCGTTGTGTGGGCGAGTGGTTTGCTGATGTTAACGTTGTGAACAGAGTGCCCATGGTGGCGGTGGGGTTATGGTATGGGCGGCATAAGCTACGGACAACGAACACAATTGCATTTTATCTATGGCAATTTGACCCCACTCCGGGATGCTGTCCTTCTAGGCAGAGTTTCAAAGGAAAAGCCATATCTCAGACTGGCCAATAAAAAGAAAAGATTAAGATGGGCAAAAGAACACAGACACTGGACAGAAGAACTCTGCCTAGAAGGCCAGCATCCCGGAGTCGCCTCTTCGCTGTTGAGCCTGGTGTTTTACTATTTAATGAAGCTGCCAGTTGAGGACTTGTGAGGTGTCTGTTTCTCAAACTATACACTCTAATGTACTGTACTTGTCCTCTTGCTCAGTTGTGCACCGGGGCCTCCCACTCCTGTTTCTATTCTGGTTAGAGCCAGTTTGCGCTGTTTTGTGAAGGGAGTAGTGTAGCTCCCTCCAGTAACCATGAGCACAACCGCTCCTTGATTTTAACTGGCGGCTTTATCCTGTAGATTTAGTCAGAATTATCACCTTCCGAAAAATACAGTTAAGCACACTCTTACATCCTCCTTATCTTACGAGTGACATATTAGCTTGGTAACTCTGAAGTGCTTACATACATAAATAGTTTAGCCGGTGCTATAACAGTATCAGATTAAACACATGAATAATGGTAAAATACCTCATTGGCTGCTTATTACAGAAGGGAGGAATCAAACTTCACATTTATTATTCCTGGCATTAATTCACACTTCATCCTTAATTATTATAACGTTACCATCCTAACATACACGCTTCCACCTTTATGAACTACACCCGATGACATGAAAACTTAGCTAACACAGTGCGGGATTGCCTTCCGTCCAAAAGTGTGTTGCTACAATAAGGATCCCCATTACAACAGTATTAGCTATGTCGTTCCGCTTGTCTTATCATTTCCCCCACACAGCGGACACGTAAACAATTCAAACAAAGGACAACGACATAGACTTACAGGTTAACTGTCAGTTACACTCCCACCAATCACCGGTGATTTCTGTGAAAGGGGTCTGCATGTTTCTTGATCGGCTTCCAGGAGGGTGACTGTCTTATGGACGGGCCTCTCCAGATAGGTGGGTTTGGTGATGCGTTTACCTCTCTCATCCAGGGTTGAGTCGCTGATCAGTAACTTGAATCTTCTCACCCGGCCATCCTGTCCCGGGTACACTTCTGTAACGTTTGCCAATTTCCACTGGTTGCGTGGTACATTATCATCTTGCAAGATGACAATGTCATTAATCCTTGCGTTTCTTCTGTCTTCATTCCATTTCTGTCTGTGTTGGAGGTTTAGGAGGTACTCTTTCTTCCACCTTGTTCAGAATTCATTGGCTAAGAATTGTACTCTGCGCCATCTCTTGCGGAGATAAAGATCTTCCTTGATGAACTGTCCAGGTGGCGGTAAGATAACTGTGGACTTCATTGTCAAGATATGATTTGGCGTGAGAGGTTCCGGACCTAATGGATCATTCAGATATTCCGTAGTTAGGAGTCTACTTTTTAAAATCGCCATGACTTCATAGAGAAAGGTACGCAGAGAAGCGCTGTCGAGTCTTCCGTCTGACTGATCAAGAATGGATGTTAAGACACTTCGTATTGTGCGGATTTGCCTTTCCCAAACACCACCCATGTGACTTAAAGATGGGGAGTTCATGATAAACTCGCATCCAAGTTCCTTCAGTCCTGTTTGATCCATTTCTTTCAGGGCGTCCACAAACTCACGTCTTGCACCAATGAAGTTGCTGCCTTGATCACGTCTGATTTGACGAACATTACCACTTATGAATGAACGCAGGGAATTGATAAAAGCGTCGGTTTTTAAGTCATCAAGCATTTCAATGTGAACTGCTCGAGAGCCCATGCAAGTGAGTAGGAGCCCATAACGCTTTAACTCTCTTCTTCCGTCCTTGGCATGGAAAGGTCCAAAGCAGTCCATCCCGCAGTATGTGAAGGGAGGCGCGGTCTCCATGCGTTCCTTCGGAAGATCTGCCATCCTTTGCTCTTCTGTACATCTTCTGAATTTCCTGCATTTCACACATTTGTAGATGTGAGAGAAAACTGCATTGCTGCATCCTTGGATCCATATACCGTTGGATCGCAACTCATTGATAGTCATTCCACGTCCTTGGTGTCGTACTCTTTCATGATAGCCACTTGTCAGTGCTGCTCGTCAAGCACTATCTCTTGGCAGGATTGCAAGATGCTTCACATGGGAATGAAGAGTTGCATGAGCCAAGCGACCTCCCACCCTGAGGATACTTTGCTCATCCAGAAATGCAACTTGCTTGCTTTATCTTTGGTCTTGATGTCTTTCTGGTGCCTAAGGTTGTGTATCTCATGGGAGAAGGCTGCTTCTTGAACCATCTTTATAATGGTGAGCTCTGCCTCTCTCCTTTCTTCTATGCTTGTAGCTTCACTGGACTTCAATTTTAAGCCCATGGCTTCCTTGACACGTCGTTTGAGCCTGGCAATAGCTTTTACCACTCTTGCCCAGTCTGAGAACATGTGAAGGTGATCTAGTAAGGATCTTTCTTCCTTTGCCTGGGTATCATGGACCAGGGATTTCTGCAGCTCTGGATCATTGTCTGAGAACTCTTCCCCCTTGACTTGTCCTTTGGGAAGTTCTTCTTGTCAAAGAAAGTCTGGACCTGTGAACCAGTTGGAAGCCATGAGCTGTTCTGATGTGAGACCTCTGGAAGCATGATCCGCAGGATTCTCTTCAGAGGTCACATATCTCCATTGTTCGGGATCTGTGCTTTGCTTAATGCGTTGAATACGGTTAGCTACAAAGACGTGGAATCTTCTGGCTTCATTGTTGATGTAGCCAAGAACTACCTTCGAGTTTGTCCAGAAGTATTCCTGTAGACCTTGTATCTCTAGCTCCGTTTTGAGCATGTCACTTGTTCAAACAGCTACCACCGCTGCTGAAAGTTCCAGTCGTGGTATGGTCGTAACCTTGGAAAGGGCGACTCTCGACTTCCCCATAACTAGGGAGTAATGAACTTCTCCTTCTGTGCTGATTGTTCTGAGGTATGAGCACTCTCCATAACCTGAGGTACCAGCGTCGGAGAAGTGATGGTGCTCATAACTCTGCACCTCCTTAAAACTTGATGGCAAGTAGCATCGTTGGATCCTTACTTCAGACAAGTTTTGTAGACCTTGGAGCCAGAATTCCCACTGGGAACGTAGGTAATCTGGAAGGGGGTCATCCCGGTCAATCTTGTCACAACACATCTGCTGCAAGATCTGCTTCCCTGCCAGGACAAAGGGTGCCACAAACCCAAGTGGATCATATACAGAGGCTACTGTAGACAACACTCCTCTTCTTGTGAGTGGGCGTTCCTTGACAACTACTCTAAACTGGAACTCGTCTGATGCGACATACCACAGTACACCAAGCGCTCTCTCCATGTGTGGTTCACCCAGAGACATATGCAGGTCTTTGGCACCCTCGGCACGTTCTTCCTTGGGAATTATGGCTATAACTTCCTTGCTGTTAGAGATACACTTGTGCAACCGAAGTTTGCCGATGCTGCAAAGCTCTCTTGCTTCTTTCACCAGCTGGGCCGCTTCAGCTTCAGACGATACGCTTGTCAACCCATCATCAACATAAAAGTTCCTTTCTATGAACTGGATAGACTTCTCGCTGAAGCTTCCTCGTCCTTCGGCAGCAAGATGTTCGAGACCATAGTTGGCGCAACCAGGAGATGAAGCTGCGCCGAACAAGTGGACCTTCATACGATACACTGAGGGTTGAGACTCTCGATCTCCGTTCTCCCACCAAAGGAACCGTAGCTCTACGTCACACATGATTGCAACTGGACCCTTACGAAAACGACAAAGGAGGCCCAGCAATGTGTTTGTCAACTCTGGACCGCTAAGGAGATGGTCATTCAAGGACGTCTCTCGAAACTTAGCTGAGCAGTCAAAGACGACTCGTATCTTCCCAGGCTTTTGTGGGTGATAAACCCCATGGTGTGGGATGTACCATGCTGGATGCTTGTTAATTTCCTCTTTGGAGACCTTCTCAGCATCTCCACAAGCTATGGTCTCTTCCATGAATGCTGTGTAGTCCTTGTAGTACTGCTTGTTTCTCCTTAGCCTCCTTTCCAGGAACTTGAGACGGTGAACTGCACATGTTTTATTGTTCTTCCTTAAACGGCAGCGGCATCTCATAATGTCCATTGTCCTTGCGTCAGATTCAAGCGTCTTGATAATGTCCAGTGCTGTGATAACCTCTCTTACACGTGTTCTACAAACATAGTGTACTTGATTTGTGAGGTTGGAAGAAGATTGAAAGCTTGGCATCATCTGTCTAACGATAACCCGATGACTCACTCCAATAGCGTCGCCATAGTCGATACATGGATTTCCATAGCCGACTATGCTCCAGCCAAGATCTGTTCTCTGAGCGAAAGGCTGATTTCCCTTACCAGACACAATTTCTCTTGGAAGGAGAGCCTGGGAGCAGTTGTAGCCAATTAAGAGACCGACATCACAGCTCTGTTGAGGAGCAATCTCCTCTGCAATGTGTTCAAGATGAGACCATGCTCTTGCAGTCTCTGGAGTAGGAATATGATCTCTGTTTGCAGGAATAAACTCTCTCGAGTAGGTTGTTGGTAGAGGGATTTTCTTCTCCAAGTAAAACCCTCTAACCTGCAAACCAGACAGCTTCTGGCATGGCACAATGGTATTCCTTGAAGCCATTGTAGAGAGTTTCAGTTGGACTGGGTCCTTCCTTGTATTGAGAGCCTTTGTTGTCTCTTCAAGGATAAAAGTGGGCCTCCCGGGTGGCGCAGTGGTTAAGGGCAATGTACTGCAGCGCCAGCTGTGCCATCAGAGTCCCTGGGTTCGCGCCCAGGCTCTGTCGTAACCGGCCGCGACCGGGAGGTCCGTGGGGCGACGCACAATTGGCTTAGCGTCGTCCGGGTTAGGGAGGGCTTGGTCGGTAGGGATGTCATATTGCCTCATACGCACCAGCGACTCCTGTGGCGGGCCGGGCGCAGTGCGTAGTTCGCTAACCAAGGTTGCCAAGGTGCACGGTGTACCCTCCGACACATTGCCCATCATAGAGCAGTACGGCTGGTCTTGTGTATCGGAGGACAGGGTTCACTCTCCCGAGCCCTATGGGAGTTGTAGCGATGAGACAGGCTAGTAGCTACTCCAACAATTGGATACCACGAAATTGGGGAGAAAAAGGGGGCGTTTTAAAGGATAAAAGCGTCGTCGCTCTGGTTAAGGAGTGCATACACAAGAACTTCACGATCTCATCGCGCACCAGCGACTCCTGTGGCGGGCCGGGCGCAGTGCGCGCTAACCAAGGTTGCCAGGTGCACGGTGCCACCTATCCTGGACGTGTCCCTGTTTTCACAATCCCTCCGACACATTGGTGCCTGGCTTCCGAGTTGGATAGGCGCGTGTTAAGAAGCAGTACGGCTGGTTGGGTTGTGTATCGGAGGACGCATGACTTTCAACCTTCGACTCTCCCGAGCCCGTATGGGAGTTGTAGCGATGAGACAAGATAGTAGCTACTCCAACAATTGGATACCACGAAATTGGGGAGAAAAATGTATTCTCTAAAAAAAAATGTTTTAAAGGATAAAAGTGGTGTGCTCTGGGTGTCAAGAAGTGCATACACAAGAACTTCACGATCTTGCTCACTTGTGGTTGACACCCATACTGGAATGATTGTGGAGGTGTGAGGTTTTAATGTCCCTTACAACTCTGTTAGATATGGCCTCAATTGACGCTCTTGTCCCCTTATCTTGTGGGGGCTCTGTCTTCCTATCCCTTAACCTTTCTTTCCAGTCTTGATCTTCATGCAGGCAGAATGGATGCCTCCTCTGACACGTGTCGCAGGTTATCCTGTTTTCACAATCTTTCGAGCGAATAGTGCCCAGACATGCCCAGGCCTTAAATGTATTCTCTTGAACAAACTTCTATCATTACAGCATTGGGCTTATCCATGATCTTTTGTGAGACTGTGACCTCACTTCTCACAGAAGACACAACTAGTAACAGTAACTTTCTCATCAGAGTTAGTCTTACCCATGCATTGAGCTTTGAAGGACTTGGCGTCTTAGGTTTTCCATCTTCAAGAATGGTTTCAAAGCATGAAGGCTTGTCAGGCCCAGGATTGCTTAAGTAATATATCTTCTCATTTGCTGGAAACTTCCAAACTGATCAGAGTCTGAAAAGGTCTCTTCCAGTCAGTGAACTTTCTCCATTGAATGTTACTGGTTCTGGAATGGGGAGGCGGCTTTCCCTGATTGATTCCGCTGCAACCGTTTGGTCTTGGTGCCATCTTCTTGTTGTGTGCTTGTCACAACATGTTGTGGTGAAATACTGTGAAATGAGCCACTTCTGTGCATGACTTCTTTCACAGATTTGCAGTTAGAGAGTAGTTCTCTCTTCTCGTCCTCTGAGTTTTCATCTTGCTCATACACTTGCATCGGCGCCTTGGCAGCATTTAGTTTCTTGAGCACTTCTAGGCGCTCTAACTCTCTACGCTTGTCTTCTAGCGTCCTTCGTCTGGCAGCATTTTCTACCTTTAACTTGACTCGCAGCCTAGCTTCTTCTAAGCTGCGTTTCACAGCCTCAGGTTCTTGCTCCGCTGTCCTCTTCTTATCTTCATCTTCGAGTCTCTGAAGCTCTTCTAGTTGGCGTTGTTGCTTAACCATTACTTCTAAAACTGCTTGGTTAGTAGAAACTTCCACCGCAGCCTCTTGTCTCTTGACAGATGACACGCTTGAACGTCTGGAGTTGACCTTTGAGTTGCTTAGAGACTGGGAGAAAGCACTTGAGGGCTGATAGTTGAGACTTGACTTATGTGAGAGTTCGGACATGCACAAGGAATTGCTGTCCTTCCAGTGCAGCTCTATCTGGTTACTTTGACCTTCTTCCATGCCTTTTAAATGACACCTTACAGTCTTGATAATAGACATTGTAACTGCTTCACAAGTATCAACTCTGCGTCGTATATCGTATGTCAATTTGACCAAATTTATGTAGACAAGGTTTAGCTCTGTAGAGGTATGGCTAATCTTGTTTAAGAGGTCTTCTAGTAGGTCTTCAGAGCAACAGCCTGTCAGTGACAGTTTTGCTTCCTTTACCAGAGCCTTCCACTTCTCATAGCTGACCCTGAAACGATGTTCGAGCTGTCTCCATCTTTCGTCGCGCAGTTCTCTGCCCTTTTCAGTTAACCTGCGGACCCTCTCACCTTTTCGTGGCTCTTGTTGTGATATCTCATCAGCAGCCTCTGCATCATCATTCGCTGGCAGAAGTGATTCCACACCAGTCTGGGCCTCTTCCTGCTGCTCTGTTTGTTCTGATGAAGGCTTGAAGATTGCGAGGTGTTGCTGCAGATGCTCAACTTGACCCACCCCATCTCTATCACCTATAGTGAAACTACCTCTTTCTGACATTCTAAATCAAATCAAATCAATTCTAGGTAAGGTTTGGATAAGTGAGTAGGTAATTTATTCTCTAATTCAATGTAATTTAAACCTTAGTACTGTAACGTTGGGATAGTGATGGGTGTGGAGTCAGACGCTGAGAGCAGAAGGGAGACGGGAAAAAACGCTTTAATGTCCTCAAGCACAGTAACAGGGACAAACATGGGTGAAGCCCAAAACAGAGGCGCAACAAAAACCCAAACCCACTGTTACCAAAATACCGGACAGCGAAAACCCAAAAGAACACAAACACCACTAACGTAGAATAACCACAAGCCCGCACAAACACCAGCGGGCTAAACTAACTTAAATAACACCCATCCCAAAACCCCAACAAGGAACAGGTGAAAACAATTTGACAAAAACAAACGAAAAGGATAAAGGGATCGGTGGCAGCTAGTAGACCGGCGACGACGACCGCCGAGCGCCACCTGAACAGGAAGGGGAGCCACCTTCGGTGGTATTCGTGACAAGTACGTGGTATAAACATGTATAATGCTTGTGACAAAGGCTTGAACAAACACCTCATTGGCTGCTTATTACAGAAGGGCGGAAATCAAACTTCACACTTATTATTCCTGGCATGAATTCACACTTCATCCTTAATTATTATAACATTACCATCCTAACATACACGCTTCAACCATTATGAACTACACCCGATGACATGAAAACTTAGCTAACACAGCGCGGGATTGCCTTACCTCCAAAAGTGTGTTGCTACAATAAGGATCCCCGTTACAACAGTATTAGCTTCGTAGTTCCGCTTGTCTTATCATTTCCCCCGCACAGCGGACACGTAAACAATTCAAACAAAAGACAACGACATAGACTTACAGGATAACTGTCATTTACAAGTAGTGCACAGCATTGCACCAGATCTTCAGTTTCTTGGCAATTTCTCACATGGAATAGCCTTCATTTCCCAGAACAAGAATAGACATGAGTTTCAGAAGAAAGTTCTTTGTTTCTGGCCATTTTGAGCCTGTAATCGAACCCACAAATGCTGATGCCCCAGATACTCAACGAGTCCAAAGAAGAGCAGTTTCATTGCTTCTTTAATCAGCATTTATTTTAAACAGTTTTCAGCTGTGCTAACATAATTGCAAAAGGGTTTTCAAATGATAAATTAGCCTTTTAAAATGATAAACTTGGATTAGCAAACACAACGTGCCATTGGAACACAGGGGTGATGGTTGCTGATAATGGGCCTCTGTACGCCTATGTACATATTCCTTTAAAAATCAGCCGTTTCCAGACACAGTAGTCATTTACAATGTCTACACTGTATTTCTGATCAATTTTATGTTATTTTAATGGACAAAAAATGTGCTTTTCTTTCAAAAACAAGGACATTTCTATGTGACCCCAAATCTTTGAACGGTAGTGTATATATTGTGTATAGTTTTTTTGTGGTGTGGTTTTCTATAAGCCCATGGGCTTCCAAACACACCATTAAAATGTTTTATTTTTTTATTTTAAATATATATTTTAATCTTCATTGTTGTTTATTTTCTTTGGTGCAAGTTGCTCAATGCTTTTCTACCCTCTTAGGAGGACACGGTGTTCACCTTTAACTTCAACTTGTTCATGACTAACAACAGTGGAGACAAGCTACACCATATCTAACACCTGGTCTCCTCTGCCCTAGTCTCCAGAGAAGTTAGCTGTGAGCACATCACAGAGGTACTGATCTATGGTTCTATACTGAACCAAAATATAAACGCAACATGCAACGATTTCAAAGATTTTACTGAGTTAGTTTTTTCAAAAACATTTTATTTTTTTACCTTTATTTAACTAGGCAAGTCAGTGGGACTGGCCATATTTTCAACCAGGGAGTTTTTCCTAGCCACCGTGGGTTATAACTGCCTGTTCAGGGGCAGAAGGACAGATTTGTACCTTGTCAGCTCAGGGATTTGAACTTGCAACCTTTGATTTGATTTTGATTTGATTTGTTTATTTTCTTTGGAGTTACTAGTCCAACTGGACCACTAGGCTACCCTGCCGCCCCATTATGGAATCCAGTCCATTGAAAAGCTAAATTCATTGGCCCTCTGCCCTAGGATTTCACATGAATTCAGATATGAGCACATCTGTTGTTCATCTAGATGCCTTTAAAAAAAATATAAAGCGTGAATCAGCAAACCCATTTTCTGCTGTGACCACCATATTATTCATGTTACCACATCTCTAGAGTTGATCTGGCTGTTGATTGTGGCAGTGGAAGATTTGTTGTCCCACTTGCAACCTCTTACTAATGGCTGGCTACCCTGTTGCTGGATATTGGAATAAGGAACTGAAACACGCTGTCGTACACGTCGATCCAGAGCATCCCAAACATGCTCAATGGGTGACATGTCTGGTGAGTATGCAGGCCAAGGAATAAATGGGACATTTTCAGCTTCTATGAATTGTCTACAGATCCTTGCGACATTGGGCCGTGCATGACCATGCTGAAATATGGGGGGATGGCGGCTGATGAATGGCACGACAATGGGCCTCAGGAGCTCGTCACAGTATCTCTGCACATTCAAATTACCATTGATATAACACAATTGTGTTCATTGTCCGTAGCTTATGCCTGCCCATACCATAACCCCACGGCCACTCTGTTGACATCAGCAAACCGCTCACCCACAAGATGTCTACCATCTGTCCGGTTCATTTGAAACCTGGATTAATCCTTGTAAAGCACACATCTCCAGCATGCCAGTGGCCATTGAAGGTGAGCATTTGCCCACTGAAGTTGGTTACAACGCCAAACAGCAGCCAGGTCAAGACCCTGGTGAGGACTACAAGCGTACAGATGATCTTCCCTGAGATTGTATCTGACAGTTTGCGCAGAAATGTATCAATTGCCTAAACCCACAGTTTCATCAGCTGTCCGGGTAGCTGGTCTCAGATGATCCCGCAGATGAAGAAGCCGGAGGTCACACGTGGTCTGCGGTTGTGAAGCCGGTTGAACAAACTGCCAAATTCTGTAAAACGACGTTGAACGTGGCTTATGGTAGAGAAATGAAAATGTCTGGCAACAGCTCTGGTGGACATTCCTGCAATCATGCAAATTGCACACTCCCTCATAACTTGAGACATCTGTGGCATTGTGTGGTGACAAAACACCATTTAGTGGCCTTTTATCCCCAGTGGTTTAATCAGCTTCTTGACATGCCACACCTGTCAGGTGGATGGATTATCTCTGCAAAGTTGAAATGCTCACTAACAGGTATGTACATAATTGGTGCACATAACATGAAATAAGCTTTGTGTGTATGGAAATTCAGGAATCTTTTATTTCAGCTCATGAAACATGGGACCAACACAATATTTCTGTTCATTTTCAGTCCCTATATCCACAATGTATTTGTCTGAAAAAGTGTGTAAACTGCCTACCCTCTCAGCAGAGGCAACTTTACACAAACACATGCAAAACAGGTAGTGTCATGATCAAATATAACACTTAAATTGTGAATTCAATAAGTTTTAATCAAACATCAAAACCTAGATGGTCAACACCTGGCTCTGATTTATCATGAGCTGTCCGTAAGAAGTTACTCATGATCATCTTTCAATCTGCTTCCTGCGTTTACGCCCACACATCTGCTGCTGGTGACAAACCACATATCCCAAAAAATTATTATCCTATGAGCCCCTGTTTTTGTAACCAAATACCAAATGTCCTAAAAAGATATTTGAGTCCATCAAAATATGAAGGCCTACGATTAGCTGCTCAAATGGACTCTGTTATCAATGCATTTTACCAGAATGGCAAATGCACTGCCTATAGAGTAAACTTTCTCGTGGTACAGTTTAAGATTCTCCCTGTGTCCCACAGTACCCGACATTAAATTTACGAGTTCAAGCAAACGTCGACACCCTAGCTCATGAGCTGTCCATTAGTCATGAGTTGAATGCGTGGCGTTTTCACCGATCATGCGACAAAACACCTTTCATTATGTTTTGTAACTAAGTTTATAATTAAGAAATGTAACTTACGATTCCTGGATCTCTGAAAATGCCTACGGTCACATGTGTCTCGCTGTGAGAATAGTTGTGTACACAAATCCAAAAATATAGGCCTATGCATAATCAAATGCTTCCAACCAAACTACAGGCCTACCATTGTTGGATGAGCATTGGTGTCTAGCTGAAGGCTAGTTGTCTGGAGCAATTTGACCAGTCAAATGTGATATTCTGATTATCAAATCAACTACGCCAACACTCAAGTAGCCTGTTAATGACACTTCCAGTAATGAACAAGGTGGACCACCGCCAACTTCAAAGATTTTAATTGGCTGAATCCCTTCTACCAGGATATGACTTGTGCTAACTGTCGTAGTGCAATCTAGACCTATGCCACATTCTGATGGGACCAATTACAATTTAGCATTTCAGTCACACAACTTGACACTGGCTGATGCAGTGTGTTGTATAAGGCGAGTACTGGGGTACCTGTTAACAGCATCCAGGTAAAATGTGTATAACTCGACAGTGTATGAGCCTTAAATTCTAGGCATAACCAAGTGGTCAGACACTCATAACACCCTTTGAATTCAGACATTGAAATAGCATGGTAAATAGAAAGCAGCAATAGCCTTACATTGTTCTGGCTACAGAGGCTTTAAGTTCTAGGATGAGTAGTCAGCTGTAGTTAACCATTGATTTGGACTAATATAGCTTAATGCCACGAGCTTGCTTTACTCCAGTTCTAGTAACACTAGCCTCAACATGGTCACACCTTGCTGCCAAAATGCAGTTTATGGAGCTGTGTGCTTATATTATTCAGGCCCCATCCTGCAGCAGTTGACCAAAAGTGGCAGGGTGGCCACAGTTAGAATTGCTGATCACCACTTAAAGGCCAACATGTCGTAAGTGCCCGGATGAAAGATATTCAAATGCATCGCACAAAGCATTTACCTAGCCAACTTAGTTACCAAATAAAGTCCTCACTTGTGATATAATCCCCAAACTGGATGCAGCCACATCCCATAACAATCAGGACAAGGTACAGATTGTAAGAAAATATTTATTAAGAACCAGACTTAATTATATTCACAAACACCGCAATCACTCCCGATTCAGTCAGTGGTTTCATTTGTTCCTGTGGAGAGAATAAAATTAAGTTAGATCTCATCTAGGAATATGACGTGTAGAACAGATTTCTCCATCTCATACCATTGTATGGAGAGTGACTGGGGTCTGGCCCTAAGTGGTTCCTTTAGGTTGGTTCATTTGCCAGCTGAAGACTTTGACATATTTAGCCCTAGGGTTGATGCCAGGCATTTGCCTCCCAGGACTAAGGCCTGTGTTGGAAGTAGTTGTGGAGGTCAACGGTCTTCTGGTGGTGGTGAGGGTAGTGGGTGGTAATGCTATGATTGGACAGAGAGTCAGGTGTAAAAAGCTGTAACAGTTGTACCACCCTCTTTAGCTGCACAACTACCGAACACTTACTTTTTACAGGAACTCTAGTCAAGATGGTGCCAACTCCTGGAGAGTCTGCCTCAAACCGCCAATAGGCAAACAGCTTGTATAGGTCACTCAGTGGATAGACACACCGAACTGTCACCCTAAAAAGAGAACTGAACATTAAAGCCACAAGTGCCTGTAGTGGGAGTTAATGACTGATGTAAATATTTTTAATTCAACCAATGAGGTAGTAGATTATCAGTGAAGTCACGTACACAGAGGCAGTATCCCTGCTTTTGACTGGTGCGTTCACAGATTGGCTCTTGTGCTCAACGTTGATATCATTTTCGTAGGTAACATGCTGATGGTGAACCTAGATGACAAGAGGACGTCACAAGCCTGAACATGATTCATTGAATATCAAACTGTTGCAAGCCATGTCTAAAAACTAAATGGTTGTTCCCATGTCAGGCCTCATGAGAAATAGACACCTGTCAGTCAAAGCGAATATTTAAATATTCAGCCTGTATGCTGACAGTTTGAGATGGAGGCTTGCTAATCTCGTGGACCGATTCTGCGCCTGAACCAATGACGGTATGCATTGATAACAGCAGTAGTTCAGGCGTTTATTTTGCAGATTATTTGGACGCATCAGGATTGGGCAATTTCTAAGACATATGTAACCAGAACTAAGTCATGCAGCTGAACAAATTAAGCAAGATGAGTTCTGAGTTACCAGATTAGATGCTGACAAACTTATTTGAAGTAGTCACTGGTAGGGCCAGTCACTTGAATGATTCAAATTGTATGGGTTGGACAGTTATACCTGGACCCTGGTACCACAGGTGTGGAGTCCAAAGCTAAAGAGAACCCTGGTGTCATCCGTCTCTTGAGGCCTGCAGGTGGAGTCCAGGAGAAAGGTTCCGTTGGGTTCAGCTCCAGGGATGGCCAGAGTCACATCAGTAACGACTGTCACCACCCCTTCAGTGGAACACACTAGAGAAAGTTGTGTTAGAGCTGGGCTAGAACAAAGTGAATGATCAACACTAAACAGTCAGGCAATAAATTAAGTTGCAGCAAAGATGAGGCACTAGTAGTTACCTATGACCTCAGTAGTCTGGAAGAGACAAGCTTTGGCCAAGGAACTCTTGACCTCCAAGGTCTTAGGAAGTCGTGAGTGAATTTCAAATGAGCCGTAGAACTGCTTCAAATTGATGTCCTGGGAAAAAAAGAGAAGGTACATTTTAAATAATTATAACTCCTACTTGAGCCAACAAGCCAATTTAAGCGCTTGACCAATGAGCATCTCACCTTATAAGTGTAGCCAACAGAGAAGAGGGGCACTTCCAGGTTCAGACTCTTGCTGTCATTCTGCATGATGTAGCCCCGCTTGGCTGCCAGATTTGTGGTCAGAATGTAGGGGCCAACACCCACCTCCCACAGGTAGTCAAATGGCTTATGGTCCATCTGGAAACGGATGCTTTTCTCATTGCAGACGCCTTTGAAGACCGGAGGAACTGACAAAGAGAAGATCGGCCCAATAGTTTAGTCAATAGTGCCAAAATGACATCAGGGGTAAACAGTGGTAGATCGCTGGGCTGCGTCCACGTTAGGCAGTGGTCAGAACCAGAAGGCTCAGAAGAATGAGAAATAGCACTTCCAGCCCAGGTCTCTTAATAAAGTTCAAGTCAACTTACAGACATCATTGAACTGAGCCACGACTGAGGCCAGGTAGTAGAAGGGCTCCTCTTGAGGCAGGATGACCAACGTGTAGTTGATGTCCAACGAGAACTGAAGAAGCCCCTCTGGAGAGTACTATGGATATGAACTCATTTAGAAACAGAAGCTTACATCCACATATTAGGGGTGAATCTGAGGTCCCCAAAACCCATTGGAAAATGTTGAGGAACCTTGGATCTCCTCCAATGAGAAGTGTCATGAGAATTTTCTATCCCAATGATTATAACTACAATCAAGCTTTGACCAATTCCCGAGATTAAGACCCTGGGTTAAATAAATAGGAAAAGACTCAGCTTATGCAAAAGGTAGTTCTTTATTCACGAGAAGGTGCTAAGAAACCTATAATGCGCACAGCCTTCTATATAACTTCTACAAGTACATCTGTTCCTCCCTGGGGGGGGGGGCTTTCTCCTGTCCTTGGTCTCACAGTACTAACACATGTGTTGTCAGTTCCTCTTTATCACACAAACACAATGTTCCCACTGTCTCACAATATTCTAGTATTGTGTCTAAACACATCGTCTAAGCTTCTGTAACTATTAGGGTGAAATACTTCAGTCATAACTCTTAATGTCATTCAGATTCTCTTATTACTTTAAACATAAATTCCCTTATCAAGAAGCCGTGAGGAAATACTGAGAAAAACCACAGTAGTTCATTAGAGTGTAAAAATAAATATTTCTCTTTACCAGCTTGTGAACAACGGCATCCTCAAATGGCACCCTGAGAATGTAGGCATGTAGGGTACTATTGGGCTGGGGGACCATGGTTATGACGAGACCACTTTTATTCGCCTCTAGTATGGTGAAGTCATGACCATTGAGCTTCACAACCACCAGGTCAACATCGTAGGAGAGATTCCCCAGGTAAACAGTAAACACACGATCCTCAAGGACTGTTTCTGTGGTTGGGGGGGTGACAAGTGTCATTAGCAATTATGACCATGGAGCTGAAGAGCCACTTCGGATAGGCTAGTAGAACTTACGGTTAATGATGGAGAGGTGCTGGATCAGAAGGGGTGTGTTCATGGGCCTGTGGAGGCGGAGTCTGGTCTCCACACCACAGTCATCAAGAAAGATTTGTTCATAGTAGAGATGGACCACATAGAACTCATGGTACATGTTGTCCATCACAAAGCTCTGGAAGAGTTGAAACTGTTATGAAGCATCTGCCATTAGGTTATATGGTACAAAGTAGAATATTCAAGGTGTACAGAGGACATGAGTGACTGAAGCCATTTGCAGCTTCTCTGCATCAGAATACAAGGTAAGCATCTCCATGTGACTGGTCAGATGCCGGCCTAGTACGCTACTGACTTTTCTGTATCCTCCGGCAGCGTTGAAAGGGATGCTGATCTGGACAGTGGTGTCACTGATGTCCAGGCTGTAGCCTCGCTCTGCTGTGATGGGCTCATCCAGGAGCTGCCCATCCACCCCCATTGAGATCTTGCTGCTCTCCAACCCAGAGAGGCCAGAGACCAGCGGGGACAGCAGAGTGGGGGTCTGCCAGACCAGCCCCGCCCCATCATACATCCCTTCATCTGGAAAGAGATTACAAGTGTTAAGACCCTGTGAGCAATTCTTCCTCTGGAACCGAGGGATCGAAACATCACAGATCTGAAATAACTTCATAGGTGAAAATATTATTTGCTTAACTGAGCAATCACTATTGCTTAAGACAATCCAGTCCCTTCAGGTCTGATCCTTGATTATGTGGAACCTGATATTGCACTGGAACTTACTAGTGCTGCACGCAACAATCCAGTCCACCATCATAACCACCCATCTCTGCCTGGATAACAGTATGGGATGGACCACCTCCACCACTGAACCATTGATCTGGAATTGAAGAAAGTAGTAAGTGTACTTGCCAACAGTACAAAAGGGGCATTTCAGTAGTCTAAATAAGTGGCTTCCTTCCCATCCTGCATAACTCTGGTTTTAAACATTACGCAATGAAAGACCCTCTCGGAATACAGCCACCAGTCTAGGTCGTTAATGTCAAATTAAGCAAGCCTGAAGACAACCAAGATAAAGGAAGCCATTAAACAGGACATTTAAATCCTCACCATGGAGACAGACCCCATGACAGACCGTGGTGTGTAGGGTGAGCGGAACACCAGTCTCCCCCGGGTGAGGTGGAACACGTAGCCCAGCTCCCGAGCCTCTGAGAATGACATGGGAATCAGCTGCTGCCCCTCCTGCTGGAACATCACCTGCCAGGTAGACGTGGCAGAGCTGTGGGCCTGATGGGGAACAAGAGACAAGGCATGCATGGTGGTATTGGGGACAAACTGGTGGAGCTCATCTAATTGAGAATTTGCCAAATAGCCTTTAGCTTACTTTAGCAAGGGCAGCAGTCCAGGCATCCGTTGTACCAGACAGACAAGAAACGTCACTCCTCATTGACACCTACAGGGTAACAATACTCTCCTATAAAAATACACAAGCCCACCTCCACGAGCCCTGATACAGTCTAGATCCATGCATCAGTACCTCCATATAGTTCTCCTCGCAGCTGACTTCTCTGGGGGACCAGGGTAGAGGGAGGGAGCAGGTTGCAGTCACAGAGTAGGTGGCTTCCACTCCATTCGCATCAATTGTGATCAAGTTAAAGCTAAAAGTGAATACCTCATCGTCCTAAGACACAAAAACAAGACCTTCAACTGAGATACCTGGTAGTAATTTAACTAGAAAATATAGTTTAAAAGCCCTTCCCATGGGTACAGATATCAACTCAATGGCTACTCCACATTGGTTCAATGTAATTGAAATGTTGATTTAACCAGTTTGCCCATGGATTGTGGCTTTGAAAAGACCACAATGCACAGCAAATATATGAACCTGGTTGTCAGTGTGGCAGGAGAAATAGGAGGCTCGGAGTTCAGCATGGCCACGCAGAGGGAGGATACTGAACATGTAGCCACACTCTGACCCATACTGCTTAGTGATGGGGTGAACGCCATCAGCATCTAGATAGGGGTAAAGAACTGGGTCATATCAAATGATTTGAATATACTCAAGTCCAATACCAAATAAAAATCAGTTTATTCTTAAGTGGTCCAACAGGCACAGTGAGACAAATATACTGCAGCACTAGCTACCAAACCCTGGCCAAGACATGTTAAGATGCCATGTTCATGAGCTGACCAAACCTAGTTTGAGGCCCATTTTGCATCAGAATTCAAGTTAAAGCCTACTTACCAACCGCTTCAAAGCGAGGTTTGTTCCCAGCAAATGAGAGTTGGGTTGTTACCAACAGGTATCGATCCCGGCATGCAGTCTCAATGGCCCCTATAAAAAGACACAAGGTGAGAATCTGAAGGGTGGAAGCTAAATGATTCTCAACAATGCCTGTGTTCTATAGCTTGTATAAAAGGCTCATCTGACCCAATTTAAGTTTCTTACCTCTTGGAAGGTCAGAACACCTTACACTAGGCCATACAGACAGGAGTACAAATACTCTGTAAGAAAAATGTTAGCACAGGTCATGAAAGGTTGCCAGCATCGAAACACTTATTCAAAACATTTAAGCCCACCACCAAACTTACCCCACCCAACACCCAAAAGCCATTGCTCCGTAGAAGTGTCTAACCCTAGCCAGGAACAGCTAGTAAACTACACCTGCTAGTTAACACAATATCAACTACCACCTACTGACAGTATCCAAGACAAAAACAACAGTTGATATGTACCATGTTCTCTAGCACTTTTATATGGGGGTGGTGCTGTGTTTGAGGTAATTAATTAGCTAATTGGGTCACATGGTTGGCCAGCTTGCCAGAGCCTAGGGGCGCAGCTAAATAGTCTGAAGTCGATTCCTCTCCTCATCTCCTCTCCTTCCCCCTTTCTTAGGATGTGTTTTCCATCTCCACTGAATAACAATATAAACGTATCATGTAAAGTGTTGGTTCCATGTTTCATGAGCAGAAATAAAAGATCTCAGACATTTTCCATACGAACGAAAAGCTTATTTCTATCAAACTTTGTGCACAAATTTGTTTACATCCCTGTTAGTGAGCATTTCTAAGATAATCCATTCACTTGACAGCTGTGGCATGTCAAGAAGCTGATTAAACAGCATGATCATTACACAGATGTACCTTGTACTGAGGACAATAAAAGGCCACTCTAAAATTTGTCACACAACACAATGCCACAGATATCTCAAGTTTTGAAGGAGAGTGCAATTGGCATGCTGACTGCAAGAATGTCCACCAGAGCTGTTGCCAGAGAATTTAATGTTCATTACTCTACCATAAGCCGCATCCACCCGGCCTCACAACCACAGACCTTGTGTACGGCGTCTTGTGGGCAAGTGGTTTGCTGATGTTAACGTTGTGAACAGAGTGCCCATGGTGGGGTTATGGTATTGGCGGCATAAGCTACGGACAACGAACACAATTGCATTTTATCGATGGCAATTTGAATGCATAGAGATACCGTGATGAGATCCTGAGGCCTGTTGTTGTGCCATTTATCCACCGCCATCACCTCCTGTTTCAGCATAATAATGCACAGCCCCATGTAGCAAGGATCTGTGCACAATTCCTGGAAGCTGAAATTGTCCCCGGTCTTCCATGGCCTGGAAACTCCATGGCCTGCATACTCACAGGCGTGACTTCCGGCGCCTGCGTGACTTCCGGCGCCGACAGAGATGGCCGCCTCGCTTCGCGTTCCGAAGGAAACTATGCAGTTTTTTTTGTTATTTTTACATGTTATTTCTTACATTGGTACCCCAGGTCATCTTGGGTTTCATTACATACAGTCGAGAAGAACTACTGAATATAAGAGCAGCGTCAACTCACCATCAGTACGACCAAGAATATGACTTTTCCGGAGCGGATCTTGTGTTCTGCCTTCCACCCAGGACAACAGAATGGATCCCAGCCTGCGAACCAAAACAACGACGTCGTAAAAGAGGCAAACGAAGCGGTATTCTGGTCAGGCTCCGGAGACGGGCACATCGCGCGCCACTCCCTAGCATACTACTCGCCAATGTCCAGTCTCTTGACAACAAAGTTGATGAAATCCGAGCAAGGGTAGCATTCCAGAGGGACATCAGGGACTGTAACGTTCTTTGCTTCACGGAAACATGGCTCACTCGAGAGACGCTATCGGAGTCGGTGCAGCCAGCTGGTTTCTCCACGCATTGCGCCGACAGAAACAAACATCTTTCTGATAAGAAGAGGGGCGGGGGCGTATGCTTTATGGTTAACAAGACGTGGTGTGGTCACAACAACATACAGGAACTCAAGTCCTTCTGTTCACCGGATTTAGAATTCCTCACAATCAAATGTCGACCGCATTATCTACCAAGGGAATTCTCTTCGATTATAATCACAGCCGTATATATTCCCCCCAAAGCAGACACATCGATGGCTCTGAACTAACTTTATTTGACTCTTTGCAATCTGGAATCCACACATCCTGAGGCTGCATTCATTGTAGCTGGGGATTTTAACAAGGCTAATCTGAAAACAAGACTCCCTAAATTGTATCAGCATATCGATTGCGCAACCAGGGCTGGTAAAACCTTGGATCATTGCTATTCTAACTTCCGCGACGCATATAAGGCCCTCCCCCGCCCTCCTTTCGGAAAAGCTGACCACGACTCCATTTTGTTGCTCCCTGCCTACAGACAGAAGCTAAAACAAGAAGCTCCCACGCTGAGGTCTGTTCAACGCTGGTCCGACCAATCTGATTCCACGCTCCAAGACTGCTTCCATCACGTGGACTGGGATATGTTTCGTATTGCATCAGACAACAACATTGACGAATACGCTGATTCGGTGAGCTAGTTCATTAGAACGTGCGTTGAAGATGTCGTTCCCATAGCAACGATTAAAACATTCCCAAACCAGAAACCGTGGGTTGATGGCAGCATTCGCACGAAACTGAAAACGCGAACCACTGCTTTTAATCAGGGCAAGGTGACCGGAAACATGACCGAATACAAACAGTGTAGCTATTCCCTCCGCAAGGCATTCAAACAAGCTAAGCATCAGTATAGAGACAAAGTAGAATTGCAATTCAACGGCTCAGACACAAGTGGTATGTGGCAGGGTCTACAGTCAATCACGGATTACAAAAAGAAAACCAGCCCAGTCACGGACCAGGATGCCTTGCTCCCAGGCAGACTAAATAACTTTTTTGCCCGCTTTGAGGACAATACAGTGCCACTGACACAGCCCGCAACCAAAACATGCGGACTCTCCTTCACTGCAGCCGAGGTGAGTAAAACATTTAAACGTGTTAACCCTCGCAAGGCTGCAGGCCCAGGCAGCATCCCCAGCCGCGCCCTCAGAGCATGCGCAGACCAGCTGGCTGGTGTGTTTACGGACATATTCAATCAATCCCTATCCCAGTCTGCTGTTCCCACATGCTTCAAGAGGGCCACCATTGTTCCTGTTCCCAAGAAAGCTAAGGTAACTGAGCTAAACGACTACTGCCCTGTAGCACTCACTTCCGTCATCATGAAGTGCTTTGAGAGACTAGTCAAGGACCATATCACCTCCACCCTACCTGACACCCTAGACCCACTCCAATTTGCTTACCGCCCAAATAGGTCCACAGATGATGCAATCTCAACCACACTGCACACTGCTTTAACCCATCTGGACAAGAGGAATACCTATGTGAGAATGCTGTTCATCGACTACAGCTCAGCATTTAACACCATAGTACCCTCCAAACTCGTCATCAAGTTCGACCCCGCCCTGTGCAACTGGGTACTGGACTTCCTGACGGGCCGCACCCAGGTGGTGGGGGTAGGTAACAACATCTCCACCCCGCTGATCCTCAACACTGGGGCCCCACAAGGGTGCGTTCTGAGCCCTCTCCTGTACTCCCTGTTCACCCACGACTGCGTGGCCACGCACGCCTCCAACTCAATCATCAAGTTTGTGGATGACACAAAAGTGGTAGGCTTGATTACCAACAACGACGAGACGGCCTACAGGGAGGAGGTGAGGACCCTCGGAGTGTGGTGTCAGGAAAATAACCTCACACTCAATGTCAACAAAACTAAGGAGATGATTGTGGACTTCAGGAAACAGCAGAGGGAACACCCCCCTATCCACATCGATGGAACAGTAGTGGAGAGGGTAGTAAGTTTTAAGTTCCTCGGCGTACACATCACAGACAAACTGAATTGGTCCACCCACACAGACAGCATCGTGAAGAAGGCGCAGCAGCGCCTCTTCAACCTCAGGAGGCTGAAGAAATTCGGCTTGTCACCAAAAGCACTCACAAACTTCTACAGATGCACAATCGAGAGCATCCTGTCGGGCTGTATCACCGCCTGGTACGGCAACTGCTCCGCCCACAACCGTAAGGCTCTCCAGAGGGTAGTGAGGTCTGCACAACGCATCACCAGGGGCAAACTACCTGCCCTCCAGGACACCTACACCACCCGATGTCACAGGAAGGCCATAAAGATCATATAGGACAACAACCACCCGAGCCACTGCCTGTTCACCCCGCTATCATCCAGAAGGCGAGGTCAGTACAGGTGCATCAAAGCTGGGACCGAGAGGCCATCAGACTGTCAAACAGCCACCACTAACATTGAGTGGCTGCTGCCAACACACTGACTCAACTCCAGCCACTTTAATAATGGGAATTGATGTAAAATATATCACTAGCCACTTTAAACAATGCTACTTAATATAATGTTTACATACCCTACATTATTTATCTCATATGTATATGTATATAGTGTATTCTATATCATCTACTGCATCTTTATGTAATACATGTATCACTAGCCACTTTAAACTATGCCACTTTGTTTACATTTTATTTATTTATTTTACCTTTATTTAACCAGGCAAGTCAGTTAAGAACACATTCTTATTTTCAATGAGGGCCTGGGAACAGTGGGTTAACTGCCTGTTCAGGGGCAGACGACAGATTTGTACCTTGTCAGCTCAGGGGTTTGAACTCGCAACCTTCCGGTTACTAGTCCAACGCTCTAACCACTAGGCTACGCATACTCATCTCATATGTATATACTGTACTCGATACCATCTACTGCATCTTGCCTATGCCGCTCTGTACCATCACTCATTCATATATCTTTATGTACATATTCTTTATCCCTTTACACTTGTGTGTATAAGGTAGTAGTTTTGGAATTGTTAGCTAGATTACTCGTTGGTTATTACTGCATTGTCGGAACTAGAAGCACAAGCATGTCGCTACACTCGCATAAACATCTGCTAACCATGTGTATGTGACAAATAAAATTGGATTTGATTTGATTTGACATGTCACCCATTGAGCATGTGTGGGATGATCTGAATCGATGTGTATGACAGTGTGTTCCAGTTCTCGCCAATATCCAATAGCTTCGCACAGCCATTGAAGAGGGGTGGGACAACAGCCTGATCAACTCTATGTGAAGGAAATGTGTTGCGCTGCATGGTGCTCACACAAGATACTGACTGGTTTTCTGATCCACCCCCCTATTTTTTTTAAGGTATCTGTGACCAACTGATCCATATCTGTATTCCCAGTCATGTGAAACCCATAGATTAGGTCCAAATTTATTTATTTTAATTGACTGAAAAAGTTACATCTTTGTTGCATTTATATTTTTGTTCAGTATACATAGTCTATGATTGATATTTATACATGTCATTTCATATTCATGGTACAGAATAATCCTTCACTATGTCTGAGTTTACACAGGCAGCCCAATGGCAGCCCAATTCTGATCTTTTTTTCCACTAATTGGTCTTTTGACCGATCACATTAGATCTTTTCACATCAGATATTTTTCAGAGCTGATCTGATTTGTAAAAAAAAAAAAAAAAAATTCGGCTGCCTGTATAAATGCAGCCTTTTTGGTTAGTTTAGTGACCCAAGTCAAGAGTTATATTTTCACTTGGCAATGGGCTCATTATATGAAATACATTTAGCTGGGATTTTAACCAACTTCACAAATTTGCAAACATGTTTTCATGTTTTATTGGGCATTCAACAGAGCATCTTCCCTGTAACAGTAATCAAGAGGGTGTTAGAGGGTAAAGGTTGAGTTGACAGGGTGTTCAATAGAGACAGTGACGGTGTCATTGGCAGGGTAGGGACACTGAACGGTCAGCCTGAAACAAAACACAATTGTTAAGAGAACTGAACATTTGAATGTTAGTGTGTAAATAGTGTGTGCATGCATCCATGTGTGTTGTTACCTGTAGGGAGAGTCTTGCGGATGAGGCCCTCCCTCACCCTCCCTTTGACAAATCCGACCATGACTATCTACCTGCTTCCTGTTTACAGACAAAATCTCAAAACAGGAAGTACCAGTGGCGCGCTCAATACAGAAGTGGTCTGTTGAAGCAGACACAAGGCTACAAGACTGTTTTGCTAGTACGGACTGGAATATGTTCTGGGATTCATCCAATAGCATCAAGGTGTTTACCACATCAGTCACGGGCTTCATCAATAAGTGCATCGATGACTTCATCCCCACAGCGACTACGCGAACAAACCCAAACCAAAACCATGGATTTACAGGCAATATCGGTGCTCTGCTAAAGGCTATAGCTACTGCTTACAAGAAAGCCCGCTACGATCTCCGATGAGACATCAAACATTCAAAAGGACAATATGGGAGGAAGGTGGAATCCTATTAGACCGGATCTCACTCTCCATGGCTGATGAAAGTAAAGCTTTAAAAAAGTTTAAACTCACAAGGCCACCGGGCCAGACAGAATACCAGTGAGCGTTCTTGGAGAATGTGCAGAGACCTGCAAGTGTCTTCACTGACATTTCCACTTTCTCTTTGTCCCAGTCGTTAATCCCAACACGTTTCAAGTTACCACCATTGTCCCTGTTCCCAAGAACTCCAAGGTAACCTGCCTAAATGAATATTGTCCTGTAGCACTCAACTGTAATTATAAAGTTCATTGAAAAGGCTGGCCATGACACATCAACACCATCATCCTAGACACCCTGAGCCCATTTCAATTTTCATATCGCCCCAACAGTTCCACAGGTTACGCAATCTCAAATGCACTTCACAATGCCCTCTCCAACCTGGACAACAGAAGAAATAACTGGGTGGACAGCCCATTACAACACTGGGGCCAAGCCCCCTGCCATCCAGGACCTCTGTATCTGGCAGTGTCAGAAGAAGGACTAAAAATGGCCAAAGACTTCAGCCACCCAAGCCATAGACCGATCACTCTGCTACCGTCCGGCAATCGATACGGAGCATCGGCTCTTAGACCGACAGGCTCAGAGACCGCTTCTACCACCAAGCCATAAGACTGCTACCATTAATTAAATGGTTACACAGACTATATGCATTGACCCTATCTTGCACTGACTCTACGCACACTCACAAGTATTCAGCGCATGTGACAAGTATAATACATGTTTTTACATTTTAGTCATTTAGCAACACTCTTATCCAGAGCAATTAGGGTTAAGTGTCTTGCTCAAGGGCACAGTGGCAGATATTTCACCTAGTCGGCACTGGGATCTGAACCAGCAACCTTTCGGTTACTGGCCCAACGCTCTTAACCGTTGAAGTTTCAAATGCATTCTGACATTACTGAAAGTGTAGGTATTTTAACATTACTATTGTTTAACAGACAACAACACTTTTGATCAATGAAATATTGAATCAGTCATCTTCCTCAAATGAAGGGGATGATGAAATCTTTGCAAGAGGGAGGGAATCTGATTTCATTGGTCCTCAAGTCGCAGCTCAGGCAATATTTCCAGGATAAATTGATGTAACCCTGAGTAAGCCTGCCCCGAGCAGATTATTTATGAACGATTAATTGGCCTAAAATTTTACCTCGCTAAAAAGGTGAGCCACTTTCATGGTACTGGTTATCCCGAGTTGAACTCAGAGTTGACCAGAGTTATCTAGAACTCCTAAAATCGGATTCGTAGTATCGGGCTCTGATTCTCATACAGTACACTAGGAAATTCCCCTCAACCTAGATGACCATAATATACTGTATACTCAACACGTATGTTTATTTCATAACTCCAACTGGAACTGGTGATATACCCACAGATGTTTGTATTGACCATTATGTTGGTAACAATTGAATAAACTCGAACCAACAACTGTATTCTAACGAGAAGTAAGAGAAGTCTGATTTCCAACTGTGGCTCAACACGCACACACTCTCACGGTAGATACAGCCTGACTCAGACTAGACGTAACATTGTAAATCTGGGACACTAATTAGTATGATATTGTAATGGCCTCTATAAATCATAAATGAGCGAATGTCCACAACAGTTCTTGAGTCCTTCAATGAAAACTCACAGGCTACTGCAACAAGTACCATGCACAAAGAAAAAGCCAGGTTACAACCTGCGGTGCCCCGACCCCCTGCCCAGATCCCCTGCCCCCCACATAACTGACCAGGAGGGTTGCTACACAGCCCCCTCACCACAAAGTCCCTTGTTCCAGAGGGAACAAAAAGTCCTGGAAGCGACCCGGAGGTCTCCTTTTTTTCCTGCGCGGGCGTGATGGGGCTCACAGGCATAGGGGGTTCAGTCTGTGGTAGGGGGCTATCCCTCTGGGGCACCGGGGACACAGCCTGTGGCTCTGGGGAACCACTCAGTGACATAGGGGGTATAGGAGGAGCGGGACTTCTGGAGCTCTAACTGTGGGCAGAATGTAATTTCCAGAGGGAGGGGTTTGGGGCGAAGAGGCCGCTCTGTATGGGGGTTACCTGCCACATTTCTCCCTCTGGGAGGCAGCTGGACCCAGTACACCATTGTTAAAGGAATTTTATTGCTCTATGTTTTAATACCCAATTAAAATGAAACACTCCGTCAATTCATAAGGATTTGTAAGACCCTTATTCTATAATAATGGACAGAGCCCAGTCTTAAAGTCAATCAGCAGAGTTTATTCACGAGAGTACTCAACACGATACAGGTTACCACAGGTTATAAACTGAAAATGACGTCATTAGTTCCAGTACCAACCCGTCTCTTCCCTCACCCTGGTACAAAGGCAGTATCTTAAGTCTTCCCACATCGTCTCCCTACCAATTTAATATAATTTATGGCTGAGACAATGTTTTCCGGTGTAGATAAGCATTCTAGCCAGTCTGAAGATTTAGTTCATTCATTTCTACCCAGGAACAGACCGTCATTGTTCTAATCCTTGATTCATTCACAAACATTATATTCAGTACTAAGATTAAGAAAGAAAATGCATACATATACAGTAACATAATAGTATTCTGATTAGTACATATACAGTAACATAATTTTATTCTGATTAGTCAGTCCTGATTGAAATGTATACATAATTAGTCATCATTGATAAAAATTCCCTTAACAACCATCTTCTCCCATCCTATCCAGGACCATGCACCGTCCCACCCAGTGACTCTCCAGCTTGGGGCAACTACGTTTCTTTCTTTCTCATCAGAGATGATGGCCAGCTGCTGTGCTAGCGTTTTGTTGAAGTGCTCCAGAAGGCCATCGCTCTACGGGTGAGGCGGAGTGGTGCGGCTTTTGTGCCTATCCAGCCACTCACACATGGTGAAGAACACACAGGACTGTCGCTGTGAATGGACTCAGCGACAAACCTGCTGAACATATGGCTGTGAGGGCGTCGACGATTGTCTCTGCTTCCTGGAGTGTAGGTTTCAGGCCATTTTGTGAAATAGTCCATAGTCGAGAAACACCCAGCGGTTTCCACGGTCTGTGGTGGGGTACGGCCCAACTACATCCACTCCCAAACTGTCCAATCCCTACTCCTCCATGCATGCCCTGGAGCACAGCCTCCCACAGTGCTTTGGGGACCACCACCTGCCACCTATCCTCTGCTGTAGCTGGCTCCTTCCATGCTCACTGTAGCATGCCATCAGCCAGCCACACCTCCATCCACTCTAGCACTGGCTGCAGATCTGTGTCCTGCTCCTGCCTCCATTTAGCC
Source organism: Oncorhynchus tshawytscha (assembly GCF_018296145.1). Classification (NCBI taxonomy): domain Eukaryota; kingdom Metazoa; phylum Chordata; class Actinopteri; order Salmoniformes; family Salmonidae; genus Oncorhynchus; species Oncorhynchus tshawytscha. The sequence goes on from NC_056443.1 coordinate 21,292,931, forward strand.
AATTTGACAGCCTGCAGCTCACAGCAGACAGGCACACTCACCTGGCATACTGAGGCACCAACCCCCTCCTCCGCACACAGCTCTCTCTCATGGGCCTCTCTCAGCTCCCATGTACAGTACAGGGCCGGCGTTAGAGTGGCCCGATGTACAACTGTGAAGTCGTACAGCTGGAGCTCCTCCAACCACCTGCCCCTCTGGCTCTTTAAAAAACATGAGCCACTGGAGAGTGGAGTGATAACTCCTTACAGTGAAGGGCAAGCCACACAGGTAGTACTTGAAGTGTTTGATGGACTCCACTACAGCGAGGAGCTCTTGCCATATGACACAGTAGCTTTGTTGAATGTCTTGCTGAAGTACGCCAACACTCTCTCCCCTTCTGGCCCCACCTGGGCCAGCACCCCACCCATGCCCACATTGCTCGCATCTGTGTTCAGGAAAAAGGGCAAGGTGGGGGAGGTGAGCACATGGGAATCGATCAGTGTACGCTAGAGGGTGTTGGAGACCTCCTGCCACTCTGCTGTCCTCGGCAGCAGGCAGTTCAAGGAAGTGGCGACACTGGAGAAGCCCCGTACAAACCTCCTGTAGTACAAGACCAGGAAGCTCTTCAGCTGCTGCTGGTTAGTGGGAATGGGCCAGTCTTGGACAGCCCACACTTTGTCCTCCATAGTGCTGATTCCCTCTTCCCCCACTTGGTGCCCCAAGGACACCTCTCTCCTCATGAAGTGGGATTGCTCAGGGTGGAGCTTCAGGCCTGCGGCAGCCACCCTTTCCAACACTCCATAGCGCCCCCAGGACAGACTGGAAGGAGCTGCCATGGGCCAGGATGTTGTTGAGGTAGACCAGACACTCCTGTCAGAGAATGCCAGCCAGCACGCTATCAATCAACCGCCCAAAAGTAGCTGGAGCGTTGCGCAAGCCGAAGCACAGGACCTTGAACTGCCAGTGCCCTCTGTTGGTGGGCGAAAGCAGTCTTGGCTCTGGGGAGAGGAGAACCTGCCAGTGACCACTGCGGAGGTCCAGTGAGGAAGCTAGGAGGACGTCCTAACCAAGTTCAGTGAATCTTCGATACATGATATAGGGTATGACTCCTTCCTGGTTATCGCATTCTGTAGTCCGCACATAACCTCAGCTTATCCCCCTTCTTAGGAATCATGACTATTGGTGCCGCCCAGGGGCTGCCTGAGGGCTCAATGAAGTCTACCCACTGCATCTCCAACGGGCCTGTCTGCTGCCTCCTGGTGTGCCAGTGGGATATTTCTGGGATGCATCTTGATGGGCCGAGCGTCCCCTCGTGCTGCACCAGAATCTGAACCACCTCCTCTTCACTCAGAGCAAAGCTGTCTCTGAATTCTAACAGCAACAGCCGTTCCTGCTGCTCGGGGTCAAGACCATCACAGCTCCTCTCCCATATCTATCTCACTGCGGACAGTGTCCTCTTCTCTCCCATCTGGAGTGGCTGGTCTGGCCCAGGCTCACAGATGGACGTTTCATGGAGGTAGCTGGGGAAAGTAACACACAGATGGGGGTTGTGGGCTTGAACCGAGTCCAACCCACAGTTGTGGGCTTGAACCGAGTCCAACCTAGTACAATGTCCGGCCTCACCAGGGTTACTGTGGACTCAGTGTCCACCAGGGCAGGGCACCCCCTTCACAGTGACAGCGAAGAGACAAAAGTCCCCAACACCGTTCCGGCCCACCACAACAACAGGCTCCATTCTCATGCAGCAGTCTGCTCCTGAGCTCTGTGGGACTTTGGGTAATCCCTGCGCAGATGGCCTGGCTGGCCACACCCCCAGCAGACCAAGTGGCCAGAGCGTGTGCTGCATGCTGTCTGTAGTGCAATAGAACGATTGAGTTTAGTTATTTTCACGCAGATTTTTCCAGCTCTGGGCTGCACTGTACCACAGCCCACACATTGGGTGTACTGTATCGACATGCCCCCACGGAAGCTCCAGTCCACACAATCTCCAATGCTTTCTGTAATGAATCTAACACGACAGCGTCTTGGGTTTACCGAGAATGGTGCGACCCCCCAACACATGGGGAATGGAATTAAAACATTTTCAGGGGGGGTCTCTCAGTTGGTTGAGGGGCAGCTCTCGGGGAACTATGGGAAGGGGATCCTGGGGGGCTGGTCGCCTGGCAGTTGGGCGCTTGGGTGCTTGGGCCGATGGGGACCCGAACCAGCGATCTGTTTTTTGGCCTTGTGGGAGATCTGTCAACGTTCCCTTGATTAGGGCGGTGACCCTGGTTGCTTCTGTGGGTCACTCTGGAAGATGGCTATTGTGATGTAGATGTTGTGCAGCTTCACTGCAAGTAGATATAATTTTTTTAATTGAATAGTACAACATAAAGAAAAATGATTACAAAAAAAAAGATTAGTGCAAGCTAATATACGGGCCACAAACAGGCAAATAACTGTGCAGCACAAAAGTGGTGTGCAAAACGGCATCTCGGAACGCACAACACATCGGTGCTTGTCACAGATGGGCTAATGCAGCAGACAACCACACCGGGTTCCACTCATATCAGCTTACATCAAGAAGAACTGTGGGCACGCAACCACCAACACTGAACAATTGAGGAGCGGAAAAACATTGCCTGGTCTGACAAATCCCGGTTCCATCATGATGGCAGAGTCCCGATTTGGTTTAAGCAGCATTAGTCAATGTCCCCATCCTGTCTGTTGACAACAGTGGTGTAATGCTGTGGTGGATGTTTTCCTGGCACACGTTAGGTCCAACACCGTTCACCTGATGACAGAGGTCAGCCTGCAGGCGCCCGGCCTGCCACAAGGAGTCGCTAGAGCGCGATGAGCCAAATCAAGCCCGTCCGGCCAAAACCTCCCCTGGACAATGCTGGGCCAATTGTGTGCGACCCTATGGGACCCCCGATCATGATCGAACCCGGGTCTGTAGTAGCGCCTCCAGCACTGTAATGCAGGAGGCCCTTTTAGCGGGCTCTCTTGTATGCATCCATGTCCTATTCCCTCTGCTCTCGGTGATGCATTTTCTTCTTTGACGCACCTTATGTCTAAACTTCTTTACAGTGAAATGATCTTGATTGGTGATCTCAACTGGTTGGTTAAAGCCGGTGTCTGATGGTTTAAAAATGTTTTGTAATTCTATGAACCTTACCCAGTTGATTATCTCACCCACTCACCCAAATCTGAAATGCCCAGATAAATCTACCCTGATTGATTTGATATCAACAAATGTTCCACATAAATATTCTGTGGTTGGTGATTTTTGTAATGATTTAAGTGACCATTGTGTTGTTGTTACTGTTAGAAATATGAAGGTTCCTAAGACAAACCCATGTTTTATTCGTAAGAGAAATTTGAAGTGTTTTAATGAGCAGGCTTTCTTTCATGATTTGTTTTATTTTGACTGGAGCAAGATTGAGCTTATCCCTGATGTGGAAACTGCCTGGATATTCTTTCATTATGGTTTTTTTCAAATACTAAACAAACAAGCCCCATTCCGCAGGTTCAGGGTTAAAGGGCGGGATAATCCATGATTTTCTTCTGAGCTGTCTTGAATTATTCACAACTGTAATCTAGCCTGGGCTAAAGCAAGGAAATCATGTTCTGATGTGGATTGGCTTTGTTTTAGGCACTTACGAAACAAGTGTTATTTTCTTCTCAGGAAGGCCAAGTCTGAATGTTTTGTCTTTAACCACTGATAACCTGAATGACCCTAGAAAGTTTTGAAAGGCAATTAAGTCTATGTCTGGTAACAGTAATGTTAATGAATTACCTTCATGTGTTTTGAAGGACTCTGTTGCTGTATATGACAAAACTGAAATGCTGAATTGTTTCAAAGAACACTTTGTATCATCTGGTAGGCTGTTTGATTCAGTGTTCTCTGTCTCTGTACAACCCTGTGTGGATGAACCAGTGAGAGCTGGTCAAACTCTTAGCCATTCTCAGTGCAGGTGGTACATAAAGCCCTGAAATACTTAGATCAGAGAAAGCCTGCAGGTCCTGATCTTTTGGATCCCTGCTTTTTAAATCTGGCAGCTGATTTCATAGCTGAACCACTTACATGTCTGTTCAATCTAACCCTGGAATGTAATGAAATTCCAAAAATCTGGAAATCAGCATTTGTCCTACCACTTTTAAAAGGGAGAGATCCAACTCTTTTAAATAATTATAGGCCAATCTCAAAGCTGTCACCCCTGGTGAAAATACTTGAAACCCTTGTGAGTGAACAGCTTTTTATTTACTAACTCAATTACAGCAGCCATGAAGGTTTTCAATTATATCACTGAAGCGCTTGACAAAAAACAGCACTGTGTCTAACTTTTTATTGATCTCTCTAAGGCTTTTGATACAGTTGTTCATGCTATACTAAGGCAGAGATTGTCGAGTGTAGGTCTTTCAGAGCATGCAGTTGCATGGTTTGCTAACTATCCGTCTGATAGAACTCAGTGCACTCAATTTGATGGTCTTATGTCTGTTAAATTGTCTGTCTTTAATGGTGTGCCCCCAGGCTCTGTACTTGGTCCTCTCATTCACTATTTATTTAAATTATTTAGACAAAAATGTCCAAAATGCATTTTTATGCTGATGATACTGTTATTTACTGTTGTGCCTAGTCTCTTACAAAACCTTTCCAGAACATGCAAACTGCTTTTTATACTGTTCAACATACCTTGTGTCAATTGAAGCTTATCCTCAATACTGACAAAACTAACTTAATGGTGTTTTTAAAGCAAGAAATAGACCTCTGAACCTTTCACCTATTACTACCTGTCAGGGCAAGGAGATTGAGGTTGTAACCTCATATAAATATCTTGGAATTTTAATTGTTGACGGCCTCTCTTTTAAATTGCATATTCAACAACTTACAAAACAATTGAAACTGAAATTGTGATTTTATTTGAGGAATAAGGCCTGTTTTTCTTTTTAAGCCAGGAGGCGGCTAGTATCAGCTACATTTATGCCTTTACTAGACTATTGGGGATACTTTATATATGAATGCTTCTGCTCAGTGTTTGAGATCAATTGACACCCTTTACCATGGCACTTTGAGATTTATACTGCAAAACCCTTACGCACCACTGCACTTTGTATACCAGGGTTGGCTGGCCTTTTCTAGTCACTCATAGGCTCAGTCACTGGTATACTTTTATTTATAAAGCCATTTTGGGTTTACTACCATTTTATTTGTACATTTTTATGTTCAGAAATGTGGTGGGTACTCTTCATTCGCTGGACTTTATCCTGCTAACTGTTCCAAATGTCCGAACTGAATTTGGTAAAAGGGCTTTTATGTACTCTGCGCCATCGTCTTGGAACGCTTTACAAAATACTTTTAAACTGGAAGAACTTGTCCTGATTGGTATTTTTAAATTACTGATGAATGATCTTGAGACTGATTCCCTGGACTGTCAATGTTAATTTGCTGTTTCTGATTTGTTATACTCTTGTGAATTCTATGGTTTTTACTAGATTACTTGTAGTTTTTCATGTTTGTCTGTAATTTTTGAAATGACTTGGTGCTACCTATCTTGGCCAGGCCGCTCTTGAAAAATAGATTTTAAATCTCAATGAGCCCTTCCTGGTTAAGTTAAATAAAAATTCCTTGTAAGCGGTAGATTAGTCTTTAACCCAACACTGATATTGTCTGTAATTCATGGTAGGGATGACAGTCTATGCACTTATTGAAGCCTGCGACTGTTGGTAAACTCAATGTCTGCATATTGTCATCACAGGAGGCTGCTGAGTGCCAGAAGACTTAATGTCTGGAATAGAGCAAATGAAACAGCATCAAACAGCTGGAAACCATGTATTTGATACCATTCTGCTCCAGCCATGAACACAAGCCAGTCCTCTCCAAATAAAAAGGTGCCACCAACCTCCTGTGAGTCATGTATATTGTCCTAAGGTCATGATTGTGTTGCTGATATTTGGTTTAATTATTTTATATCGGATGAACCATGAAATATATCCCAATCTGTGCTAGCGAAAGTCTTGTAAACTCGCGTTTGTCGTCCTACCACTTCCGTATTGAGCGCATTACTGGTACTTCCTGTTTGAGCCTTTGTTTGTAAAACAGAATCACGTTTAGATTTGCGGAAGGACCTTATGCGTAATGACTAAGGATAATCCAGCTGGGTCTGAAGCACCTCCGTCTTTGTTCTGCGGCAGGTAGCCTACTCGTTGCAAGATTGAATCCGAGCTGCCAAGGTGAAACTTTTTTTTTTAAGTCGTTCTGCCCCTGAACAAGGCAGTTAACCCACTTTTAACCAATGTAAAAATAAAAACTGTAGATGTCCCAGATTTCTCCCCTACCACAGAGCAACGCCAAGAATCAAACTCAGTCTGTCCGCACACTGGAATCCACACCCATGCCCACTTCATCCACCCAGCAGACTTATGACCTGATGCCCTTGCCGCAGCCAGATCCGATGTCCAGCCACAAGCATGCCAGTGATCCTACACTCAGGCCACCTTGAAGTATTGGCCCTTTCCACTGCTAGGCTTACCCACATTGCCAGCCACTAATTGTCCACTAGTGCAATTTCAGTTCACTTGACACCAATATAATAACCTTGGTGTTGAGGCTACTGTATGGCTGTAGCCCACAAACACCCTAAACAGAACTTTTGGGACTAGAGATAAAAGGAAAAGCCTGGTCATAACTTGGGGGTCCCCCCCTTAATCAGATTTACATCTACCCCAGTCCAGGTTGGTTGCTGTGGTACCATAAGAGTCCTGTTAGAAGTTGAATGGTGGGGTACCCACCTGTTTAAGTGCCCCTTTTAAAAAGGAAATTTGTTTTTACAGGGGCAGTGATCAATTAATTTCATTACCATTTCTGTCATTTAAAGTGTCTCAAAGATCCTACATCAGTCGTAGTCTTCCAAGTCATTAAACGACAAGGCATTTTACCAGTCCACTTTTAAGCCCAGTTTCCACTGGCACTTAAAGGGCCAAATAGCTGGCTCCAAAAAAAGCTCAACTTCACACTGGGTCAAGGGGCGGCAGGGTGGCCTAATGTTAGAGTGTTGGACTAGTAACGAAAGGTTGCAAGTTCAAATCCGAGCTGACAAGGTACAAATCTGCCTTTTATTGAAAATAATGTTCTTAACTGACTTGCCTAGGTTAAAGTTAAAGACCTGGGCCAGTGCAACCCAGTTAACTGGTGCCAGCTTGATTAGATTTAGGGCTGTGACATCACAAAAACAAGGCTGATCACTGCTAGACACTGACAAAGTTCAGCTATTGCATGGACAAGCGGTAGTCAGACATGGGGAATTACCACCATAAAGCCATTCATACAAATGTTTTCACTATACAAAACAGACCCTTGAATGCTAGCAAGTCAGTTAGAAGATGGCAGATCATATTGAAAACTAGCCAGAGCATATCAAATCTGGTTTGCTAGGTGGCGAATGCCATGGCAAGCAAGGAATTAAGCTAGCAACAATAACCATTTAGTGAGTGAACATTAGCAAGCTAAATAGATGGATCAGTCATTCCGCATAGCAGGACTTTGGGATAAAGTCAGAACATGGTAAATTACGCAAGTCAACATCTTGCTAGCTACATTAGTGCCTCCAGCTCATCACATTGCCATGATGCTACTGTAGGTAGCCAATCTCATTTCTGGAGGCAATGGAAATAACCCACCCTGGGTTGACTTCAGAAGTGCCAATGTTAACAGGGCTTTAAAGTGTAACCCAAAAAGAATTCACTTGGGGTATAACCCCCAAACTGAATGAAGCCACATCAGGACAAGCTACAGAGATTTGCAAGATTATATTTATTAAGACATTTACACTCAATACTCTTAGCAGCATTGTCACTTCATTGGTTCCTACAGAGAGAGGAAGAAAAAGTTAGCTCAGTTTGAAATGTAACACCATACTAGTCATCATAAAATTGTGTTGCGTGACTGGTGGGGGGGCCCAAAGGTTAATTTGCCAGTTTAGCCTTAAGCTGGCAGGCATTTCTCCCAGGAGTCACTCCTGTTTTGGAGGTTGACGGTATAATGGGTGGGCTGAAATAATATGTGGACAGAGTCAGGAGTAAATGTCACCACTTTTCAGATGCATGACACCAAGTATTGAACAATTACTTTACAGGGACTCTAGTCAAGATGGTGCCAAATCCTGGCGAGTCTGCTTCAAACCGCCGATACGCAAACAGCTTGTAAAGGCCACTCAGTGGATAGACACACCGCACAGTCACCCTAACCAGAGAACAATTGAACATAAGTATACGTTAAAGCCAAGAGTGCCTTCAGTGAGAGTTAATGACTGATGAATATTTATTGTACTTTGTTTCAACCAATGAGACAGTATATTATTAGTGAAGTCATGTACACAAAGGTGGTATACCTGGTTGAGACTGGTGCTTCCACTGATTGGCTTGTATGCTCAACGGTGATCTCATTTTCATAGGTAAGGTGCTGGTAATCAAACTGCAACACAAGAGGTCAAAACAAACATGAATTTATTAATTCAACCATTAACCTGTTGAAAGCAATGTCTAAACGCTTACAGTTCTTTTGTTAGCCCTCATGAGAAATCAAGACAGTTTAAGTCTTAATATTAATTTAAGCAGTTGGCCTGTATGCTGAAAGTTCCTGAGTTAAACCAGGGTTTCCCCAAAACTCAGTCCTGGGACACATAATTTGCCCTGGCATTACAGATTCAAATACCAACTCCGCAAGCTTTGAATCAACTGTGTAGCACTGGAGTTTTAAAATTATTTTTTAAGTACCAGGGGCCCTGGAATAAAGTTGTGAACACCGAGTGAAGGCACACTAATCACTTGGACTGTCTCTGCACATTCAGGATATTCTGGTAATCAAATTATTTGGCCAGATTAGGATATGGGACAAAGGTGGGGCTTAAATAATTTAAGTTAACAGGTTAAATTCGGGGGTTTCAGCCGAGTCCTTTGGTAAGGACTCAAACCGAAACCCCAGAACTAAAACCCACAGCTGACCAAAATGTAGTAAGATTTTAGTTGTTGGTTAAGATGAAAGAATGCTGGAACTTCCATTTCAAATACCGATCACTCGTGGAGCCCGATTGCATTTATGACTCTAATTCTATGGGTTGGACAGTGCTATACCTGGACCCTGGTTCCACAGGTGTCAAGTCTAAAGCTAAAGAGAACTCTCGTGTCATCCATCTCTTGAGGCCTGCAGGTGGAGTCCAGGAGGGAGGATCTGATGGGTTCAGATCCAGGGATGGCCAAAATGACAGACACCACTGTCATCACACCTTCAGTGGAACACACTGGAGAGAGGAAGGCCTGTTAGTACTGATCAACCCTATAAAAGCGTCACCAGGCAAAAGCAAGCGACGCTGCAGGTTAATATCTGACCAACTTGTAGTTACCTATGACCTCAGTAGTCTGGAATAGACACGCTTTGGCCAAGGAGCTCTTGACCTCCAAGGTCTTCAGAGCCCTTGAGAGAATTTCAAAAGTGCCACGGAACTGCTTCAAATTAATGTCCTAGGAAGAAAAAAAGAGCAGGTACACTTTAAATAATTATAACTCCTTTATTCAACGACGAGTCAGTTTAAGCACTTGACCAATGAGCATCTCACCTTATAAGTGTAGCCAACAGAGAAGAGGGGCACTTCCAGGGTCAGACTCTTGCTGTCATTCCGCATAATGTAGCCCCGCTTGGCTGCCAGATTTGTGGTCAGAATGTAGGGGCCAACACCCACCTCCCACAGGTAGTCAAATGGCTTATGGTCCATCTGGAAACGGATGCTTTTCTCATTGCAGACGCCTTTGAAGACTGGAGGAACTGAGAAGAAACAAATAGTGAGACGACGTTAGGGGTAAACTTGGGGAAGTGTATCGTGGTTGGTTACTGGGCTGCGTCAAACCATCGTGCAGCCCAGGAATTATAGTTGAAGGTTGAAGTCAACTTACAGACATCATTGAACTGAGCCACGACTGAGGCCAGGTAGAAGTACGGCTCCGCCTGAGGCAGGATGACCAAAGTGTAGTTGATGTCCAACGAGTATTCGAGAAGCCCCTCTGTAGGGTACTATGGACAGGAACACATCACCAATTAAGAAACAGTACAAATGCCTTCAATTCACATCTTAAAACCATTGGAGAAAGTTGAGGCCAGGGACCCCCTCTTCTCCAATGTTGAGGAAAAGCTGAGACCACAGTAGCTAATATCATTGCATCATTACCAGCTTGTGAATAACAGCATCAAATGGCACCCTGAGAATGTAGGCATGTAGGGTACTATTGGGCTGGGGGACCATGGTTATGACGAGACTACTTTTATTCGCCTCTAGTATGGTGAAGTCGTGACCATTGAGCTTCACAGCCACCAGGTCAACATCGTAGGAGAGGTTCCCCAGGTAAACAGTAAACACACGATCCTCAAGGACTGTTTCTGTGGTGGGAGAAGGACAACAGGGTCATTAGCAATCATGACCATGGAGCTGAAGAGCCACTTCGGATTGGCTAGTAGAACTCCTTACGGTTAATGATGGAGAGGTGCTGGATCAGAAGGGGTGTGTTCATGGGCCTGTGGAGGCGGAGTCTGGTCTCCACACCACTGTCATCCATGAAGATGTGTTCATAGTAGAGACGGACCACATAGAACTCATGGTACATGTTGCCCATCACAAAGCTCTGGAAGAGTTGAAACCGTTATGAAGCATCTGCCATTAGTTAGTTATATGTTACAAAGTAGAATATTCAAGGTGTACAGAGGACATGAGTGTGAAGCCATTTGCAGCTTCTCTACATCAGAATACAAGGTAAGTGTCTCCATGTGAATGGTCAGATGCTGGCCTAGTACGCTACTGACTTTTCTGTATCCTCCGGCAGCATTGAAGGGGATGCTGATCTGGACAGTGGCGTCACTGATGTCCAGGCTGTAGCCTCGCTCTGCTGTGATGGGCTCATCCAGGAGCTGACCATCCACCCCCATTGAGATCTTGATGCTCTCCAACCCAGAGAGGCCAGAGACCAGCGGGGACAGCAGAGTGGGGGTCTGCCAGACCAGCCCCGCCCCATCATACATTCCTTCATCTGGAAAGAGGTTATACATAGAAAGGTTAAGACTGATGAACACTTCCTGGTTTAGTGATCAATCAGTGCAGTGATCAGGTGCAGGTGAAAATAGTCACTAGATTGAGCCATCACAATTGTTTAGCCCATCTAGCCCTTTGAACCTTGAATGGCCAGGGCTGATAGGTCACTGAAACTTACCAGTGCTGCAAGCAACCACCAAGTTCACCATGATGACCACCCATCTCTGCCTGGAGACTAGTATCGGATAGACCACCTCAACCAACGTACCATTCACCTGGAATTAGATGATGATGATTTGGTACCTGCCAACAATACACTATGAAGACAACTGAAAAGCTATGTAAATAAATCCAGTATTCCAGCCTAAACAAGTTATATTTTAAGAGATCCTACAGGAAAGCAAGACCCTACCCATCAAGGAATTTGAGATGGGAAAGCCTCGTGCCAGCATTGAGACATGCCCAAGATAACTGCATCAATATAAATCCTCACCATGGTGACAGAACCCATGACAGAACCTGGCATGTAGGGTGAACGGAACACTAGCCTCCCCTGGGTGAGGTAGAACACGTAGCCCAGCTCCCGGGCCTCTGAAGGAGACATGGGAGTCAACTGCTGCCCCTCCTGCTGGAACATCACCTGCCAGGTAGACGTGGCAGAGCTGTGGGCCTGATGGGGAACAAGAGACAAGGCATGCAGGGTGGTATTGGGGACAAACTGGTGGAGCTCATCTGATTGAGAATTTGCCAAATAGCCTTTAGCTTACGGTAGCAAGGGCAGCAGTCCAGTCATCTGCTTTTGTACCAGGTAGACCAGACACTTCACCCCTCACTGACACCTACAGGGGAATATAACAGGCCATACTCCTATAAAAAGGTTAAGGATAGTCTAGGCCAGCATCAGCACAAATATAACCCCTGGATGCACAGTCTAGAGCCATGTATTAGTACCTCCATATAGTTCTCCTCGCAGCTGACTTCTCTGGGGGACCAGGGTAGAGGGAGGGAGCAGGTTGCAGTCACAGAGTACGTGGCTTCCACTCCATTCGTATCAATCGTGATCAAGTTAAAGCTAAAAGTGAACACCTCATCGTCCTAAGACACAAAAACAAGACCTTCAACTTTAAGATTTGCAAAAAAAGTGTTTAAAAACCCTTCTAGCTTTGAAAAGATCATGTGTGGTGATATGAACCTGGTTGTCAGTGTGGCAGGAGAAGTAGGAGGCTCTGAGTTCAGCATGGCCAGGCAGAGGGAGGATACTGAACATGTAGCCACACTCTGACCCATACTGCTTAGTGATGGGGTGAACACCATCAGCATCTAGATGGAAAAGGATCAGGTCAAATTATTTGAATGTCAATTTAATGAAATTGTATTTCTTCCTAAGTGGTCCAACAGCACAGTGAGAGACTGCAATATACTGCAGTCGTGCTGTCAGCACCAGCTACCAAACCCTGGCCAAGACATGTTAAGATGCCAAGTTCATGAGCTGACCAAACCTGATTTCAGGCCCATTTTGCATCAGAATTAAGGTTAAAAGCATACTTACCAACTGCTTCAAAGCGAGGTTTGTTCCCAGCAAATGAGAGTTGGGTTGTTACCAACAGGTATCGATCCCGGCATGCAGTCTCAATGGCCCCTATAAAAAGACACAAGGTGAGAATCTGAAGGGTGGAAGCTAAATGATTCTCAACAATGCCCGTGTTCTATAGCTTGTATAAAAGGCTCATCTGACCCAATTTAAGTTTCTTACCTCTTGGAAGGTCAGAACATCTTACACTAGGCCATACAGACAGGAGTACAAATACTCTGTAAGAAAAACATCTGCACAGGTCAACAAAGTGTGCTAGTGTCAAAACACTTCAATCAAAACATTTATGCCCACCACCAAACTCACCCCAACCAAGTCCCAAAATCCATTGCCACTAAGCAGTAGAAGTGTCAAACCCTAGCCCGGAACCGCTAGTAAACTACACCTGCAAGCTAACATAAACCATGTGCTGACAGTGTCCTGGCAGTTGATGAGTGGCACATTCTCTACCTGGCACTTGTATATAGGAATGGTGCTTTGCTTGACCAATTACAAGCTTTCTGGAGTTAATGTGCAGGTAATTCATTTGATAATTGGGTCACATGGTTGGGCAGTTTACCAGAGCCTAAGGGTGCATCTCAATAGTCTAATGTGGATTCCTCTCCTCATCTCCTCTCATTCCCCCCTTCTTAGGACATGTTTTCCATCTCCATAGTCTGTCATTTATATTTATACATATCATTTCATGTTCTTGGTACAGATAAATCCTTGACTTTGGGGAATCACTTTGTTGACCTGTGAAAAAATGACTGGGGGGGGGGTAAAGTCGAACAGCTTTTTCAATGGGGTTTTCAAGCTCCAAATGAAGATTTACTTTATAATGGAAAGGTAGACTAAGTGAGATGAAGTTGCCATGAGCAGCACCACAGATATTGGGTGTGTTCGAGTGGTAAAGCAACCGACTGTAGATGAAAGTCAAGGAGTGAATTCGGGGGAGGTGCATTTGCGACTGACAACAGTTAGACGCTAATGTGGTTTTCCAACAGCAAGGCTCAGATCAACATGGCAGTGTTGCCATGGTTTATAAAATGTTTTCTTTAGAAAGTTTGAAACAAACATGTATCCAACCCCCATATCACACACTCACAAACTGAAATCATAATATAAAATTGTGTACACATTTTACAATCAATTAGTGAGAGAGCCTCAAATATCACATGTATTTGTATATATCTACTGAAAAACATAAATCACAACAAATTGGTTCCTGTTTCAGTCATGTCTTTGGTCACGTTCACGTGGGTCCATCAAAAACACCCTAATGATTGGTTGACAATAAAGCCTCCAACAATGCAGGTGATGGCTGCAGATTGAAGTTGGTGAAGAGCAACTACAGGAACTTGTAGTCAACTGCAGTCAAAACTTCATGACCTTTGATCACACCATTGTTATTTCCAGAATGCAACACACTTTGAAAGGCAGTGACCAACGATGGTCACAGACTTGACAAAAGTGATCCTCTCGAACACGCCCATTGACATGCGCATTTATTCAAGACTTTGCTCTCACAGTCACACAGAGGCTCCAGTACAAACACATAATTTTTACCCCCTCAGCTCTTGCGCTAGCCACTTCCCTCGGGGGAATCTCTGTCGAAACCGGATGCAGTTTGATTGTCATCTTAAGTGGAGGTCCAATTCACTTACGTTGCCTGCCTCGGCCTTCGAGGCCTGCCTGCCTCGGCCTTAGCGAGTGAACAACTTTGGTCACTTGCGGGGTTGATATGACCCACAATTCAATGCGAACTGTAGCCACATCAAACTCTGGTGGCCACGAAGTGTCGAATTTAATGAACAAAACTGCAATTTCGGCACGTCAGAAAAAAGTGTGAAGCTAGCTTGCTAAATAATAGACATTGATTTTAACGTTGGAAAATTGTCTGTCTCGTAGTGAGGAACCTATAAAACATAGCTAGATTCTTAAAACTTAAATGGAATTCTGACATTTATTGGAATAAATTACCAAACTATAAAACTAGCTAGGCAGCAGTGAAGGCTCCTCAACGGAGAAAGGGGAGGACCATCCTACTCTGTGAATTTCATAAAAATGAAATGTTTAAAACATTAAAAAAGTTATCCCTTTTAGATAAAACTATACTAAATATAATCACATCACCAAACAATTGACTACAACACACTATTTTGAAAAGAATGTCTACAGTAGCCTCAACAGCACTCTGTAGAGTACCGCCATGGAGTAGCAGGAGGACAGCTAGCTTCCGTCCTCCTCTGGGTACATTGATTTCATTACAAAACCTAGGAGGCTCATTGTTCTCACCCCCTTCCATAGACTTACAGAGTAACTATGACAACTTCCAGAGGATATCCTCCAGCCTATCATAGCTCTTGCAGCATGAACTGACATGTTGTCCACCCAATCAAAGAATCAGAGAATGAATCTAGTACTAAAAGCATAAGCTACAGCTAGCTAGCATTGCAGTGTATACAATGTGGTGAGTAGTTGACTCAAAGAGAGAGAAAGATAATAGTTGAACAGTTTTGAACAAATACATTTCTTCCAAAATTAAGGAGAAGCAAGAGAGAAATAGAGAGAGCTTTTTCATTTTTTTCACTTTCAGTTTCACTTACTTAGCTAGAAAATGCAGCTAGCTAGTTTAGCCTACTGAAACACCCTGCTCAAACAGAGGGATGCTATGTTAGCTAGCTGCCTATGACCATCCAACACAACACTGGAACTTTTCCAAGTCAAGGTAAGCTTTTGGTATTACTAATTTATTGCCATCAGGCCCCACCGGTGTAACTGCTTACTGACTGTACATTAACGTTACTCCATGATTGTAGCGGGTTTACTAACTCATTAGTTCTATTAGCTATGCTGACTATGACGTTACTTTAGCTAATATGATGACAATGATGTAGGCTGTGTGTAGCGGTTTGGTTTGGAAAGGCTTTTTTGCCTGGTCACATACAGCTGATGTGTTGTGCATTGAAGTCCACAAGGGAAAGGACAAATTGAAAGGAGAGCGAATAGAAGGAATTCAACGTGGCTGCTATGAAAGTGAAATGTGTTTACATATAATCAGGTGTGTATTCATTCCACTGATTCTGTTGAAAACATTTCTTAAACGAAAGCCGGAAGCAAACGGAACAAAACAGGGATAAACATACCTAAATTTGTCCAATAGAAACTCTTGTTTGCAACTGTTGGACTAATGATTGCACCCTAGATCAGCTAGATGCAGACGAGTGTGCAAGCTGGTATTGAATGTCACTGTCTGTCCAAGTGTCACTGTCTGTCGCCTCAAATTTGTCTCTCAACCTGTGTGCACTTACGTTGTAAACATTCATTCATAGGCTAGGTTGTAGCAACCTCGTGATGGGTATAGGGAAAATTTGAGTATCATGTTTAACCTCACACTTCAATGCTCCTGGTTGTTGCTGAAATTGACCCATCTATAATTGACCCATCTCACTGAGTCTACCTTTAAACCTAACCTTTGACCTGTCCCATCACCTTATGCATTAGCGCCCCACAGTGGAAAGAAGTGACATCCCAAAAAACACAAAACCTGTCTCCTAGCCTCCTACGCATAGGCTTCTTTCTGTACATGGGCTTGCTCCTACCTATCTTCCCGATTTGGTCCTGCCGTACATTCCTACACGTACGCTACGGTCACAAGACGCAGGCCTCCTAATTGTCCCTAGAATTTCTAAGCAGACAGCTAGAGGCAGGGCTTTCTCCTACAGAGCTCCATTTTTATGGAATGGTCTGCCTACCCATGTGAGAGACGCAGACTCGGTCTCAACCTTTAAGTCTTTACTGAAGACTCATTTCTTCAATGGGTCATATGATTGAGTGTAGTCTGGCCCAGGAGTGTGAAGGTGAACGGAAAGGCTCTGGAGCAACGAACCGCCCTTGCAGTCTCTGCCTGGCCGGTTCCCCTCTCGCCACTGAGATTCTCTGCCTCTAACCCTATTACAGGGGCTGAGTCACTGGCTTACTGGTGCTCTTTCATGCCGTCCCTAGGAGGGGTGCGTCACTTGAGTGGGTTGAGTCACTGACGTGATCTTCCTGTCTGGGTTGGCGCCCCCCCACCCCCCTTGGGTTGTGCTGTGGCGGAGATCTTTGTGGGCTATACTCGGCCTTGTCTCAGGATGGTAAGTTGGTGGTTGAAGATATCCCTCTAGTGGTGTGGGGGCTGTGCTTTGGCAAAGTGGGTGGGGTTATATCCTTCCTGTTTGGCCCTGTCCGGGGGTATCATCGGATGGGGCCACAGTGTCTCCTGACCCCTCCTGTCTCAGCCTATATTGCAGTAGTTTATGTGTCAGGGGGCTAGGGTCAGTTTGTTATATCTGGAGTACTTCTCCTGTCTTATCTGGTGTCCTGTGTGAATTTAAGTATGCTCTCTCTAATTCTCTCTTTCTTTCTCTCTCTTGGAGGACCTGAGCCCTAGGACCATGCCTCGGGACTACCTGACATGATGACTCCTTGCTGTCCCCAGTCCACCTGGCCGTGCTGCTGCTCCAGTTTCAACTGTTCTGCCTGCGGCTTTGGAACCCTGACCTGTTCACCGGATGTGCTACCTGTCCCAGACCTGCTGTTTTCAACTCTCTAGAGACAGCAGGAGCGGTAGAGATGCTCTTAATGATCTCCTATGAAAAGCCAACTGACATTTACTCCTGAGGTGCTGACTTGCTGCACCCTCGACAACTACTGTGATTATTATTATTCGACCATGCTGGTCATTTATGAACATTTGAACATCTTGGCCATGTTCTGTTATAATCTCCACCCGGCACAGCCAGAAGAGGACTGGCCACCCCACATAGCCTGGTTCCTCTCTAGGTTTCTTCCTAGGTTTTGCCCTTTCTAGGGAGTTTTTCCTAGCCACCGTGCTTCTACACCTGCATTGCTTGCTGTTTGGGGTTTTAGGCTGGGTTTCTGTACAGCACTTTGAGATATCAGCTGATGTACGAAGGGCTATATAAATACATTTGATTTGATTTGATTTTGATTTAGATGGAGGAGAGGAGGAAAGAGAGGTAGGGATAAAGGAGATTTTCAAAAGAAGGCATGGCAGATAGGACCCCAGTCAAAACTAGCACTTAGACAGAAAACATGGACTGACTAATAGAGCAGGCCGTTGTGGCATCAATGGCAAGGACCTTCCCTTGATGTGGGTACAGGAATGTGGCATTGACCACTTCCAGCTCCACCCATTTGTCCTGTTTGTGCATAGATTCTGCCAAGAGGCAAAAAATAGAGTTACTCCATCTCTAACCGTATACATTAAAGCACACACAAACTGAGCACCATAAACCCCCTGCCTACATAGAAGTAACCTCTGACCTTGATGGTGTAGGAGAGGGATGAGGAGTAGGGGCAGCGGAGGATGATCCTGGAGCCTGAATCAGAGATGTGGTAAACCAGGGCACTGGCCTCCGTCATGTGCCTGAGTCTATACTCCTCCTGTGGTTGGCCTGGTCTGTGAATATCATGTTCCTATCTCCCACCTCCTCCTTCGACTGCTCAGATTCTAACACAGCTGGGACTGGATGCTTTATGGACACCTTGGAGACATATTGAAGGAGAGACAGACAGTATAAGTGAAATTAAAACATTGCTGATTTGAAACACGTACGTTTGACATGGACGTTTGGCAAAGTTCCACGCTCAGATGGACAGCAAAGCTCTCGGGGTGGCAGGTAGCCTAGTGGTTAGAGCGTTGGACTTGTAATTGAAAGGTTGCGAGATCAAATCCCCAATTTGATAAGGTAAATATATGTTGTCTGCCCATGAACAAGGCAGTTAACACACTGTTCCTAGGCTGGCATTGAAAATAAGAATATGTTCTTAACTGTCTTGCCTAGTTAAATAAAGGTAAATATGATATTGTGGTCTGATGGTCCTGTAAGTCACTTCGGTGTAGTTCTCCTCACAGATGAGCTCCTGGCTACCCTAGGGACACTGGGGAGAGCAGTGGGGTACCGCTACGTCCCTCCCATCTACCTGCCGGGTCATCAGCCACCACCTTGGACTGAAATCTGAGTCCCCCAGACACACAAAGAGATATTATTAAATAAATCAGATGTTATTGATTTCTTCACGACTGGACTCCCGACGTTATCTGCCAATGTTGTGACGTAACCTGAACGCCCATCTGCGGCCTGCTTATTGTTGGCTGCTATCTATCGGACAATTTTCTTGGGTCACTATAACTATATCTATTTTGCCAATTGGATTGGTCCCCTTTACCACACGGAACCCCACTAATCTACCAACGGAAACGCACAAGGTGGCTAAAAACAGACCTCCATCCTCTGACAGCTTGATACCCATGGCCCGGCTAGCTGTCTGAATCGCTGTGACCCCAACCAACCTCACCACTCACTGGACCCTTATGATCACTCGGCTAAGAATGCCTCTCCTTAATGTCAATATGCCCTGTCCATTGCTGTTCTCATTAGTGTTTATTGGCTTATTTCACTGTAGAGCCTCTAGCCCTGCTCATTATACCTTATCCAACCTTTCAGTTCCACCACCCACACATGCGATGACATCACCTGGTTTCAATGTTTGTGGAGACAATATCTCTCTCATCATCACTCAATACCTAGGTTTACCCCCACTGTATTCACATCCTACCAAACCTTTGTCTGTACATTATATCTTGAAGCTATTTTATCGGCCCCAGAAACCTGCTCTTTTTACTCTCTGTTCCAGACGTACTAGACGACCAATTCTCATAGCTTTTAGCCGTACCCTTATCCTACTCCTCCTCTGTTCCTCTGGTGATGTAGAGGTGAATCCAGGCCCTGCAGTGCCTAGCTCCACTCCTATTCCCCAGGCGCTTTCTTTTGATGACTTCTGTAACCGTAATAGCCTTGGTTTCATGCATGTTAACATTAGAAGCCTCCTCCCTAAGTTTGTTTTATTCACTGCTTTAGCACACTCTGCCAACCCAGATGTCCTATTCGTGTCTGAATCCTGGCTTAGGAAGACCACCAAAAACTCTGAAATCTCCATCCCTAACTACAACATTTTCAGACAAGATATAATGGCCAAAGGGGGCGGTGTTGCAATCTACTGCAGAGATAGCCTGCAGAGTTCTGTCCTACTATCCAGGTCTGTACCCAAACATTTTGAACTTCTACTATTAAATATCCACCTTTCTAAAAACAAGTCTCTCACTTTTGCCGCCTGCTATAGACCACCCTCTGCCAACAGCTGTGCTCTGGACACCATATGTGAACTGATTGCCCCCCATCTATCTTCAGAGCTCGTGCTGCTAGGTGACCTAAACTGGGACATGCTTAACACCCCAGCCATCCTACAATCTAAGCTTGATGCCCTCAATCTCACACAAATGTTCAATGAACCTACCAGGTACCACCCCAAAGCCGTAAACACGGGCACCCTCATAGATATCATCCTAACCAACTTGCCCTCTAAATACACCTCTGCTGTTTTCAACCAAGATCTCAGCGATCACTGCCTCATTGCCTGCATCCATAATGGGTCAGCGGTCAAACGACCTCCACTCATCACTGTCAAATGCTCCCTGAAACACTTCAGCTAGCAGGCCTTTCTAACTGGCCCGGGTATCCGAGCTGGCCCGGGTATCCTGGAAGGATATTGACCTCATCCCGTCAGTAGAGGATGCCTGGTTATTTAAAAAAAAGCCTTCCTCACCATCTTAAATAAGCATGCCCCATTCAAGAAATGTAGAACCAGGAACAGATATAGCCATTGGTTCTCTCCAGACCTGACTGCCCTTAACCAACACATAAACATCCTATGGCGTTCTGCATTAGCATCGAACAGCCCCCGTGATATGCAACTTTTCAGGGAAGTTAGAAACCAATATACACAGGCAGTTGGAAAAGCCAAGGCAAGCAGAAATTTGCTTCCTGCAACACAACACACCTATCCTCAGCTACCCACTGCACTGAGGATAGGAAACTCTGTCACCACCGATAAATCCACTATAATTGAGAATTTCAATAAGCATTTTTCTACGGCTGGCCATGCTTTCCACCTGGCTTTCCCTACCCCGGTCAACAGCACTGCACCCCCCACAGCAATTCGCCCAAGCCTTCCCCATTGCTCCTTCTCCCAAATCCAGTCAGCTGATGTTCTGAAAGAGCTGTCGGATCTGGACCCATACAAATCAGACGGGCTTGACAATCTGGACACTTTCTTTCTAAAAAATGATCTGCCGAAATTGTTGCAACCCCTATTACTAGCCTATTCAACCTCTCTTTCGTGTCATCTGAGATTCCCATAGATTGGAAAGCAGCTGCGGCCATCCCCTTCTTCAAAGACCTATATCTATCCTACCCTGTCTTTCTAAGGTCTTCCACTGCAAATCTACCATTCCAGTGTTTTACTTGCTATATTGTATTTACTTCGCCACCATGGCCTTTTTTGCCTTTACCTCCCTTATCTCATCTCATTTGCTCACATTGTATATAGACTTATTTTTCTACTGTATTATTGACTGTATGTTTGTTTTACTCCATGTTTAACTCTGTGTTGTTGTATGTGTCGAACTGCTTTGCTTTATCTTGGCCAGGTCGCGATTGTAAATGAGAACTTGTTCTCAACTTGCCTACCTGGTTAAATAAAGGTGAAATAAAAATAAAATAAAAAATTGGTCAAATATATATACTTGGCAGACGTTATCGCAGGTGCAGCGAAATGCTTTTGTTCCACGCTCCAACAGTGCAGTAATACCTAACAATACAAAAAACTCAAACCCAAAGAATAAAAAGAAAGAAATCAAGAAATATCAGAACGAGCAATGTCAGAGTTCGAATATAAATATATATGTATATGATGGTATGTATAGACATTATGTATATGAATAGAAAAGGTGTGTACAGCAGTAGTTATACAGGATGAGCCTTGACTAGAATACAGTATATACATATGAAGTGGATAAAACAGTATGTAAACATTATTCAAGCGACCAGTGTTCAATGACTATGTACATAAGGCAGCAGTCTCTAAGGTGCATGGTTGTGTATCGGGTGGTAGCCGGCTAGTAACAGCGACTAAGTTTCAGGGCAGGGTACTGGGCGGAGGCCGGGCTAGTAGTGACTATTTAACAGTCTAATAGCCTGGAGATAGCTGTTTTTCAGTCTCTTGATCCCAGCTTTGATGCAAGTGTACTGTCTCTGCCTTCTAGATGGTTGCAGGGTAAACAGGCCATGGCTCGGATGGTGAGATCCTTGATGATCTTCCTGTGACATCGGGTGCTGTAGATGTCTTGGAGGGCAGGCAGTGTGCCCCTGGTGATGCGTTACGCTGACTAAACCACCCTCTGGAGAGCCCTGCAATTGCGGAAGTTGCAATTGCCGTACCAGGCAATTGGTGCATGGTGCATCTGTAGAAGCTTGTGAGGGTCTTAGGGCCAAGCCGAATTTCTGTAATTGACTGCCGAATACAGTCGATTACACACAAAAAAACATATCAAAATAAATACATTTAGTGGGATTCATTGTTGAGTGCAACATCAGTGGATGAGGTGAGTTTTCCACCCCAACCTAGTGTAAAACAATTGGAAAAGGACTTTATCAATCCAAAGCGATTTTATTACCACAAATAAGGAAATTCCGGCCCCCCGGGTGGCACAGTGGTTAAGGGCGCTGTACTGCAGCGCCAGCTGTGCTATTAGAGACTCTGGGTTCGCGCCCAGGCTCTGTTGTAACCGGCCGCGACCGGGAGGTCCATGGGGCGACGCACAATTGGCCTAGCGTCGTCCGGGTTAGGGAGGGCTTGGTCGGTAGGGATGTCCTTGTCTCATCGCGCACCAGCGACTCCTGTGGCGGGCCGGGCGCTGTGCGCGCTAACCAAGGTTGCCAGGTGCACGGTGTTTCCTCCGACACATTGGTGCGGCTGGCTTCCGGGTTGGATGCGCGCTGTGTTAAGAAGTAGTGCGGCTAAGTTGGGTTGTGTATCGGAGGACTCATGACTTTCAACCTTTGTCTCTCCCGAGCCCGTACGGGAGTTGTAGCAATGAGACAAGATAGTAGCTACTACAACAATTGGACACCACGAAATTGGGGAGAAAAAGGGGTAAAAATTCAACAATTTTTTTTTTAAATAATACAAAAATAAGGAAATTCCAATATGAGTCAATCAAGTCAACCTAGTCGCCGACGTGGCAGGCTGACCAGACAGGAAGTGGACTCCATGGTGGTCTGATGACATCAGATCGCCGACGTGGCAGGCTGACCAGACAGGAAGTGGACTCCATGGTGGTCTGATGACATCAGAGGTTTACAGGAAGTGAATGTCAATATTCACAGTGCACCTAGCTTACTCTAAGGGGACACAAAATCGTGTTATTTAATTGAATGATGTCTGAACCCATGAATTATGTCTGAACCCATCACTATTTTCAACCAATAACATTACACTTCAACGTCGAATCTGATCATTAGGCAGAGGGAGCCAGACACAGACACATTCCTGTGTTAAAGGGATGTTCCTTTAACACAGGACAGATGGAATCATTACCATAAACTCATTGACACAGAACATGTTGTATTTGGTATGAGTCAGTAATAAAAGCAAGGAGGCTGATCAACAGTGGCATGTGTTTCACAGATTGTTTGTTTATGGTGTTTCCATCCGTCTAACCATATGCAACCACAATAAGAACAACATGGTGAATGAATAACAATATGAGATTCTGTACAGTTTCATCGTGTGGTTATTTTCCAATCCTGTCAGATATACAGTACCAGTCAAAAGTTTGGACACACCTACTCATTCAAGGGGTTCTCTTTATTTGAACTATTTTCTACATTGTAGAATAATGGTGAAGTCATCAAAACTATGAAATAACATATATGGAATCATGTACTAACCAAAAAAGTGTTAAACAAATCAAAATATATTTTAGATTCTTCAAAGTAGCCACCCTTTACCTTGATGACAGCTTTGCACACTCTTGGCATTCTCTCAACCAGCTTCATGAGGTAGTCATCTGGAATATATTTCAATTAACAGGTGTGCCTTGTTAAAAGTTAATTTGGGGAATTTCTTTCCTTCTTAATGCATTTGGACCAATCAGCTATGTTGTGACAAGGTAGGGTTGGTATACAGAAGATAGCCCTAGATATTTGGTAAGAGACCAAGTCCATATTATGGCAAGAACAGCTCAAATAAGCAAAGAGAAAAGACATTCCATCACTACTTTAAGACATGAAGGTCAGTCAATGCGGAAAATGTCAAGAACTTGGAATGTTTTTTCAAGTGCAGTCGGAAAAAACATCTAGCGCTATGATGAAACTGGCTCTCATGAGGACCGCCACAGGAAAGGAAGACCCAGAGTTACCTCTGTTGCAGAGGATACGTTCATTAGAGTTACCAGACTCAGAAATTGCAGCCCAAATAAATGCTTCACAGAGTTCAAGTAACAGACACATCTCAACATCAACTGTTCAGAGGAGGCTGTGTGTATCAGGCCCTCATAGTCAATTTGCTGCAAAACCACAACTAAAGGACACAAATAATAATAAGAGACTTTCTTGACCCAAGAAACATGAGCAATGGACATTAGACCGGTGGAAATCTGTCCTTTGGTCTGATGAGTACAAGTTTGAGATTTTTGGTTCCAGCCGCAGTGTCTTTGTGAGACGCAGAGTAGCTGAACGGATGATCTCCGCATGTGTGGTTCCCACCGTGAAGCATGGAAGAGAAGGTGTGATGTGTGGGGGTGCTTTGCTTGTGACACTGTCTATGAACTATTTAGAATTCAAACCACACTTAACCAGCATGGCTACCACAGCACTCTGCAGCGATACGCCATCACATCTGGTTTGCGGTTAGTGGGACTATCATTTGTTTTTCAACAGGACAATGACCCAAAACACACCTCCAGACTGTGTAAGTGCTATTTGACATAGGAGAGTGATGGAGTGCTGCATCAGATGCATCAGATGATCTGGCCTCCACAATCACCTGACCTCAACCCAATTGAGAAGGTTTGGGATGAGTTGGACCGAAGAGGGAAGGAAAAGCAGCCAACAAGTGCTCATCATATGTGGGAACTCCTTCAAGACTGTTGGAAAAGCATTACAGGTGAAGCTGGTTGAGAGAATGCAAAGAGTGTGCAAAGATGTCATCAAGGCAAGGGTGGCTTCTTTGAAGAATCTAAAATATATTTAGATTTGTAGAACACTTTATTGGTTACTACATGATTACATGTTATTTCATAGTTTTGATGTCTTCACTATTATTCTACAATGTAGAATAGTAAGAAAATAAAAATAAAGAAAAACCCTTAATGAGTAGGTGTCCAAACTTTTGACTAGTACTATACATGCATAATTTAAGTGCATCTAAGATGAACTTTTATTGTGAATCTTCGATTGGATGTTGTCCTAATAAAATATCTTTGTTTTTGCATTAGAGCGTCAGTTTTGGATTTGTCCACATTTTCGACAGTGTGCAGGTCTCCATCTCTCCGACAAATCTAAAGACAAAACACTTGACTGAATTCTCCTCTACTGATACTAAGAAAGGTTATGCTGTAGATGGCCAACAGGGGTCGACACTATCATATGACATTTTCAGTAAGAGAAGCAGTCCAGTCGTTCATGAATAAGCTCGTAAAGTCCGGTGGGTGAGAGCAGCACTGTAAATGTAATCAAATTTAGCAACTGGTACATGAGTATGGGTACTGTTGAGTGTAGCACAGAGTAATAGTATGCTGGGAAAAGTGTTTAATTAAATTAAACATGTATATATTTATATGGAATAACTATTCTATTACTGTGACCAAATACTAGTAGCTTCACAGTCACTACCATCCACCCTTAAAACTCACCCCAGCATGTATTTGGGAGACCAAACTTTTACTTAACAATGTATGGTCATGGCTGGTATAGTGTGAAGATGAAGTGAAAAATAATTTAATTTCTATTTCTTTATCTTTTTCTATATTCTTGTGCAATTAGTCAAACTTACAATTGTTTTGCTGTTCACTGGCGCCATTTTGACTATTTTGTTGACACCTGTTCGCACCTAATTGGTAGAAAGCTGTTTGCTGTCGTAGGATCTACCAATTAACAAGGCACATTGAAGAATTTACACGGATTTACAAGGAAATATTAAAACCCCATGCATTAATTGGCCCTCATATTCCTGAAATCACTTTAGGCTTAAATGTATGTACGCCTACCCAACAGGTCCACATATTATGCCTAATCACGCATTTATCCTACGTTTCTCTGTAACACGGGAAGATACAGATGATCCCTTGCGTGTGAGACAACACCCGAGAGATGAGATCGAAGAACAAGGGATCTTTCGAAATAATATCTATAATGTAGATTTCTGTTTTAAAAGAAAATGCATTTGACAGATAATTGTATCGCAGAAAGACGCATAAGATTCTGATGCAGAATACATTAAATTAAGATTAATGAAAAAGAGGGAAGGAATGATGCGTTTGCAGTTTAATCGTTTTATGTATAGGTGTGACAGCGCACATTAACGCAGTGCAAACGTGCTAAAATACACAGTTCTGGGTTTAGATTTTTACAGACAACAAGATGAGCAGCGGCAGTGTAAGTAACCAGCCTAAGGAATCGATTTCTGTTTCGGAAATGAATCATTTGACAATTAAATGTTTATTGTAGCCTATGTATTCAATCACCCATAGATGAAATATAATCAATGATGTAGTTTTAAAATGCAGTTGTTGATATTATTTGATTTATATTTCCTTTGCATTCATAACCATGCATCTAAATGGCAGTGGATATGTTGTTTGTGCACCATATAGTGGGATACTTGTCAAGGATGCTGAGGTGTTGCTAGGAGATAAGGGGTATCTTATTTTCCATGCACCATACTGAGGTCCTTGCTTTCAGATAAACAACATTTGCTAAAACATGAAATTCACAAAGTGTGTGTGTGTGGCAGAAGCGAGAGAGAGAACAGAGGAAAAAACTGCAGCACTTTCTGACAGACCTGGCCTTATTGGGATCATTGCAGGTTAGTTCTTATAGTTCTAGAACCAGATACATGATAGTTACAGAACACCTAAATAATAATAATTTTAAAGGTCAGAAAACATATATTATCATCAGGATAATCTTGTGTCTCTCCATGTAGGGTTTCCGGTACTTTCAACCTTGGCTGAGGGGGAGAGAGGAGCTACTCCTGACAGTAGTCAATGAAGACCTGGTTAGTGTTGAACTAACTCCACTAATTAACTGCACCTATCTTGTTTTCTCAAACATCAGAAATCGATGATGAGCCATTCCTTTAAGTCTATATG
Organism: Oncorhynchus tshawytscha; assembly: GCF_018296145.1. NCBI lineage: Eukaryota > Metazoa > Chordata > Actinopteri > Salmoniformes > Salmonidae > Oncorhynchus > Oncorhynchus tshawytscha. The sequence continues at coordinate 21,319,815 of NC_056443.1, forward strand.
AGTGGTTCCCAAACTTTATATAGTCCCGTACCCCTTCAGACATTCAACCTCCAGCTGTGTACCCCCTCTAGCACCAGGGTCAGCGCATTCTCAAATGTTGTTTTTTTGCCATCATTGTAAGCCTGCCACACACACACACACTATACGATACATTTATTAAACATAAGAATGAGTGTGAGTTTTTATCACAAACCGGCTTGTGGGAAGTGACAAAGAGCTCTTATAGGACCAGGGCACAAATAATAATATAATAATAATCAATAAATTTGCTTTTTATTTAGCCATCTTACATATAGAACCTTATTTGTTCATCAAAAATTGTGAATAACTCACAACAGGTTAATAAGAAGGGTGTGCTTGAAAGGATGCACATAACTCTTTATTGGAGTCTTAAATTATTTTCCACACACAGTCTTTGCCTGTATTTAGTTTTCATGCTAGTGAGGGCTGAGTATCCACTCTCACATACGTACGTGGTTGCAAAGGGCATCAGTGTCTTAACAGCGCGATGTGCCAAGGCAAGAAACTCTGAGCGCAGCCCTATCCAGAAATCTGGTAGTGAATTCAGATTAAATAAAAATTTCACAAAACCGCTTTCTTGCAATTTTGATGAGCCTCTCTTGTTCACATATCGGTAAGTGGACTAGAGGCAGGGCATGAAAAGGATAACGAATACAGTTGATTGTGTCGTCCGTTTCAGGAAAGTACCAGCGTAATTGCGCACCCTGTTCACTCAGGTGCTTCGCTATATCACATTTTAAATTGTCCGTAAGCTTGAGTTCATTTGCACACAAAAAATCATACAATGATGGAAAGGCCTGTGTGTTGTCCTTGTTAATACAGACAGAAAAGAGCTCCAACTTCTTAATCATAGCCTCAATTTTGTCCTGCACATTGAATATAGTTGCAAAGAGTCCCTGTAATCCTAGATTCAAATCATTCAGGTGAGGAAAAAACATCACCCAGATAAGCCAGTCGTGTGAGAAACTCGTCATCATGTAAGCGATCAGACAAGTGAAAATGATGGTCAGTAAAGAAAATGTTAAGCTCATCTCTCAATTTAAAAAAAATGTATCAATACTTTGCCCCAGCGCATTTCTGCATGTTGTAAAAGCGTTAAATGGTCGCTGCCCATATCATTGCATAATTCAGAAAATACACGAGAGTTCAGGGGCCTTGCTTTAACAAAGTTAACCATTTTCACTGTAGTGTCCAAAATGTTTTTCAAGCTGTCAGGCATTCCCTTGGCAGCAAGAGCCTCTCGGTGGATGCTGCAGTCCGTTTGATGTCACAAAGCTGTCCATTGCTTTAAAAATATCCTATCATGTTGTCCTGGTTTCCAGTGGTTTGCAGAAGAGGATGTCTTCCTTAATTGACCCCCCCCCATAAACGTAACGGACATATAGCAGGGGCTGTTCCAGGCCCAACACGACTGTTGACTCATCCAGCTGTAACGCATATAATTCATTGACTTGTATGCGAAGCAGTAATTGTTTCAAAACATCTCCTGCCATGTCACTGATGCATTGTGAAACAGTGTTGTTTGATGGAGGCATTGTCTGTATCGTTTTTTGGGCCTTTTCCCCCAGCATTGTCTCAGCCACATCCCCGGCAGCAGGAAGAATTAAGTCCTCCACAATAGTATGGGGCTTGCCTGTCCTAGCCACTCAGTAGCTCACCATATAAGATGCTTCTAGCCCCTTCTTATTAATGGTATCTGTTGCTTTTATACATGTCTTACTACTCAAAAGTTGTCTTCATTCTTGCTCAAAAAACTCCCGTGGCTTATTTTTCAAATGGTCATGTTTCTTTTCTAAATGTCTGCGCAAGAGTGAAGGTTTCCTGCGAGAGAGTAATGGTTAATGTGATTGGATGTTAATTATTTGACATTGTGTTGTTATTTCGACTGAACACTAGATGGTTTAATTTATTTCTTTTTGGCAGTGAAACGAGGCTACTCAGGTGAGAAAAAAAACCTCACCCAAATGTATAGCTGAGTTGGAAAATATAAATGTACTATGAAGAATTATTATTATTAACAATATTTTAATTTTTTTACGTGAATCACATTTTTATTTGGCGTACCCCCAGTTTGGGAATACCTGGTCTATATTACTGTTAATCTTTTATTCCAGGACAGTAGGGAGAAAACGTTTTAAAAGAGGGTGAAATTCTACTTTAACTTGACCAATTAGAACACTGATTTCCATTCCCTGTTCCAAAAACATTTGCTACTGTGTGCTCTACTGAACAAGACCCTGGTCTGCCCCCTCAGGGTTGGCGTTCCCCTGGGTTCATGGTGTCGGCAGCGTCCTCCTTCAGTAGCAGTTCCTCATCCAGCAGCACCAGTAGCACTTACAGCCTGGCTAGTGACGCCAGCTCCCCCCTGCCCGGGGACCACCAGGGGCCTCATCAAGGCCCTCAGGGGCCACAAAGCATGCCAAGGAAGCAGCAGCACTCATCACATGGGCCCAACCACCATGCTCACAAGTGAGGGGTTATGTTTTGCGAGTATTAAAGTACACACACAAATACACACATGCAATTATGAAACACACACAACATGCATAGAATCATGCCCACATGCACACACACAGAATCATTTATCTATCGTTTTCCACAGGGGCAGCAGTGAGGCCCATCTCCTACCAGCCTCCCCCAGTGAGAGGGAGATAGCAGTGCCTGTGAGTATAGTCATCATTGCGTTCCATTCACGTTGAGTTGTAAATAAATCAGTTTTATTCTGACCCTCGCTCATCTTTTCAGGAAGTGAATTGCACTCTTTTCCTATTGGCTGGCTACGCCAAGTATGGTCGCCCATATGCCTGGATAAGGTCCAATCACGAGCGCCTGGTCAACATTGGAGGCACAGATTCGATGGTCAAGGACACGCCCATGAAACTCAAGGCCATCACGGACTGGGGATCACAAGGTTTAGAACGTTTATATTTATGTTTTTCTAGTTTGCACCCCACCATAACAATAATCCATCTGAAACACTGCATCACATACTTGGCTGATCAGCTATCCTCCTTTTCCCTGTTGCTCTTCCTATAGGAATACGGGTATGGGATGTAGTGAGTGAGCTGGTGTGTCTGTGCACCGTTCCATCTCCCTCCAACCCCTTTGCCCTGGACATGCGCTACCTGAAAAGCCTTCCTCTCCCAGAGCGCTTCCTGGTCTCTGGGGCTCTGCTTAACTTTCTGGAAACCTACACTGTCTATGGCAACCGGGATGAGCTGCACTACGACAAAGGTAAGTCATAATTAAATAAAACTTCCTGGAAACGTATCTATTTCTGTACTCAGTATCAAATCGTCAAGACTAGAATAGGCCTATGGTGCTGGGGTTTAGTGAACATTTTCAACACAGAATCAAAACATCCAATTATGAATGTGTTGACCTGCAATGCCAAGTGTTTATTAATGGCTTAAGATGCATGGGCTACATTTGTATTTATTATCCAACCAATAATATTCATGAACATAATTATTATGATGAGTGTTGCTCTAGTCTATAGTTGCTAGGTGGCACTGTTGGGCTGTATATGTATGGCAAATGGCCTTCCTTTCTTAATCTCCTCACTCTTTCTTTCTCTCTCTCTCAGTCGTAGAAGAGATGAAGTCTCTGAGGCGTCTCCATGTCCAGACTCTGTCTGAGGTCCAAAGAAGACCGGGCAGATGCACCAGGCCAGCCACTCCCGTTTCAGAAGAGTCCTCAGAGGAAGAGTGACAAGGGTCATATTCTTTAGTGCACAGCACACCGTGGCAAAACGCTTTGCAACGAAAAACTAAAAAAACTACAGTTTCTTATAGGGCAAGTCCAGGGGTGCTTTCAGTTCAATATAACATTTGCTATGTTGCGTAACAGTTTGTACTGAACGACACATTTCCCCAAAACGTTCAAACAAGACTTTGAGGTACATTTGCTCCGATTGGTAATGTATTTTAAGGGCAGCGGCGCATTTTGAACCCACGACCGAACCCCTCCCCATTATTCAACTGGTCGTTTCCGAACAGCACCGTTTCCTTTAAATTGAACGGTCCACTCATTTTTGCCCAACTTCAGGATGTTTTCTTCCTTTTGGTGCCCCTGAACACAACCCTGATGTGGTGGTCAGTCGACATTGTAGGATGGAAGGAGACTGAGGGGGTACTAGTATATCCCTATGTTTGTGCATTTTTAATATAGGTAAACATATAGCCATATTGAATGATTGATCACACCTCTGTTGGGGAAATAATGTGCCAATAAGACAATACAAAGGGAACTATTATTTGTCCCCCCTGAAAAATGCTCTCATTCAAATGTGCTAGGCCCATAAATAGGGCACATTTGAATGTATGGAACTCCATTTCAATGTGTTAATGTACTGTAATTTCACCTCTGTCCGAGTGATGTAGAGGTAAATGTCAGTTTAAGCAATTATGAAATGGGTCAGAATAAAGTATCCTAAGAAATTAGCCTCATGACTTTCAGCTTATCCCATGACCCATGGTGAACTTCTGCTTTCCAGCTCCTTGATGGAATGTGTTCTTTCGAGTCAGAGATATAACGCCCCTTTTTTTTTAAATAAATACATTTAAAAAAATTTAAAAAGGGCAAATCGCCTTTTTAAATAGATACGCCTCAGATTGTTTTGTCTCATTCATCAAACGCTTGGCTCCAGGGCTAAAGATACAGTACACACTGTAGTGTGGTACAGGACTCTTGTTTTGGCCTGAGGTTGGCTGTTTTGATGCTCTGTGTCTTCAGTTAAGGTAGAAAATACATTTTTCAAATATACAAGCATATACAGTACCATTGTATAAAAGTTTATTCCATAGAATACATATTTAAATATGCAACATAAAACCAGACCTTAAAGCATGCACTTACAAATGGCACAACCTCATCTTTGGAGTGTAGTTTGAGATACATCAGAATACATAATCATTTAAAATAAATGGTTAAACATCCATTGACATCAATGGCATAACCTGTCAAGTCAAATAAAATTTTAAAACAGAGGCACCTTTTACTGTAAAACATGCAGATAGCCATCGCTAACCTTTTGCTTATTTGTCACTAAAATGGTAAGGTGTAATGTGTGGGGGGTTGGCCCGAGGATAGGTAGGGACTCAACTGTAGAATAGCCCCCATACCACCCCATTCGTAGACAAGCAGTCTCCTGTGTAAACTCTACACAAAACACCAGTCAGCTGTCATGAAACTAAATTATACAATACTGCATACTGTAGTATCATGTGGAGAAATTAAGCTGGGATGTAATGTGACCTTTTCATAATGGTTGCCTGAGTATAGATGTCTTTAATGTATGGAATAAGCTGATGTGGCATGGGGAAGTGTGTGAGGGGCAAGAGAGCGCGTGTAAGAGAAACAGGTATTTGAGCTTGGGGCCACACTAACACTAATGCTATGAAACATGCAAAGTCATGAGGTTACAGTAGGTTAGGCCAGACAGAGAGGAGAGGTTGGGGGCGGGGCCAATGAGGATTTGTGAACTCTAATGTCCCCAATGGAATGCAGGAGCAAGTTCCCAAACAGTTCAAACCAACGTTCCTGCCCCGCAGAGGAACAGAGGTAGCCTAGCGGTTAGAGCGTTGGGCCAGTAAGTGAAAGGTCGCTGGTTTGAATACCTGAGCCACCAAGGTGAAAAATCTGTCGATGTGCCCTTGAACTAGACACTTACACCTCATTTTCTCCAGGGCTGCTGAACTACTATATCTGACCCGGGGAACACATTTCACTACACCTATCCGGTATGTGTGACAAAAACATCACTACTTTGCACACACCGGAATAGTGAGGATTGAGGAGGATCACAGATGAGTGATTTTTCCAAATAAACTGCTAATAATATACATCTAACTGGTTCATCATTATGAGAAAAAAAAAATGTTCTAGCAAACACTAACGCCTGTAAGGGAGGATTTAGTGTGAATAAGTAGGTTGATATCGCATCTATAGTATACATAAGCCGTGAGGCTCATTCAAATTCAGAAGATTTGTGAAGACAGTTAGCATAGTCTTGGACTAAAATGCACTGTCAATGACTGGCCACATCATCATCATCATTTGATTTTCCCTTTAACAGTTCCATTTGAATTCCACAGCCCAGCCAGGCAATTTATAAACTTCATCTCTCCTGTAAATAGTGTTAAAACATTATTTCCCCACACTACTAGGCTAGCATTTGGTTTGCAACAGTTTGGGTTTGTCTAAACCTTGCTGCTTGCCCCCGACTTGTGCAACGATGTTGCAGGTTATACTTGCGAGTGACAAGACTGACAGCTTCTCTTAGTCAGGAAAATTTATTTATAAAGGGTCATAACAATGGATATGTCAAAAGAAATGGCAATAGAAACAAAGGTAAAACAAACTAAAATGCACATAGTTTGCCATCATTTCAGCTGCTTGATGTGATAGTGTCAGCTTTAGTTAGCTAACTAGCAAAGGAAAAGTAGCTAGCCTGCATGGCAACCTTTTTTGGATGACCAGCTCATTTGGCTAGCTACTTCATTATTTCAGAACTAACAACTGGCTTTTGCTCAGGCTAGATCGTCATGGTGTAAGGAAGAAATAAAACAAATTTACTCATTAAAATAACATTGAATGAAAACACATCTTAAAAAAAAAAAAATTGGTAACCGTTTTATAAAAGCAATCAGGCCCCAGGAATTAGCGTGAATAACATCCTCCTAATGGCCGTTTCCCTGATCCTCCATGTTGGGTCTTAGTCGTGAGTTATTCACACAATAAACCCTGGGTTCTCATGTCTTATTGCCTTAATTACAGTTCTGCCTATAAACACAGCCTACTGTGTACCTACGACAACTCAGCAGATGTTCTTCTATGGTCGGCTCAAATTAACCCTTTATGCCCCATGAATCCTCACACACACTTTGTAACACCTCTCAAGACCAACACAGAGCTCACATTGCAGGGTCAGCGCAAACAAAGTTCCTCGCCCCTTTAAAAAAAAAAAAAAAAAAAAAAAAAAGGTACAGGCTGATGATCCATAAGCTAACAACAAAAACTTAATTGAAATACATTTTTTTTAAACTATAAAAAAACAACCATCATTGCTATGACTGTAACCAGTTTCAACCATTCCAGCCCATACCCAGCATTGCATTGAGAGAAGATTGTGGTTTGGGGATACATTTGGTCATATCCTTACCTAGTTAAAAAGGCACACAAGACCATGTGCTCCTTTCTTCAAAAGCATAACTGGCAGTTTAGAGTAGCAAGGCCACTAGAAAACAAGTGCCTTGGAATGGCAATGGATATTAGCAGTTTAGCATTGAAGCTTTCCAACAGTGAAAGCAAGTCACAAGGCAACGGAGGTGAATGCTGGAAACAGCTTACAGTACCACACCATCAACCCAATGCCTTGTTCCCAGGTCTTCCAAGGCAGCTAGTCATTAACTGTCCCGGTTTGTAGGCTAAATGTTAATTTCAGTCATGAACTGTACTGTAGACTTACTAAGGCAATGTCCCATTTAAAAGAAAGTCCAGCACTAATCTCCTTCTCTCACCCTTCAGTCCTGTTGAGTCCAGTAGTGGTGGGTTCTTTCAATCCCTCGTCTCTTCCCTCCCTCCCTACGTGCTGTAACTAGTCTCTGTGGGTGTCATCAGTTTAGTGTCATGCTGGGGATCGGTTGTCTCAGTGCCAGATGTCTGAGGTGGATCTCTTCCTGATCATGGCACTCAGTGGACTGCGAGACAGGGACCTCCTCTTCTTCCAACGGACTGCAAACCGACACAGGAGTGAGAGAGGGTGTTAAATGTGCTGACTGGGCTTGATTTTAATCACATTACAACTCTCAAGAAAAAGACAGTGAAATGTGCAAATACAGGTACATACATATTCATGCGTTAACTGAAGACTATCAATTGATCCCTTTGAAAGTTTCCCCTATTGATAGGCGGTAAGGGGATTGCCTGCCTAAAAATGTTGGTTTCAATTGAATATTTCAGTGTGTCAGGTGCTCAGGCCATGTTCACCTCGTCTTAAGCTAGCCGTTAGCATGGAGTTTTTGGAGCTATTAGGGGTGGTGGGCATATCCTCTCCCTCCTTCACCCCAACCTTTTCTGGGGTCAGTGTGCCGGTACTTCCGCCATCCCCCTGCCAGTCACTCAGTGCCCTCTGGAAGGAGTGTGCCAGACAGGCCGTCATGTCCCGTGCCCGCTCTGCCCGGCTGCACCAGAACACCCGGCACTGCAGCTGTTGCCCACGCTGCTTACAGATGTACAGAAACACGTTGGGTCTGGTGGCGTCGGCCGCGCAGTAGGCGATGTCCTGGAGGTACGTCTTAGTGAGCTGGCGTCCTGTGCTGAGCTCTTTGACTTCGACATAGCGTGGACGAACAACCAACGCGTGGTCTTTGCTCAGCTTCTTTCCATTTGCGGCCCCGTCGAGCAGACGGGCTATGGCATCCTGGGCCTGCTCTCGATCCAGGGAGAAGATTTTCTCAGTGCCCAGGTAGTGGACCTTGAATAGCGGATCACCGTGGGAGAGGGACTCTGTGCGGTCGCGGCGGAAACGGCGGCGTAAAGCAGCCGGGGATTTCTTGAGGGTCTCCATCAGGTGGAAGGTATTGAGAGACATAGTGGATAGGAGGGTGGGTTTTGAAGGGGTCAAGGGGGGGTTAGTGGTAGATGTGGCACAGGTGTCGTGGTCTTCAGTCCTTTTCCTAGTTGTATTTCCCACTTTCTCTTTGAATCGAGTACAGTTGGAGTCAACGTTTTGATCTGGAATACAGAGAAAGACAAATTGCAGCCTAGTTAAATACTTTACCACAAATCAGACACATGAATTGCCAACACCATAACATAAGTTATAATGTGGAATATGGACACACGGCTCGAGAGATTTTACTAAAAATAAATACATATTTTTTGTTGTTGTTGTTGAGAGGCAAACTATGCTTAAGCGTATTATGCAGAGTGGACACATGTCAGTAGTTAAAGGGGACTGTTAGGACACAATGAACTGGGTTGTGGAAAAACAACCAAGAGCCAGCCCAGGATCAGGTGCAGCAATAAAACAGTCAATCAATATTCACTCACTAGATTCAGTAGAGAACCATCAAATATTTAACAGTTACTGTGCCTCGTCTTAATAAACCCAGCTGCTGAGCTGGAAAAACAGCAAATCAAATGACAGTCCAGTGGAGGTGTATTCCCCCCTCCCCATATTAACACCAAGGCTGTCATAGGCTTACCCTTCACCTCGAGCACATGATCTGTTGGCTTAGAAGACAAAAAGTTGTTTTTTACAATACAAATCTTAAGTGATTTGATGTGTACTTACTGCAAGTTCTAGAATTCATAGCATTGACTTGACCAGACTTGTGTTACAACTAGACACTACATAAGAGCCAATGAGACCCAAACAATGGACTGTCTAACAGAGGTTAAGTGTCACCAGCTGGACATAGCTCTCCCATTGTCTTAAGAATGTCCCAAAAACACCACTCTCCTCTTGGCACATTGTGTGAGCTGTACGGCCCCAGCCATTGTTAGGCACTTTCTCCCCCCTTTCTCTTTTCTCTGCCATTCTCTCCATATCCTACAGCCTCCCCCAGATGTTGCTTTGACTGCGAACCACCGACTGTGCCAAGATGGCCATTGTTAGGCAAGCCCACTTCTCAGGAAACAAGCTTCGCTTTCTACCCCGCCACACATAATATTTATCCTCCTAAAAATAAAAAAAAATGGCATGCTTTGGTGAGATGTCAAGAGACCTAGACATCAGAAATAGTGTTATCACACACAAAAACAGACCTCTTCTCACCCCACCCCAGGCTACAAGTTAAGTAATCTTCCACAGTAAATATGTTCAGTTCTTTTGGCATGTCTACAAACTGGTAGATGGCAGATACAGGTGAACATGTACACATACAGTAACGCCGATCATAACTATGTTCAGAATGTGGTCAGGCTGCATTTTTCTGCACAGTGCTTTTTAATAGGATCAAGAATGCCCATGAGTAAATAGAGCAATGTGACAAATCCCAGAGGATATTATCTGATGTACTGTACTGCCCTAGTGGCAGACAGTAAGTTCTGTGTGTCTGTGCAGACTGGGAAATATGGAGAGTTGTTGAAATGCCATTATGCACCGAGGACATAAGCGGTTTTCCCTTCAGTAGAGCGTCTTTACTAGATGGCCCCGATTATGAGCCATGGAAAAGTCAGCAGCACATTGACGTTCCAATGACTCCACAAATTCTAACACATTCAATATGCGCCAAAGGATAAGGCAACTTGATTTATTGGTAAATGCATGTACTTTGGAAATGCCACAAATTGCCATCGTCGTCGAATAATTTTCATTCTGAAAAATAGTAATAGTCACATGAAATTGGTTTGTCAGTTTCCCTTGTCATGACTCCAATTACATTACATGACAGTGGAGACTGTTACTGAATCTGGTTGATAGGTAATCGACGAGCTGGGCTGTTCCCCGGACTCCGTGTGTAGGGATTTGTACAATGCTTAAACAAGGCTATTGAACTTGACATTGGTGTCTTGTCTTTATTCTTTTATCCAACATATCATACTCAAACAGAGACCACGTCCCATCATTTTGCCTTGAGTGAGTCTAAACGCAAATATGCCTCGCACGCTATATGGTTTTGGAAACATTTGACTTTGGCTTTCATATGAGCAAGATATACACGATTATTTACCTTTCTAAACGTTTAAACAGGGTGTCGGGATTGTAGATCACATGGAGCCAGCTGTGGTCCGTACCATCAACTGAAATCCCAAAACGGGCTGAAAAATCCCTTGAGTTCAATAGAGTGAAAAACAATTACGCATCTTACCTGGCTTCAGTTTCATGCAAATGATGTCCTGTGGCGCTTCAAAGAAGAGTGCCCGTCTTCACAACTGACTGGATGCAAATGAACGGTCTCTGCTTCAGCACGGTTGTTTTCTCAATTATTGGAATACTGATGTATAAGATCAACCAAAATGCGCGTCTCGTTTAAAAACATAACAATTCTGACCCAAAGCTTCGTTTGGCATTGCCTGCTCAAGATTCACGATACATTCCAGTAATGTATTTTATGGACTAAAACTAAAAAAGAACGTGGCACAATTTAGGACATTATGACTGTTCGGAACTAAAAACTCGTGCTTTCCTCGTCGGCGTGTGTGATACTCATCCGCTCAACTTTAATGTGGTGACGCCTTCGCGAGCTGCGCTTATGAACAGCGTGGGCGCGCCTCCGGCCTACTATGCAAGTGGACGAGCATTTGCGTCTTTGAGGGGGTTTTGAGTGTGTGAGTGAAAGGTGGGAGAAATGTGTGTGTGTGTGTTTGTGACTGAGTGAAAGGCGCACAAGGGGATAAGGGGAAAACTATAGGGCTTTGAGCAGAGAAAGAGGAGGAAATACAAAGCCAAGACAAATAGTACCTGGAGGCAATGTTAGGGCTTACTATAGGGGAATGCTGGTATAGCCTATATACATAAATGCACACATAACTAAAGATGCATTGACTTGATAAAGAGGACAAGGAAGGATAACACCTCAGTCACTGTGTGTCATAAACAAATAGAAAGTAAATGACTGATAACATAATTATGGACACATTCACCGTAACATTATATTTTACCTTTATTTAACTAGGCAAGTCAGTTAAGAACAAATTCTTATTTTCAATGACGGCCTAGGAACAGTGGGTTAACTGCCTGTTCAGGGGCAGAACGACAGATTTGTACCTTGTCAGCTCGGGGTTTGAACTTGCGTCCAACGCTCTAACCACTAGGCTACCCTGCCTCCCCAATTAGGCCATTAGCCTAGCTCTTTCAATTAAAACAAATACACAATTGTTTTTTTTTGACAATACAGTGACTCAGACAACAAACTGCAGTAGCCTAGGTCTATAGCCATAGCAACATCTGAAAACCACTACTGCCCATCAGTACATTGCATCATCTATAGCCTCTTGCTAATCAGGGTTATTTACCCTAGTTTCTATGTTCTTTTTCATATTTTAATTTTGGGTGCCATTCGAGCTGAGGTGATGGAAAACGCTATATGGTTCCGTGTGTATGTGCGTGTGTGTTTCAGAGAGGAACAGTGCGCCCCTGTTTAATCTGGTTTTGGCCCAGCAGCAACTGTTAAGTTTTGGAAGTCACACCCACCAAAGTACCTTACAGTACACAGTGGAACTATTATTAGGCACCGATGACGCTATGAACCATCTACCATACCCACCCACCCACTAAACTAACATGTTTTCAGCTCTACCAATGAAACAGAGCAGAACTGGCTAGGATGTGAATTGTCACGCAACTTGGGTCAAGATCTGTTTTTTGATTTGCTCTTAGGAACAGGGCACCATTGAAAGTAGTGATTTCTGGGGTAGCGTTAAGTGTGGAGGTGGAGGAATTGAAGTTGAAAATTCATGGTGTTTGTGACGCCTGCCATTTGGTGCGACGCAGGCCTGGTGGGGAGCATGGTGGAACAGAGTCAGTCCTTTTGTGTTTTGAGTCAGAGTCAGAGTCTCTAGCCAAACAAAGCCATGCTAGGATATCAGTTATCATGTAAGAGCTTTTGTGCCGAATCTACTGCAGTGTTTCAGGTGCAACATTTATGGTCATGTCACAGCAGTATGTAGGAGGGAGATTCCAAGATGTGGGAAGTGTGCAGGAGGACATGGGACAGAGGATTGTGTAGTTTCCGTGTATAAAGTTGTGTGTGTCAACAGTAGGGGTGCTCATGTTGCTGGGGATCGGAAGTGTCAGGTGTGAGAGAGGCAGGTTGCGGTTGCCAGTGTCAGAGTAGTGCAGAAGGTATCATATGCTGAGGCAGTGGAGGAAGTAGAGAAGGATGGGTCAAGGGTGAGGGAGCCTGAAAGGATCCCAGGGAGTAGTAGATTTGTGCCAGCACAGAGGAATAGGGCAACAATTCCTTTATGCTTCAGTAAGGTCGGCTTTTTAGTGTTTTATAGCAATCACAGAAGATAGATATTGTGGGGGCAGCTGCAGAGAAGTATTTGGGTATACGAGATTTGACTTCAGAAGAGTTACACGGTGTGTTGAGGGGTGTTGTCCCATCCTCCTAGGCCGTTGGCTTGGTGTGGGATCAGTTACGGTCAAAGTAGTGGAATGGGGTGGTGATTTTATTTCTATGAAATAGTGGTGTAGGTGTATAGGTGTAGCGTTAGTTGGTGGTGCAATTTTTCTTCCTTTTCCCCATTTCCTTTTTATTTTTGTATCACAAATGTTTCATGCGATCCGCCAACCCAATCCCAAAGAAGAAGAAGAGGAAAGCTGTGAATTGACAATCCAAAAACAGGGGTTAAGGCAATGGGCGAAAGATGAACTTAGTGGTACGAAGCTTTCAGGAAACTCATACCAGAGTATTTGCTTGTTGAAACTGGTTTGCGATGGGTGGCTAAATCCGCCATGACACCGTGTCTACAGTCATATCAAGTAGGTCAGTAACCTCTGTTTTTGTTTCCAGCTCCAAGCAGCCACTTCCTGCATCTATGAAGCAAAAGATAATGAGATTGAAGCTTTTTTGAGAACCACACAGGGGCTCTTTTTAGTAGAAGAATATGTTAACAAGACGTTGTGTAGATAAAATGAGTTGAGTTGACACCCACGGTAGCAGCAACAATCCAGTATTCTGTTATCTCATGTTTCCATCAATACATATTTGGACATCCGTGCTAAATGAACACGCTGAGATTGTTGACAGAAGGGAACAAATGAGCTGTAAAAAAAACATTGTGAATGGGAGATTTTATACCAAATCCATTTTCCATTTTTCTATCCAATCAGAGCATCCGCCAGGCTTTTATTAATTCTACTTACAGTTCTCAACAAGTAGAAGTTTGATCTGACATCTTGGCTTTTGGGAAATAATAGGAAAAACCTCAATATATTGCAACTTTGCAAAACAAAACAGAATGTACATTTGACCAGAGCATAATGGCACTAGTTCAGGTGATTAAGAATGACTTAGATTAATGTGTGAAGTGTGAAGATACACACACTCATGAGATAATCAATGACATTCAAATGATCTCAAATGATTAATTGTACTTCCCTACCCATCAACAGCCTGTTAAGACTAACGAACACTACTTTTTTGGAGAGTGGTTAGAGAACACTTTGAGGGTTAGAGTTGTACAGTTGTCACAAGCTCATATTGATCAGCCAACAAATCTTTGCTGTTGCAAACCAAATGCTAGTCTAAAAGAAATGGGAGATCATGTCTAGATTATTTTTACAGTGTAGTTCTAGCATATAAATTGCTGAGCTGATGAGATAGCGGATTTCGCAATCAGATGAAACAGAGTAAATAGGCATTTCAACGTCATAGATTTTAGGCGGTGATAACTTGTGGAAAAGACACCGACTGGAATGCGGTTTTAACCAATCAGCATCCATGATTAGACCCACCTGTTGTTTAAAATATAGTAATACAGGATATTGGTATTGAGTTCAGCCAGGTCACCCTTGATACAAGTCAGTATTCGATGTCTCTCCATGTCTGAGGACGTCTGGACATGACGTGGAAACCGGCCACTAGGGGCAACAGTGAGCGCTGTTACCTTCAAGTAGACCTTGAACCTCTGGTGCCAAAGGTTGCATGTTCGAATCCAGCAATAGAAACTTGTTTTTGAGAGTTTTGTTTTCAGCCTATCTCAAACTTTAACCCTTACCTTTAACCATTCGGAGTTAATACCCAACCTTAAAATCTCAGAGTTAATGCCTAAACTTAACCCTAACCTTAAAAATGTGTAGTTAAGTAACCTTAAACACATAGAAATTTAATGTTGGAACAACATAGAAATTTGACATTTGAGAAACACGGATGAATGTCTAATTCTGACATGAGACTGTGAGAGCTAGTTAGACCCAGGCTTCCACTGAATCTGACCACCAAGGTCTGTTGAGGACAACCGTGTATGTCAGGTTACCAGTTAGCCATGCAGGATAACCTAGTAATTAGAACATTTTGCCAGTATTGAGAGAGTGTGTGTGCTTGCATGTGTGTATGTGTGCTTGTGCATGCGCTTGAGTGTGTGTGACCACTTAATCTCCCCCCGCCCCTCAAACCCTCAATCGGTTTCTATTGAATTTAGTGATAACAATGCCCAGTCCCAGTCCAGAGATTGTACTTCAAATCAGAATCAATGAGTTAGCCAGCTAACTTGCTAAATATTCTGAAATAACTTTTTATTTTTTAGAAGGATAAGCTTGAAATGGGTATGGTCTAATTGACTTGACAACCAAAAACACATATCTAAGCTTTCTTAATGAATCCGAAAATCAATAGTTATTTCTGGTTGTTTGTCAAAGTTAGCTGGCTAACTCATTGATGCTGCTTTGTAGTATACCCCTGAGATGTCTTCAAAAAATTAAACCTAAGGTTCCCGCTCGCCCGATCAAACACTCCATTCAGTAGAATACAAAGCACAACAGGCCTGCGCTTGGCCGCTAGCCAATCCCTAAACATCCTTGTCCCTTCCCAAAAGGAAATGTTGTTTTTGCATTCTGAGGAATGAGCGTAGAAGCGTATATTTAAATCGTTGTTTCACATCACTTATTGTCAGTGGTGTAAAGTACTTAAGTAAAAATACTTTAAAGTACAACTTAAGTAGTTTTTTTGTGGCATCTTTACTTCACTATTTATATTTTTACTTCACTACATATTTTACTTTTACTTCACTACATTTCTAAAGAAAATAATGTAATTTTGAAACCATAAATTTCCCTGACACCCAAAAGTACTTGGTATATTTTGAATGCTTAGCAGGACAGGAAAATTGTCCAATTTACGCACTTATCTAGAGAACATCCATGGTCATCCCTACTGCCGCTGATCTGGCAGACTCACTAAACACACATGCTTAGTTTGTGTTGGAGCGTGCCCCTGGCTATCCATAATAAAACATTTAAAAAGTGGTGTTTTTTATGTAAGGAATTTGAAATGATTTATACTTTTACTTTTGATACTTAAGTACTAGACTTTTACTCAAGTAGTATTTTACTGGATGACTTTCACTTTTTCTTTTGTCATTTTCTATTGGGGTATCTTAACTTTTACTCAAGTATAACAATTGGGTACTTTTTCCACCACTGCTTATTGTGATGTTTTTACTTTAGGCCAATTGGTCAAAGTTGATTGGAAACATTCAAATGCACCCCCATAAACTCAACAACACAACACTGCGTCCAAGATGGCCGCCTTTTACGGGTCAGTAGTGTAAGTTATGGGAAACTGTTATGGGAAACTACTTCCTCAGGATGTCGCTATGCTATATGCACCCTGCCTGTGTTGCACTGCCTTATAGGCCTACCGTACGTGCCTATATCAGAGGCAGGCCCATTGAAATGTTTACTTATAGGAATGACAAGTGGCCTCTGTTGTTTTGTTAACTGACAACAACATTTTTATGGGCAAATGTAGGGTGATATATTGGACAGGAACTGGGTTGTATATTGTGGCTTACTGTAAATGCAGGTGTGAATGGCTGTT
The DNA here is from genome assembly GCF_018296145.1 of Oncorhynchus tshawytscha. Taxonomy (NCBI): domain Eukaryota; kingdom Metazoa; phylum Chordata; class Actinopteri; order Salmoniformes; family Salmonidae; genus Oncorhynchus; species Oncorhynchus tshawytscha. The sequence continues at coordinate 21,336,329 of NC_056443.1, forward strand.
AAACATTTATTGAGCACATTGCAGATAAAACTGTAGCCCTAGAGCTATCTTCATAGTTCCTAAATTGTTGAGAAGTACTTTTCATCAGTACATATAGTGTAGTTGCGAAAGTTCAATCAGTAAGGCTGGTCTGAATGGATCATCACTTCATCTTGGAAACTCTATAATTCATATTGCATCTATCTCACCTATCAGCATAGCAGGTATTTATATAGTATAGTCTATAACATTACCTCATCTGTAAAGCTGCTATTTATAGGGTAGTGTTTTATAATGTTCCCTCATTAGCATAACAGGTATTTATATGGTAGTTGTTATGTTACCGCATCAGCATAGCAGGTATTTACAGTGTATGGTAGCTGTTATGTTACCACATTAGCATAGCAGGTATCCATTGTAGTGTTTATAAAAGGTAGCCTGTACTCGATTGAACTCTATACACATTCATCAATATTTTCTTATATGGACCTATTTATTATCCACATAAATTCTGACAACACAATGTAGCCTAGATATGTAAAATAAACTATATAAGCCAGGGGTGGGCAAGCTATGGTCCGCAGGAGGTTTGGGAAAATGATTATTTTGGGTAAAAAACACTCCAGGCCATTTTTTTTATTTCTAAAACTAAATAGAAAGTATGTAGAAACGATAATGTACCTACAGTGCCTTCGGAAAGTTTTCATACCCCCTGACTTTTTCCACATTTTGTTTGTTATTCTAAAATGGAATTTAAAAAAAATCCTCAGCAATCTACACACAATACCCAATAACGTCAAAGCAAAAATAGTTTTTTAGAAATTTTTGCAAATGTATTAAAAATTAAAAACAGAAATACCTTATTTACATAAGTATTCAGACCCTTTGCTATGAGACTCGAAATTGAGCTCAGGTGCATCCTGTTTCCATTGATCATCCTTGAAATGTTTCTACAACTTGATGGGAGTCCACCTGTGGTAAATTAAATTGATTGGATTTGGAAAGGCACACACCTGTCTATATAAGTCCCACAGTTGACAGTGCATGTCAGAGCAAAAACCAAGCCATGAGGTCGAAGGAATTGTGTCGAGGCACAGATCTGGGGAAGGGTACCAAAAACATTCTGCTACATTGAAGGTCAGTGAATGCCATCTAAAATATATTTTCATATGTTGAACACTTTTTGGTTTCTTCATGATTCCATATGTGCTATTTCATAGTTTTGATGTCTTCACTATTGTTCTACAATGTAGAAAATAGTAAAAATAAAGAAAAACACTTGAATGACTAGGTGTGTCCAAGCTTTTGATTGGCACTGTATGTAAATGTGATATTTCAGTTTTTAATTTTTTATAAATTAGCAAAAATTTGTAAAAACCCATTTTAGCTTTGTCATTATGGGAGATTATGTGTAGATTGATGAGGGAAACATTCAATTTAATACATTTGATTGATTATGACAAACAAATACGTCCAAAAATTCTGTGCATGCCTCTATTGAATTTTGAAATCCCGACCCTTGAGGCCCTTGAGCCAAAAGTTTTGCCCATCCCTGATGTAGGCCGACTACAAACGTAAACTTTGTACCGAGGTCTATTGGGAAACACCTGAACCAGTGCACGTTTACAAGAAAAAGTAGGCTACAACAATTTACAAAGTTGTGCCTCTTGTTTCAATGGCAACAAATGAATGTCCGTTATCTGTAAACACCTTTTACTTTGAGAGAGGCCTAGGGCAAGGCAATAGGGGCAACACAAGCTTTTGCTGAATAGGTAATTCTGGGAAGTAAGCCTGAAAATCTACGCCTATTTAATGTCTGTGGATAAATTATCTGATTTACCAGAACAGATTGCACTGGGTTATTGTTTAATTTTCTCTCTAAATGTCCATTGTGTCAGACAGAGACTGACCTGACCTGACCTTCTTGAGTCACATGTCCAACAGTTATCAGTAGGCGTGAGCCGCGAAGGCGAGCTGAATACACATTGTTCGTTGCCTCTCGCCCTATAGTGTGCTGCCTACTGGAGTGACACGACAACCACACATTTCCTAATATGGTTTACAGATGAGAGTTTAAAGTCTGTGGCGGAGAATGACTGAGTGAGATGGTGTCTCCTTTTTTTTTTCTTCTGTTTTTCTTTCTCTTTCTCTTGCGGCAGGGTTAAGTCAGCGCACATGATGATCTAATTTCCTATTTTATCCCGGATCACCAGACAAAGTAGTGACTGATTGTTTTAAGAGGAGGAATTCAGTTTGAAAAGAACTGAATTCCCCCTCTCCTGTCATTTGAGGAGGGGGCTATAGAAATCCCTTTATTTTTTATTTTTTTAACTTCATGGCCTAGCCTACTGTGCTGTCCTAATCTGCCTTGAACAAGTCATCATCTATTAATTAACATACCAAATAAACTATTAAATTTCCCATAAATCTATGGTAGCCAAATTCTGGTCACAAATGTTACTGCAGCACAAGCACTGAGAGTTGTAACAACCAGTGAAGGATACAGTGCATTCGGAAAGTATTCAGACCCCTTGACTTTTTTTGAAAAACATTTTTTTCTAAAAAACATTTTTTTGCTTTGTCATTATGGGGAATTGTGTGTAGATTGATGAAGGAACAAAATGATTTAATCAATTTTAGAATAAGGCTGCAACGTAACAAAATTTGGAAAAATAATGCACGGAGTCTACCAAACATCAGAAACACCTTCCTAATATTGACTCCAATGCTTCCCACAGTTGTCAAGTTGGCTGGATGTCCTTTTGGTGGTGGACCACCATCTGAATGGTACACATAAACAATACATGTCTTATTTGTCTCAAGGCTTAAAAGTCATTCTATAACTTATTTCCTCCCGTTCATCTACACTGATTGAAGTGAATTTAACAAGAGTAATCATCAATAAGGGATCATAGCTTTCACCTGGATTCACCTGGTCAGTCTATGTCATGGAAAGAGCAGGTGTTCCTAATGTTTTGTACACTCAGTGTATATATGAGAGGGAGGGAGAGAGAGAGAGGGGGGCGCTCTTTACATTAGTAAAACATGTGTAGTAAGATCTCTCTTCAATATCAGATGTGGATTCCTGCTTCTTACGTGTGTGAGTGTGTGAGTGTGAGTGTGAGTGTGTGAGTGCGTGTGAGTGTGAGTGCGTGTGAGTGTGAGTGCGTGTGAGTGCGTGTGAGTGAGTGAGTGAGTGAGTGTGTGAGTGAGATTTAACAGGAGGAATCATAATGTACTTTTAATGCATTCCCTTGTGGCCTTTCTTTCCTATGGGGAAAAACCGCCAGCCTACATAGATTAACACTAGAAGGCGTCTACCCACTAGAGTAGTTCCCTTATCACAATAGTCCTATATTCTCCATATTGGGCTGGGTTGTTGTTCTTTGTGCTCCAGGCCATGTTATCTATCCAGAAGTATGCTTATGCCATGGAAATACTCCTCAGCTCACAGACCAATCACGGGATAGACTTAACAGGAAAGAAGGCAGCTTCCTGTACCGGCTGAAAAGAGCTCCTAAATTATTTGGGAGCCCATCAAGCCAAAACACACCTCAACATGCCAAAATCTTGATGAGATGAGACCAAAATAGAGCTTTTTGGTAAAGCACACCATCTCTTTGTTCACAGAAAAGAAAATGAAGCCTTCAGATAAAATAACACCTTCTCTACAGTCAAACATGGAGGAGGTTCAGTGATGTTTTGGGGTTGCTTTGCTGCCGCTGGCACTGAGTTCCTTGAATGTGTGCATGGCATCATGAAATCAGGAGAAAACCAAGGTATTTTGGAGCGCAGTGTCAGAAAGCTGGGTCTCTGTCAAAGGTCCTGGGTCTTCCAGCAGGACAATAACCCCAAACATACTTTAAAAAATACCCAGGATGGGTTCAAGACAAAACATTGGACTGTTCTGAAGTGGCCAGCAATGAGTCCAGATCTAAATTCCATTTAAAACAGCAGTTGGGAGAAGGCCCCCTTCTCATCTGGGAGAACTGGAGCAGTTTGCAAGAGGAGTGGGCCAAACTACCAGTACAAAGGTGCAGGAAGATATTTCCGTTGTACCGATTCCATGGCACATGGTTTATGAATTGACACACAAAATGACACCAGATTCAAAACTTTGAATTTTTCAATTTAAATTATTATACAAAATTATTGCAACTAATAGAATGTTATATATATGGGGGATACAATCTTCCCAGCTCTGAAGATTTTGCTGCGAGGAGGCAGAGTCATTAGATCATTTATTTTGGTACTGTCCATATGTAGTTCGTTTTTGTTCACAGGTCCACGAAAGGCTGAAGAATCGCAACATTTACCTGGAGCTAACGCTGCAGATATCAATACTGAGTGATTTGAAAAGTCATAGTCAATCGATCAATAATATAAATTATTTTACAATCTGTAGAAACTATGAGAATAGAAAGATTCAGTACTTTTGTGAAGCATCACAGCACAGTTTAAAAATATATGTCAAATAGAAATCCAATATGTGTAACGGGGTGAGTAACTGGTTGCCGGGAAGTCAGGCGCAGGAGAGCAGAAATGGGTGATAACAGGAGAACTATAATATACACCCTGGCCCAAAGGCACAGGCGAGGCAGCACAAAGCACAACCGGATTAAACAAAACAAACAAACCTAGGTTTGAAACAAACATAGCGCAAGCCAGCCTATAGCGTAACACCCTGCACAAAGAACAATTCCACACACAGACATCGGGGAAACCGAGGGTAATATACATTTCGTCTGATGAGGGAATGTGACCCAGGTGTATGGGAAGACAAAACGAATGGAACATGAAAGGTGGAGTGTCGATGGCTAGAAGACCGGTGACATCGACCGCCGAACGCAGCCCGAACAAGGAGAGGGACCGACTTCGGTGGAAGTAGTGACAATGTGGATGGTGTTAAGAGATAGATGGGAGGGGTTGAATGGAGCTAAAAGGTGGGTCTAATAACAACAAGATAACAAATGTAAAACAGAGTCTGTAAAATGTATATAGGTTCAGAACTTTTGTGAAGTAACAAATATATGGCAAAAATATATGGCAAATAGAAGGATGGACATCAGAAATAGAGGAAGACCAGGACTAAAAACAAGCAAAATATGACTATTGTAATTTAATTTGTGTATGTAAAATGTGTATAGTACTCTATAAGCTAGAAGTGGAAGCCCAAGTGTTATTGTTTATTAGTTTACTCCAATTGGGGGAGCGGTGGTAGGGTTTGCGGGGAATAATAAAGGAAGGTATATAAAAAGAAGTGTGTATGTATATATATTTTTAATTTATTTACCCCCAAAATATATGGTGGATTGGAAATCATGCAGACAATAACATTGATGAAAGCAACAAACTATCTGCAATATTAAAGTTGATCCACCCCCAAAATAAATAAAAAATACAAGGAGTCGCTAGAACGCAATGAGCCAAATAAAGCCTCTCCCTTGGTCAAACCCTCCCCTAACCCAGACAACGCTGGGCCAATTGTGCGCCGCCCTGTGGGACTCCCAATCACGGCCGATTGTGATACAGCCCAGAATCAAACCCGGGTCTGTAGTGATGCCTCTAGCACCGTGATGCAGTGCCTTAGACTGCTACGCCACTCGGGAGGCCCTTCTGTTTATGTTCTGATTTAAATGGATGTAATAAGTTCAGAATAAAACATTTAAAAAGGTTCTGTAATATTAACAGTAAAATCAAGAGTTGTGGGAACCAAAAACTTGGGTAAATTTAAACTTATTTTAAGGGAAAATTGTAAGTTACTTGAAAAAAAGTGCTAGGGTGCCAATATCTTTGGCCACAATTGTACTTGGCTCCAGGACTAGGAAAGCAGTTACAGCTCTTAGTAGTCTACATTAGTAACCCCATCCACCAGATGTCCCGCTTGGAACAGTGCCCAAAATAAGTTAATTTTATTAACCAGGGTCTGTGTAATGTGTACCTTGATAATGTGTGCTGTACACCTATTAAGTGGAATTGGCAAAGTGAAGAATAAAACCTTCAAATAAAAAAAACGACCTAAAAATGTTTTGCACGTTGACATTCAACAGTTTGAAGCAGGAAGCCCTAATGTTACCAAAAGGTTTTATTGCATGTATTGATAATGTCAACCTTGTATAATGGTTGGTTAGTTGTTAACACTTGGCACAGAAGTCAATGCAGGGTTGGGGAGTAACTGATTACATTTAATCGGTTACATGTAATCTGATAACAAAACTGTAACGTAATAAGCAAAAATATTGTAATCAGATTACATATACTTTAGAAAAACTAAACTTTTAAATTCAGAAAGGATGCTTGTGGGAAAAAAAATACATTATGACAACTTTCTGTTTTGTCAATAACATTTAATTCAGCAATGAAAAACAGTGCAAGTTTAAGTTTGTTGCACCTGAGCCAGTCTGACCACAAGTCAGAGACCACTATGATAACACACCACATGTATTTGTTGGATTATTTTTGTCTTCTCCTAATGACTCTTAATTAAGGAGAAGGAGGAAAGTAATCAGATTACATTACCGAGTTCGGATATTCCAAAAGTTACGTAACTGCTAAACATGTTGGACAGGTCACTAATAACTAATTGATTACATTTAGAATGTAACCTACCCAACCCTGCATTAATGAAACAATGGATAATGTCATGTATTGATCTATAGCAGGGGTATTCAACTATTACCCTACCAGGTACTTTTTTTAAAGGTCTACAAACTTCAGGGCAATAAATATTTGATTATACATGTATTCCAATAGGTAATATACATTTATTATTCCTTCTTTACATGTGAAATAAGGGTATGCAATAAAATGCAAGATGCTGTTTTTGTGCATATAACCCTTGCCTTGATCTCCAGACTTTTTCTGGTACTTTTTCTGCAATCCTGTAAGGGCCTGATATGATGCATTATGTGTAGGCCTAACAGTAGCCCACTGAAAGCTCCCCTTTTTCTTTTTCTCCCTGACTTTCTCTCTCACTGTTCACACTCATATTCTTTACAATGTTTCCATATCTAAACGCATGAGTTCCAGTGCTGGAAAAAGTACACCATTTTCATACTTGAGTAAAAGTAAAGATTCACTTTTTTTTTTTAATTACTCAAGTAAAAGTGAGTCACCCAGTAAAATACTACTTGAATAAAAGTCTAAAAGTATTTGGTTTTAAATGTACTTAAGTACTTTACACAACTGTTGAATTCTCTAGTGAGTCTATAAAAAACCTTCCAGGTTCTCGCGCGCGCGCGTCATCAGCAGGGCCCAGAGAGGCTGATGGGAACAGTGGCAAGCTCTGCCTTTGCTTACGTCAAATGAAAGAAAGAGCCGTTAGTCCGTCTGGAACGAAACCTCACTCCCTGGCTTGAACGTAAGTGTTATTTTAGACACAAGTCACCATTTTTCAAGGGTAGAGTCTTATAATGACGGCATCGAAGCTCGCTCGCGCGCCCCCTCCTTCCCGTTTCCTCCCCACACCCTGTCTGTACCTACTCAATGCCCTGTACTGTGAAAACCCCTCTGTGTCAAATCTATTTTTACACCCAACCACTACCCCTTTTCTATTTTTAGGGATAAAATCTGCAGCCGGGTCTCAGACTAGACGTAACATACTAAATGGAAACCCAGGACACTGAAATTAGTATGAAATGTTAAGTTAGGTATTTTTACATAAGACAGAAGGTTATTTAAGGCAAACATGAAAGGAGGGTGGTTAGATGGGGTGGATAGTTGGGCTTATAATGCAAATGTCTAGCAACCTAAAGGTTGCACGTTCCAATATCATCATGGGGAAATATAGCTTTTTAGCTAATTAGCAACTACTTACTACTTTTTAGCTACTTGGCATGTTAGCTAACCCTTCCCCTAACCTTAACCCTATTAACCTAACTGCCAACCTAACCTAACCTTAACCCCTAACCCCTAGCCTAAATAACTTTAGCCACCTAGCTAACGTTAGCATTAGCCACCTAGCCAACATTAGCCATAACAAATTGTAATTCGTATCATATCATACGAATTGTAATTTGTAACATATCATATGAAATGGACGATGGACATCCACAAATTAATACATACCAATACGAAATGTAACATTGCATGGAGGGAGACAGATTTATGTCATGCCCTGGTCGAAGTATTTTGTGTTTATCTTCATGTATTGGGTCAGGCCAGGGTGTGGCATGGGGTTTTTGTATTGTGGTGTGTTTTGTCTTGGGGTTTTGGTGTTGGTATTGGAATTGTAGCTTAGTGGGTTATCTAGCAAAGTCTATGGCTGTCTGGAGTGGTTCTCAATCAGAGGCAGGTGTTTATCGTTGTCTCTGATTGGGAACCATATTTAGGCAGCCATATTCTTTGAGTTTGTCGTGGGTGATTGTCCTTAGTGTCTTTGTTCCTGTCGCTGTGTTAGTTGACACAAGTATAGGCTGTTTTGGTGTTCGTTACGTTTATTTGTTTTGTAGTGTTTGTATTGATTCGTGTTTACATTTTGTTGATTAAACATGGATCGCAATCTACACGCTGCATTTTGGTCCGATCCTTGTTCCACCTCTTCGTCAGAGGAGGAGATAGAAGAGAACCGTTACAATTTACATGTACTATTTTACATCTACCCCTATTCCAGGTTGAAAATCCCTGTACTTTGTCACAGTTATGGGTCTAATATTTAACCAGGTGATGATATGCCAAGTAGAAGTGTTATAAAGTGTTGTTATTTTATAAGCTACAGGTATGGTGCACGAGCCCAAATATAACCACCACAAAACATTGTTGATATATTTTTTATATACATATTTGATACACGTTTTGTGAGAATGATGCTGCAATGAATAGCAGCTGTCTTACAGGCTCCTGACCAATTATGTTATTTTGTGTTTTTTTTGCGCTGATCTTAACTTTTTTGGTACATAATGTTTCCGCCATCGTGGACAGGCGGAATTGCAATGTCCTGTTGCACCACAATACAGGCAACTGTTGGAGTTAAGCCTCTGTAGCCGTTGCTGAGGTGACAACCTAGCTCTGCCCCGTTGCGTAGGCACAGTAGAAAACTGTGTCACTCGTTCCCGATGATTCCCGAGGGTTGTCCGGTACCATCGAATCCTCTCGGAAATGCAGGCATCATGGACTTCTGGGGTTTTTCGGGGGCGAACGAGCAGCCTTGGACGAACGAGTGTGGCCGAAAACAGACCTCCTCTCCCTCCTGCACTCCCGTACATCGATCCTTATTGTTAAGGCTATGAGGAAGTCGATGTCCAGGGGTAACTCCCGAGTTGCGAGCTCGTCTTTAGTCTCCTCAGATAGTCCATGAAGAAAGGTATCAAACAGAGTATCCGGGTTCCAAGTCTACTGCATAGTCTGCCACACTACGGGGTTATTGACGTAATCAAAGTAGCTTTTGGGCCGCCTCTCTCCCAGACACCGGAGAATCTAATACCTTCCTCACCCCTGAAATTAAATCTTCCAAATTAAGGCAAATGGCGGATAGTTGCTCTCAAGCCGCCATAGCCCAGGAGAGCGCCCTACCAGACATTAGCGTTATATGAAAGGCTATTCTCAAACGGGATGAAGGGAACAAAGAGGGCTGCAACTCAAAGATGAGGTAGCACTGGGAAAGAAACGCCCGGCAGGTTCCAGGACCCCCAAAATAGAGCTCAGGAGAAAGTAAGTAGGGTTTTCGGGAAGCCGGGGTAGGCTGTACAAAATCACTGGCAGGGGAATTACTGAGTCTGGGAGGTCTCCGTTGTGGCATGCTGCCTGATCGATAGTCCACAGAATTATTCTAGTAACGTCTTGAAACCCTGGTCATGATGTACCCAACAGCGTATGGAGACCTTCCATAAGGCTCTGAAGTAGCTCTTCATGTTTTTCAATGGTGGCTGGTCCGAGTCTGCTGGGTCAGTCACAGTTCTTACGATAATGGCACAGGGCGAGACCCAGATGCGTACCCAGGAGGCAGATGGTTCTAGTCTCTGATATTTATTCAAATACAAGGGACAGGCAGAAGTTCATTAACCAGGTCAGAGTCCGAAAGGTACAGGGGAGCAGGCAGGCTCGAGGTCAGAGCAGGCTGAATGGTGAGGCAGGTGGGCTCAGTGTCAAAGCAGGCAGAACAGGTTGGAACAGGGAGAGCTAATAAACAGACTTGGAAAAACAGGACCATGGAAAAACACACGGGTATGCTTGACAAGACAAACTGGCAACGGACAAACAGAGAACACAAGTAAAAATACACTGGGGATAATGGAGAAGATGGGCGACACCTGGAGGGGGGTGGCGACAAGCACAAAGACAGGTGAAACAGATCAGGGTGGAGTGGAGGCAAGCACAAAGACAGGTGAAACAGATCAGGGTGTGACAGGTAGGGGTGGTATACAGAAGATAGCCCTATTTGGTAAAAGACCAAGTCCATATTATGGCAAGAACACGTCAAATAAGCAAAGAGAAACGACAGTCCATCATTACTTTAAAACATGAAGGTCAGTGCGGAACATTTCAATAACTTTGAAAGGGGCGACGCACAATTGGCCTAGCGTCGTCCGGGTTAGGGAGGGCTTGGTCGGTAGGGATGTCCTTGTCTCATCGCGCACCAGCGACTCCTGTGGCGGGCCGGGCGCAGTGCGCGCTAACCAAGGTTGCCAGGTGCACGGTGTTTCCTCCAACACATTGGTGCGGCTGGCTTCCGGGTTGGATGCGCGCTGTGTTAAGAAGCAGTGCGGCTAGGTTGGGTTGTGTATCGGAGGACGCATGACTTTCAACCTTCGTCTCTCCCGAGCCCGTACGGGAGTTGTAGCAATGAGACAAGATAGTAGCTACTACAACAATTGGACACCACGAAATTGGGGAGAAAAAGGGGTAAAAACTCAACAACAAAAAAATTACTTTGAAAGTTTCTTCAAGCGCAGTCGCAAAAACTATCAAGCGCTATGATGAAACTGGCTCTCATGAGGACCGCCACAGGAAAGGAAGACCCAGAGTTACTTCTGCTGAAGAGGATAAGTTCATTAGATTTACCAGCCTCAGACATTACAGCCCAAAAAAATGTGTCACAGAGTGCAAGTAACAGACACATCTCAACATCAACTGTTCAGATAAGGCTGTGTGTATCAGGCCTTCATAGTCAAATTGCTGCAAAGAAACCACTACTAAAGGAGACCAATAAAAAGAAGAGTCTTTCTTGGGCCAAGAAACACGAGCAAAGGACATTAGCAATGGAAATCTGTCCTTGGTTTGATAAGTCCAAATTTGAGATTTTTGTTTCCAACCGACATGTCTTTGTAAGATGCAGAGTAGGTGAAAGGAGGATCTCCACATGTGTGGTTCCCACCGTGAAGCATGGAGGTGCAACAGCTGTTGGTGGAAGAAGGTGAGGACCAAGGTGCAGCGTGGTACGTGTTCATCTTTTTTATTTGAACTGAACAACAAAGAGAATGACCGAAACAGTTCTGTCTGGTGCAGACAACAAAAACAGAAAACAACTACCCACAAAAAAAAGAAAAGGCTACCTAAGTATGGTTCTCAATCAGAGACAATGATAGACAGCTGCCTCTGATTGAGGACCACACCCGGCCAAACAACAAAGAAATATAAAACATAGAATGCCCACCCTAGTCACACCCTGGCCTAACCAAAATAGAGAATAAAAGCCTCTCTATGGCCAGGGCGTGACAGGAGAAGGAGGTTTGATAGTGTGGGGGTGCTTTGCTGGGGACACTGTCAGTGATTTATTTAGAATTCAAGGCACAGTTAACCAGCATGGCTACCACAGCAGTCTGCAGCGATACACCATCCCATCTGGTTTGCGCTTAGTAGGACTATCATTTGTTTTTCAACAGGACAATGAACCAACACACCTCCAGGCTGTATAAAGGCTATTTGACCAAGAAGGAGAGTGATGGAGTGCTGTCTCAGATGACCTGGCTTCCACAATCATCCGACTTCAACCCGTTTGGGATGAGTTGGACTGCAGAGTGAAGGAAAAGCAGCCAACACAAGTGCTCAGTATATGTGGGAACTCCTTCACGACAATTTGAAATGCATTCCAGGTGAAGCTGGTTGAGAGAATGCCAAGAATGTGTAAAGCTGTCATCAAGGCAAAGGTTGGCTACTTTAAAGAATCTAAAATCTAAAATATATTTTGATTTGGTTAACACTTTTTTGGTCACTACATGATTCCACATGTATTATTTCATCGTTTTGAGCTCTTCAATATTATTTGACAATTTAGAAAATAGTCAAAATAAAGATCAAAGAATGAGTAGGTGTGTCCAAACTTTTGACTTGTACTGTATATAAGCAAAAAGCCTATAACAATTGAGATGTACAAACTATGGCATAAGTGAATAAGGCGATCTATAATTTCGATTAAGACATTAATGAGCGAGCTAAGACGGACATAGTCAATATAACTATTTGTTCAGCACTTTTGAAATGTACAGCGACAGAATTCAGAACATGGGCCGTTCTTTGTGTTTTCCCTATACACCAAGTCAGAACCGTAAGATAAATAAAGGGGGTATGTAAGCAGACAATGAAAGCTCTTACAATATTCGATGCTGACATTTCTCTAAAACAGGCTATAGGCTACATGTGCACCACAAAGTCAGAACAGTAGGCTAAATTATAAGAGGGATAGGTATCAAATTATTAGGGTGAGGCACAACAGCATACAAGACATTTTTGGAATTGTTGTTGTTGTGCTGTGCTTACTTGAACAGGAAGGTGGCGTGGATATCCTGGCATTCCCTGGATTCATGGTGCTTTCAAGACAACTGGGAACTTTAGAGAAAAAAACAATATTGAATCATGACGTCAGCAATCTTCAGGTCGGAGCTCTAGAAAGAGGTCCGAGTTCCTGATTTGGAATTCCGAGTTGGATGACTGTTCAAAACAGTCGGAGCTCATTTTTTTCAAAGTTCCCAGTAGTCTTGAACTCACTGAAGTCTAAGATTTCCCAGTTCCAAGTTTCCAGTTGTTTTGAACGTGGCAGAAGTCATGCAGGATTGGCAGTATGGCCAATGCATTCAACCTTTTCTGGCCCATGAAGTTGCGTGTGAATATTTATCCTTTTAAACTTGGAAAAGAGATCCTTAAACCCAGGTTTGGACCACACACCCTCTCCACGGAATAGAAGACAGGGGAAGCAAAATAGTGATTGCTTTGCAACGCTTGATATTTTCCACTGGCTGCCCCTCCACCACAGGAAGCACTGAGCTAGGCTGAAACACCTGCATTTTGGAACTGCCTTATTCAAGAAAGCAAAAGAGAGACCATGGTTTTAACTCAATAAAAATGTTTTACATTGTTTGCAAACTGATATTTGACAGGTATTAATATCAAAATAACATGAAAAACAGGCTAAAAAAACAATAATAATAAAATAAAAATCGTATCTTTTAGCTAAACAGTTGGGGCTCAAAAATGTAATCTAATCAAATTAAATCAAATCAAATGTTATTGGTCACATATACATATTTAGCAGATGTTATTGTGGGTGTAGTGAAATACTTGTGTTCCTAGCTCCAACAGTGCGGTAGTATGACAATTCACAACAATACACACAAATCTAAAAGTAAAAGAATGGAATTAAGAAATGTATGAATATTAGGATGAGCAATTTCCGAGTGGCATTGACCAAAATACAGTAGAATACAGTTTATATACAGTTGAAGTTGGAAGTTTACATACACTTTAGCCAAATCCATTTAAACTCAGTTTTTCACAATCCCTGACATTTAATCCTAGTAAAAATGCCCTGTTTTAGGTCAGTTAGGATCATGACTTAATTTTAAGAATGTGAAATGTCAGAATAATAGTAGAGAGTGATTTATTTCAGCTTTTATTCCTTTCATCACATTCCCAGTGGGTCAGAAGTGTACATACACTCAATTAGTATTTGGTAGCATTGCCTTTAAATTGTTTAACTTGGGTCAAACATTTCAGGTAGTCTTCCACAAGCTTCCCACAATAAGTTGGGTGAATTTTGGCCCATTCCTCCTGACAGAGCTGGTGTAACTGAGTCAAGTTTGTAGGCATCCTTGCTCGCACATGCTTTTTCAGTTCTGCCCACAAATGTTCTATAGGATTGAGGTCAGGGCTTTGTGATGGCCACTCTAATACCTTGACTTTGTTGCCCTTAAGGCATTTTGCCACAACTTTGGAAGTATGCTTGGGGTCATTGTCCATTTGGAAGATCCATTTGCAACCAAGCTATAAATTATGTCTTGAGATGTTGCTTCAATATATCCACATAATCATGATGCCATATATATTTCGTCTTGCAAGCGTCCCCCTTTTTCCTCCAAACATTTCTAATTTAGTTTCATCAGACCGGAGGACATTTCTCCAAAAAGTATGGTCTTTGTCCCCATGTGCAGTTGCAAACCGTAGTCTGGCTTTTTTATGGCAGTTTTGGAGCAGTGGCTTCTTCCTTGCTGAGCGGCCTTTCAGGTTATGTCGATATAGGAGTCGTTTTACTGTGGATATAGATACTTTTGTACCTGTTTCCTCCAGCATCTTCACAAGGTCCTTTGCTGTTGTTCTGGGATTGATTTTCACTTTTCGCACCAAAGTACGCTCATCTCTAGAAGACAGAACGCGTCTCCTTCCTGAGCAGTATGGCGGTTGCATGGTCCCATGGTGTTTATACTTGTGTACTATTGTTTGTACAGGTGAACGTGGTACCTTCAGGCGTTTGGAAATTGCTCCCAAGGATGAACTAGACTTGTGGAGGTCTACAATTTTTTTTCTGATGTCTTGGCTGATTTCTTTTGATTTTCCCATGATGTCAAGCAAAGAGGCACTGAGTTTGAAGGTAGGCCTTGAAATGCATCCACAGCTACACCTCCAATTGACTCAAATGATGTCAATCAGAAGCTTCTAAAGCCATGACATCATTTTCTGGAATTTACCAAGCTGTTTAAAGGCACAGTCAACTTAGTGTATGTTTACTTCTGATTTACTGGAATTGTGATGCAGTGAATTATAAGTGATGAAATAATCTGTCTGTAAACAATTGTTGGAAAAATGACTTGTGTCATGCACGAAGTAGATGTCCTAACCAACTTGCCAAAACTATAGTTTGTTAACAAGAAATTTGTGGAGTTGTTGAAAAATACGTTTTAATGACTCCAACCTAAGTGTGTGTAAACTTCCAACTTCAACTCTATATGCCCCACCTGCCTAGAAGGCCAGCATCCCCGAGTCACCTCTTCACTGTTGACGTTGAGACTGGTGTTTTGCCAGTTGAGGAGTTGTGAGGCGTCAGTTTGCTCTGTTCTGTGAAGGGAGTAGTACATCTTCAATTTCTTGACAATTACTTGCATGGAATAGCCTTCATTTATCAGAACAAGAATAGACTGACGAGTTTCAGAAGAAAGTTATTTGTTTCTGGACATTTTGAGCCTGTAATCAAACCCACAAATGCTGATGCTCCAGATACTCTAGTCTAAAGAACGTCAGTTTTATTGCTTCTTTAATCAGAACAACAGTTTTCAGCTGTGCTAACATAATTGCAGAAGGGTTTTCTAATGATCAATTAGCCTTTTAAAATGATAAACTTGGATTAGCTAAAACAACGTGCTATTGGAACACAGGAGTGATGGTTGCTGATAATGGGCCTTTGTACGCCTATGTAGATATTCCATTAAAAATCTGCCGTTTCCAGCTACAATAGACATTTACAACATTCACAATGTCTGCACTGTATTTCTGATCAATTTGATGATATTTTAATGGACAAAAAATTGCTTTTCTTTCAAAAACAAGGAAATTTCTAAGTGATCCCAAACCTTTGAATGGTAGTGTATGCTGCTGCTACTGTTGATTATATGTCACTTCATTCCTAGTTATACAGTATTTACATATCTACCTCAATTAGATAGTACCCCTGATACCTCGTTTATATAGCCAATTTATCGTTACTCGTTGTGTATTTATAGTTACGTGTTTTACTTTTCTATTATTTCTCTATTTTCTTTCACTCTGCATTGTTGGGAAGGGCCCGTAAGTAAGCATTTCACTGTTAAACTACACCTGTAGTTAACAAAGCATGTGACGAATGAAATGTGATTTGATTTGGCATTACACACATTTCAAAATGCAAAATGAAATGGATGTCTCAGCAGATGTGCAAAGAATTTTAAACCGGGCTGAGATCGAGCAGTGTTTATGAGGCAAGGGCAGATCCCCAAGGGTTATCTACGAAAAGCTGACACAAACATGTAACATGTTTTGCTCTATGACGCTCACAAGTCGTTAGAAAGGAAGGGGTCCTTCTACATAGGAGATCATAGGAAATCCAAGGACATAGTGCCTATAATATTGTAATAAGCTCACATAGTTGCTGTCACAAACGCCAAACTCCACACAG
This sequence comes from Oncorhynchus tshawytscha, assembly GCF_018296145.1. Lineage (NCBI taxonomy): Eukaryota > Metazoa > Chordata > Actinopteri > Salmoniformes > Salmonidae > Oncorhynchus > Oncorhynchus tshawytscha. The sequence goes on from NC_056443.1 coordinate 21,352,662, forward strand.
TTGTCACTAGCTCATTGTATATTAATTTCCCACTGAGAAAACCATTTCTGTACTTACAGCATTCACAAATTCATTTTTATAAAGTTTCTGCTTTTTCAGACCGTTTGTCAATAAAAGTCATAAATGCAACTGTTTATGTCAAATTGTTTTGTGTTGTGCTTGTATCCCTGGTTGTCCTGAAAATAAAATTGTTAGGCTAAATATAAGGTCTGGGCATACAGATAATTGAAAGTCAGATAAATGAAAAGATGATTTTTGCTGGGGCCTCGGGACTGATAGGGTTAAAACTGCAACGATGTTCCTCAGTGTAGGCAATGACTTTGTCCATGTTCTTCCAATTCGTGCTTTTTTTGTTCGAAATTAATATTATGTAGGCCCAGTATAATTTCGAGGTCCACTGATGCTACTCGGGTTGACTGCGTTTCCTGACGAGTTCCCACGGTCGCCACCTACGCACGGAGGGCGCTATTAAATTATTAACAGCCTAGACTTTACGGTTGTGATGTAAAAGCGAGTTTATCACGTTCCTGCACTTTTCCGGATTACTGTACCTTGGTCTGACCTCTGTCTGTCTTTTAATATTCTACATCCTTGATATATATTTCATAATATGGATTTCTCCATTCGTGCTTCTACACTAGAAGACTGCAAAGATATCGCGCGGATGATCTTGGTGAGCTGTCACAAATGCGCGTGTGCATGGCCGCCTCGCACGTGCTTGGAATTTGGAGACATGAATGATATATTTGCATAGAAATATTACGTCAGTATCCACAATACATAGATCGCTGCTTGAAATAAAATAATTTGTTTGCAGCTACTGTTAGGCTACATTGTATCCATTCTTTGTCTGGTAAAACAAAATAGTCTTATTCGATATGCTACAGTAGCCATATTTGTACAGTTATTTTTATACAAATGTTTTTTTCAAACCTGGCCCCGTTATGTTGTCGAACGTTGGACCAAATGCCATAAATGGAGCCAACGTGGTTCCTTGGTCTATATATCGGGGAGATGAATGTTTGTTCTATATTATGTATTTCTACCGGAACCTTCCAAAACGTGTCCTGGGGTCTATTCATTAGTCTGATTCTGTTGCAACACGTTTGGTCTGTTGTAAAACTTTTTACAACGGCAAACGTTTACTCCAAACGCAAAACGTTTTGCAACAAAAAAAACGTGTCCCTAGTGTGAGAGTCTTTTATAAACTGGGTGATTCGAGTCCTGAATGCTGATTGGCTGACAGCCGTGGTATAACACGTATACCACGGTTTACTGCTCTGGTTGTAACCAGTTTATAATAGCAATAAGGCACCTCAGGGTTGTGGTATATGGACAATATACCACAGGTAAGGCCTGTATCCAGGCACTCCCTTGTGCCTTATTAAGAATACACGCCTTCTATGATAGTCTCAGTGCTAAATCAAAGTTATGTTTGGAATCAATAACACTAATGCCATTTTGTTAGGCCAAATGTGTATTTTATGTCCTCATGTGTCCTCAGGAACTGGCTGAATACGAGAAGGTATTGGACCAAGTGAAAGTTACACAGAAAGGTAGATTAATCCATTCCAGCTATTTAAAAAAATCCCAATTTAATTTTTTGTAATTTAAATGCCATATTTTAATGTACTTTTTCTTTCACTCAATGATGAGTTTACACTCTTCGAAAAAAGGTGCTTTCTAGAACCAAAAAGGGTTCTTTGGCTGCCCCCATAGGAGAACCCTTTAAAGAACCCCGTTTTGGTTCCAGGTAGAATCCTTTTGGGTTCTATTTAGAACCCTTTCAGCAGAAGGTTCTACATGAAACCCCAAAAAGTTCTACCTGGAACCAAAAGGGGTTCTATCTAGAACCAAAAAGTGTTCTCCTATGGGGACAGCCGCAGAATCCTTTTGGAATCCTTTTTTTCTTAGAGTGTAGATCACTTTAACCCTTTCTGTTCTGTATCTTTGTCATCTCTCTCATCCAGATTTGGAGCAGGATGGGTTCATTAAAAACCCATTCTTTCATGGTATCGTTGCAGAAGTACCCGAACAACACAGGACCAAAGAGGGTGAGAGAAGAACTAACCATAGACACAGTTTCTATGTGCTGACATGACCAGGGTTGCGGTCAATTCCCTTTGAACTCCATCAATTCAGAAAGTGACTGGTAATTCAATTAATGTCTTCAAAAAGAGATTGGAGATAAATTATACTTTAAATTCATGAATTGAATTTAAAATTATTTACGAAACCGAAATAGAATGGTTCGCCACAATGCTGTTTTTGATTTTCCCAATTCAGAAACCATGTTTCATGAACTTCCATGATTTCAGATATATTATAACATCTTCTCCATCTACCCTCCCCATCATAGTAACCAGGCTGGCTCCATATGTTAATTAGCTCTCTTTTTGTTACCTAACCATCCTCTGTCAGGGCTGACTATGCTGCTCTCTCTCTGCCCACTCATCTAAGGGGCTTGACATATTTTTTTTTTATGAAGCCACCAGAACAAGAACATTATGCATTCCAACAGCTGCCAGACTCTTTCCCTTCCATAACACGTCTCTTTTTACACATTCAGAACAGAAGCTGCCTGCCTGGCCACCTGGTTCATTTCATTGACAGACACCTCTTCACATCTATTGCTGTGCGTGTGCGTGTGTATGTATGTGTGTGTGTGTGTGTGTGTGCCTGCGCACGTACCTACGCCTGGGGAGAGGTTTTTAGTTCTTCTGTGAGTGTGTGTCTGTTTGTTTGTTTGTGAGTTTTAAGTGTGTGTGGACATGTTTTTCTGTGTGTTCAGTATTACAGTATGTGCTGACACATAGACTTGACCTTAGTGTCTGCCTGCTTGCTTACCAGCAGATGGGCCGCATGTGTGCGTTTGTGTCTGCCTATCTGTCCGCAAGCATGAGCAGCATGTATAAATGTATGTGTGTTTTAAGGGTGTGCGCAGTCAATATGATATATATTATTATTGACCTTGACCTTGATACCTGTGTGTTTGTTTGCAGGCCATGCCAAGGTGGGCTACGCACTTTACTTCTATACCTACAGCTCGTGGAAAGGACGGGCCCTCTACATGGAGGACCTGTATGTGATGCCTGAGTTCAGAGGTTAGACAGCTACTTAAGGGCCTGTCTTCACAAAGCGTCTCAGAGTAGGAGTGCTGATCTAGGATCAGCACTCCCCACCAACCCCTTTAATCATCATGATTTAAAAACTGGTTCTAGATCAGTACTCCTACTCTGAGATGCTTTGTGAATATGGGCCTTGGTCTTGACCAGTTTTGTTTTAATCAAACAAGAGAGGAGGATTCAGAATATACAGTGCCTTTGGAAAGTAATCAGACCCCTTGACCTTTCCCACATTTTGTTACGTTACAGCCTTATTCCTCATCAATCTACTCACAATACCCCATAATGACAAAGTTAAAACAGGTTTGTTAGGGAGGTGATCAAGAACCCAATGGTCACTCTGACAGAACTCAAGAGTTCCTCTGTGGAGATGGGAAACCCTTCCGAAAGGACAACCATCTCTGCAGTACTCTTCAGTAAAAGGCACACTTCCAGGCTGAAGCCACTCCTCAGTAAAAGGCACATGACAGCCCTCTTGGAGTTTGCCAAAAGGTACCTAAAGGACTCTCGGTCCATGAGAGATGAGATTCTCTGGTCTGAATGCCAAGCGTCACGTCTAGAGGAAACCTGGCACCATTCCTACAGTGAAGCATGGTGGTTGCAGGAGCATACTGTGGGGATGTTTTTCAGCGACAGGGACTGGGAGACTAGTCAGGATCGAAGGAAAGATGAACGGAGCAAAGTACAGAGAGATCCTTGATGAAAACTTACTCGAGAACCCTCAGGACCTCAGACTGGGGTGAAGGTTTAACCTTCCAACAGGACAACGACTCTAAACACACAGCCAAGACAACGCAGGAGTGGCTTCGGGAGAAGTCTCTGAATGTCCTTGAGTGGCCCAGCCAGAGCCTGGACTTGAACCCGATCGAACATCTCTGGAGAGACCTGAAAATAGCTATGCAGCAACGCTCCCCATTCAACCTGACAAAGCTTGAGAGGATCTACAGAGAAGAATGGGAGAAACTCTCCAAATACAGGTGTGTCAAGCTTGTAGCGTCATACCCAAGAAGACTCAAGGCTGTAATTGCTGCCGAAGGTGCTTCAACAAAGTACAGAGTAAAGGGTCTGAATACTTACTGTATGTAAAAGTGATATTTCAGTTTTTTAATTTTAATTATAAATTTGCAAACTTTTCTAAAAACATGTTTTTGCTTTGTCATTAAGGGGTATAGTGTGTAGATTGATGAGGGGGAAAAAAACGAATGAATCCATTTTAGAATAAGGCTGTAACAACAAAATGTGGAAAAGGTCAAAGGGTCTGAAACCTTTCCGAATGCACTGTACGTGGAGGTCTTGCAATTCACCTATCCTGCTGTCAACTTCCTGTACATCTGTTAAACTAGTGTGACGCAACATGTGCCTGATCCACTAAGCGATTGCACAGTTTGCACCTGCTTCTCTCCCATTTCCACCAGTGTACAACAAAACAAATTCTAAAAGTAGAACTCGCCTCGCACCCAAAGAAATTAGTCTAGAGGGTCTCCAGGAACAATATTTGTCAAACAGAAAAATGTGGACCGCACATTGATTTGTATTTTGCTTAATCAGTTCATTTATACCAACCGCATAAAGCCGATCAATAACCCTACGGTTCATATCTCATGCATGTCTCTCTTTTGGCATCACAGGTAAAGGTATCGGGAAGGCACTGATGAGCAAAGTAGCTCAGGTGGGTGATGTTGCCCTGTTACTTAACTTTGCCATATAATTAAACCCTCTGGCTGGGGTGTAATTGTATTGACAAAGCTTCCCCTTGAGTGCAATTGATATGTGTATGAACCTTTGCACACGTGTGTTTGTGCATAATGTGAATATGTACAGTTAAAGTCGGAAGTTGACATACACTTTAGCCAAATACAGTTGAACTTAGTTTTTCACTATGGTTTTCACATAATTTTCCTGCGTTATGATACTATGTATTTTGTGAAGTGCACCAGTCCCTCCTGCAGCAAATCACCCCCACAACATGATGCTGCCACCCCCGCGTTCCTCGGCTTCCAAGCCTCCCCCTTTTCCCTCCAAACATAACGATGGTCATTATGGCCAATAGTCCTATTTCTGTTTCATCAGACCAGAAGACATTTCTCTGAAAACTACGATCTTTGTCCCCATGTGCAATTGTAAACCGTTGTCTGGCTTTTTTTATTGCGGTTTTGGAGCAGTGGCTTCTTCCTTGCTGAGTAGACTTTCAAGTTATGTCAATGTAGGACTCGTTTTACTGTGGATATAGATACTTTTGTACCTGTTTCCTCCAGCATCTTCACAAGGTCCTTTGCTGTTGTTCTGGGATTGATTTGCTCTTTTCGCACCAAAGTACGTTCATCTCTAGGAGACAGAATGTGTCTCCTTCCTGAGCAGTATGACGGCTGCGTGGTCCCATGGTGTTTATACGTGTGTACTATTGTTTGTACAGATGAATGTGGTACCTTCAAGCATTTCAAAATTTCTCCCAAGGATGAACTAGACTTATGGAGGTCTACAATTTTTTTTCTGATGTCTTGGCTGATTTCTTTTGATTTTCCCATGATGTCAAGCAAAGAGGCACTGAGTTTGAAGGTAGGCCTTGAAATACATCCACAGGTACACCTCCAATTGACTCAAATGATGTCAATTAGCCTATCAGAAGCTTCTAAAGCCATGACATCATTTTCTGGAATTTTCCAAGCTGTTTAAAGGCACAGTCAACTTAGTGTATGTAAACTTCTGACCCACTGGAATTGTGATACAGTGAATTATAAGTGAAATAATCTGTCTGTAAACAATTGTTGGAAAAATTACTTGTGTCATGCACAAAGTAGATGTTCTAACCAACTTGCCAAAACTATAGTTTGTTAACAAGAAATGTATGTAGTGGTTGAAAAACCTGTTTTAATGACTCCAACCTAAGTGTGTGTAAACTTCCGACTTCAACTGTATGTTCATCTGTAGTTTATTGTAGTTTATCCTGAAGCCTTTGCTTTTCTCGTGAGGCAAAGTGCAAAATACACAATCATGCATGTTTCCATCCGTGTGTGCACCGCTATGTATTGCTTTTTGCTTTTGTTTGTTATTACTTATGTTTGTGACGATATGTCAATTTATTTTATCCTCAAGCAATTTTTTTTCTCATTTGACTTTATTTGACATTTTTCTCTCTCTCTCTCTGTCTCTGTCTCTGTGTCTCTGTGTCTCTGTCTCTGTGTCTCTGTGTCTCTCTGTCTCTGTGTCTCTCTGTCTCTGTCTCTCTGTCTCTGTGTCTCTCTGTCTCTGTGTCTCTCTGTCTCTCTGTCTCTCTGTCTCTGTGTCTCTCTGTCTCTCTGTCTCTCTGTCTCTGTGTCTCTCTGTCTCTCTGTCTCTCTCTCTCACACACACCCTCCCTGTACTGTAGTTGGGCCTGGCCGCCGGCTGCACCCAGCTCAACTTCGCCGTGCTGGACTGGAACAAACCGTCTCTGGATTTCTACCTCAGCCAGGGATGTTTTGATGTGACGGCAGACATGGGGTACCACTGCATGCGCTGTGAGGGGGCAGCGCTGGAACAACTGGCCCAGGGGGACACTTAAACACCACCCGCCCCCCACTGAGTTGACGTCTGACCATTGCAATACTGAGGTCAACCTAGAACATATGCAGGGATAAAGAACTAACTCAAAGCCCCTGTTACAATACTTAAAAAATGCACCTTTCCTTTCCTTCTTCTTTTCCTTTCCTGTAGTAAAGTAGTCACTGATTTAATATGATTGAATAGGTGAACATTAGGGAATTATTTGCATAGCTCTCATTAATCTACTAATATCAGATCAGTGATTACCTTTAACGAAACGAGGAAGACAGGATGTATTTTCAAAGTGTTGGAACGATGCCAATGCAATGCAAAAAGGTTGTAGCTGAACTAACAGTTCACCAACTATCTTATAGTTGTTGACATTAGTTGTGTGAACAGTAATGTGGTGTTTACCTGTGACCCCATAGCACCTTTCCCTGCTTTCTAAGCTAAGGTAAGAGACACCCATTGATAGTATGTGAGAAATCTGGTGAAACGGGAACCTATATAATACTATAAAATCACATGAGAGCTTGGGACTATAAGGTTCTACAGTATGTGCATTTTTGTCAACATTTTGTCATATAAATAACCATGTTCTTTCTGTTCAAAGTACTCTTAATTCCCCAATTCCTGTTGTTAAGTTCAAATGAAATACAAGATAAAAATGTCTGACACCATTCAAACCAGTGGGTTTTGAAATTTAAAGCCAATTATCTCAGAATCATCTTTTTTTTCAGATATAACCTTATAGTCCCAAGCTCTCCACCTGTCAATTGATGATTATAACTACTGTATAATTGTTGTTGTGATGAAGCACAATGTGATTTTTTTCAACTGATTCCTGTTTCACCTTCAACAGGATTGAATGCCTGTTTAGGTTACTTGATTAGCTTCTGCAAGCTCAGACTGTTGCTTTAAGCAAATATGACAAACCAAGGCTTGTAATTTGCGATAGTGATTCAAGAACATTTTTTAAAAATAGATTTCTTTAATGAAAATATGTTTGATCTGAATTTTTTTTTTTAAATCTCAAGATTATTAGATGGTGGGCAATAACATGAAGAAAAAGGCAATTAAATGTGGCATTAGCTTATAGTTCTATTCGTGGCATTTTCCATCAACAATACGTTACAATATGTTATTCACCATCAACCTATAAACTAAGCAAAAACAATCAAGCAAAGCAATTACATGAAATACGCTGATTAAGCTACAGTAGATCAAAGACCAATCTTACCAGCAATTAAATTAACGTACCATATAAGATAATACTCTGGATATGTATTGCAAACAGTCTCTTTATGTCTATTGTAAATCACAACTTCGAGAGCTGTCAAGTGTAGAGCAACAATGATGATGTTGTGGACTGGGCAGATACAGGGTCAAGTCTGTCTGTAAAACTGACATTGGTGTGTGTGTTTTTAAAAATTTTAAATGATGGCTTGTCCACTTTCTCTCACGTCCACTTTATAGAGCACCGTTAGAGTCATTGGTAGGTGTATAACTCCTCGATAAAGGTAGCACTTTGTGGTATTTGTTGTCCAGCAGCCAAATAGTTTGTCAGAAGCAAAAACTACAAAGAGTTACATGAGTTGAAGTCCATAGTTTACAGTGTTGCTATTAGATTATTTTTTTTAACCTCCCTTGAGTTGGTGTTTTAAACAAAAGCCACTTAATCCCACTTCTGTTGTCGCTATGTAAAACAGTCAACCTTTTACACTTCGAAATCACTGTAAGAACCTTGTTTTTTGTGTAATCACACTTCTTGTTGCATTGAAGATGACATTATAGGCTACTTGTTGTGTATGTTACACACTGTGGAATAAAGTGATGTGCCAATACAGTGTTGTGCTCCTATTATTTTATCATTCAATATATTCCCTTGAACCAACCAGCTATTGATAAATATACATCTGACATAAAATGTTGTCATCGTGGAAATAATGACATTTGGCTATTCTGTACAATAGGCTATTTTGCTAGAATAGCCACAATTTGGCTATATCTTCTAGTAGAATGGGCTGCTTACATTAGATCCTGTGGTAGGTAGGGTACTTGTACTCTCTCTCTCTGTAGTTCCATTGATAGACGGGTCATTCCTAGAATCTTCAGGACTTGGACTGAAATAGGTTCAGGTACTAATTTTGGGTGCCGGTACTGTTTATATTTAGGTGCAGGAGCTCCACAATAGTTTTGAGCTAATATTTTAAAAGATGTGCTGGTACTCCACTAGTCAAGCACTGACTATCTTGTGCCTTTTGGACTTTTGGAAGTAGACATTTTTACTTTTTTGTATTACATGGGAAAAAGGGCATTTGACTTTCAGAAACAAATATTGGTCGAGCTCAGGCACTTAAATCCACGTTTTCCACCTCTGTCAGGCACATAATCCTAACAGGGTGGAAATGTGGAGCCTTATTAAGCCATAGCTTTGTGGGTAATTGAGAATGAGCTAGCATAATGGTAAACAATTGAAGAGGATTTTAACTTCTATATCAAACTTTTTTTTTAAATTTGTATTATGTGATTTAATTTTCTCTATGCTTTTTCCAAAGAGGGTGGAGACAAAAATACAAACATCATGGCACATTGGGTCGTCACTAGGTTCCACAATGGCAAAGTCATAATTAATGGCGAAACCCTGCCTTACTTCTACAATTTATCTTCTTCAAATTTGATTTTAATCCTAACCTTAATCACACTGCTAATCACATCTGGAGGAAACCTGGCACCATACCTACGGTGAAGCATGGTGGTGGCAACCACATGCTTTGGGGATGTTTTTTAGTAGCAGGGACTGGGAGACTTATCAGGATCGAGGCAAAGAAGAACAGAGCCAAGTACAGAGAGATCCTTGATGAAAACCTGCTCCAGAGCCCTCAGGACCTCAGACTGGGGGGGATGGTTCACCTTCCAACAGGACAATGACCCTAAACACACAACAAAGACAACACAGGAGTGACTTTAGGACAAGTCTCTGAATGTCCTTGAGTAGCCCAGCCAGAGCCTGGACTTTAACCTGATTAAACATCTCTGGAGAAACCTGAAAATAGCTGTGCAGCGACGCTCCACGTCCAACCTTACAGAGCTTGAGAGGATCTTCAGAGAAGAATAGGAGAAACTCCACAAGTACGGGTAGGTCAAGCTTGTAGCGTCATACCCAAGAAGACTCGAGGCTGTAATGTATGTGATATTTCAGATTTAAAATATATATATATATATATATATATATATATATATATTTTGCTTTGTCATTATTGGGTATTGTGTGTAAATTGATGAGACAAAAAAATGTAATCCATTTTAGAATAAGGCTGTAACAAATGTGGAAAAAGTCAAGGGGTCTAAATACAGTGCCTTGCGAAAGTATTCGGCCCCCTTGAACTTTGCGACCTTTTGCCACATTTCAGGCTTCAAACATAAAGATATAAAACTGTATTTTTTTGTGAAGAATCAACAACAAGTGGGACACAATCATGAAGTGGAACGACATTTATATGATATTTCAAACTTTTTTAACAAAACAAAAACTGAAAAATTGGGCGTGCAAAATTATTCAGCCCCCTTAAGTTAATACTTTGTAGCGCCACCTTTTGCTGTGATTACAGCTGTAAGTCACTTGGGGTATGTCTCTATCAGTTTTGCACATCGAGAGACTGACATTTTTTCCCATTCCTCCTTTCAAAACAGCTCAAGCTCAGTGAGGTTGGATGGAGAGCATTTGTGAACAGCAGTTTTCAGTTCTTTCCACAGATTCTCGATTGGATTCAGGTCTGGACTTTGACTTGGCCATTCTAACACCTGGATATGTTTATTTTTGAACCATTCCATTGTAGATTTTGCTTTATGTTTTGGATCATTGTCTTGTTGGAAGACAAATCTCTGTCCCAGTCTCAGGTCTTTTGCAGACTCCATCAGGTTTTCTTCCAGAATGGTCCTGTATTTGGCTCCATCCATCTTCCCATCAATTTTAACCATCTTCCCTGTCCCTGCTGAAGAAAAGCAGGCCCAAACCATGATGCTGCCACCACCATGTTTGACAGTGGGGATGGTGTGTTCAGGGTGATGAGCTGTGTTGCTTTTACGCCAAACATAACGTTTTGCATTGTTGCCAAAAAGTTCAATTTTGGTTTCATCTGACCAGAGCACCTTCTTCCACATGTTTGGTGTGTCTCCCAGGTGGCATGTGGCAAACTTTAAACAACACTTTTTATGGATATCTTTAAGAAATTGCTTTCTTCTTGCCACTCTTCCATAAAGGCCAGATTTGTGCAATATACGACTGATTGTTGTCCTATGGACAGAGTCTCCCACCTCAGCTGTAGATCTCTGCAGTTCATCCAGAGTGATCATGGGCCTCTTGGCTGCATCTCTGATCAGTCTTCTCCTTGTATGAGCTGAAAGTTTAGAGGGACGGCCAGGTCTTGGTAGATTTGCAGTGGTCTGATACTCCTTCCATTTCAATATTATCGCTTGCACAGTGCTCCTTGGGATGTTTAAAGCTTGGGAAATCTTTTTGTATCCAAATCCGGCTTTAAACTTCTTCACAACAGTATCTCGGACCTGCCTGGTGTGTTCCTTGTTCTTCATGATGCTCTCTGCGCTTTTAACGGACCTCTGAGACTATCACAGTGCAGGTGCATTTATACAGAGACTTGATTACACACAGGTGGATTGTATTTATCATCATTAGTCATTTAGGTCAACATTGGATCATTCAGAGATCCTCACTGAACTTCTGGAGAGAGTTTGCTGCACTGAAAGTAAAGGGGCTGAATAATTTTGCACGCCCAATTTTTCAGTTTTTGATTTGTTAAAAAAGTTTGAAATATCCAATAAATGTCGTTCCACTTCATGATTGTGTCCCACTTGTTGTTGATTCTTCACAAAAAAAATACAGTTTTATATCTTTATGTTTGAAGCCTGAAATGTGGCAAAAGGTCGCAAAGGGGGCCGAATACTTTCGCAAGGCACTGTACTTTCCGAATGCACTGTATCTGGTTTTGACTTTCTGGCTGAGGGATCTAGTGGAAACCATGTCATTGTGGAAAGGGGTTGTTTTGTTAAAGGATCATTACTATAAACTAACAGGGTGGAAAGAGATACCAGGGACACACAAACAACTTAAATACAGTAATAATATAAATATAATACTCATGAAGTGTTTTATTGTTGAGAGAGATTTGAACTAAGACTATAAAATCATGAAGAAAGATATGCTATGTTTTAAATTATGGATTATATTTCTTGTAGAAGTTGACGATAACACCAGGGGACATGGCAAAATAGCCAAAATGCATACATTTCCATTGAGATCCATATCTTTAGGTTTTATTTTAAATGACACCTAACTTTATATTTCAAGCCTTTTGTAATCCACATGTTACACTACATAAGAGGTGATCTTTCTGGGGACAGAGAAGGCACATGACAACTGGGTGTGACCCCATTTAGTTTTGACCATGTTATATACGAACAATCATTGGATGCTTTGAGTGTGATCCAGGTCATGCGGTGCCTGTGCGTAGCGCTCTGTCTTGCACAACGGGCCTTGCCCTATACACCAGAGCCACCTTGTGGACACTAATGAATTAGTTCAGTCCAAATAGATTCTAGTAGCCAAGGCTACAGTTCTGTTTTGATTTGTGCAATGGAGCAAATATAGTGTGACTAATGCTTTAATATCTACTTAGTGGCTTTGGGGAGTGGATCCAAATTGTGGGCTGAAGGCTTTGCATTCGTGCGTCTGGCACATGACCGGTGCATTAAACTGAAAACCACTTCTCGGAGAAGAAAAGCTGATGCGGCAGAGTGAGTGCATCATACGCGGTACTGTATGTCAACGCCAGATATGACCCCGCTGCAAAGGCGGTGGGAAGACAAGGAAGTTGACTCAACGAATCAAGTGGCAGAAGGATGCAATCATAGTGGATGTAAACTAGTCGACAACTTTATTTGCAACACTTGCTGCAAATTTCTCAACATTGCGCATTTGGCTACGACCTGCAAGGCAGACAGTCCAAGATATTTCGTCTGTTTAAATTAGTTGATTAAAGCAACAGTATTGTCTATTTAGTTGCTGTTTTGAAACCCATGCAATTATTTCATATTTCACATGATTTCCACTTTTATCAATAGGGCTATTGAGCTCTCCTTTGTATTGCGGCCGGTAGCACTTGCACGCCTTGCCAAAATAATGTGAGCATTTGGATTGTATTTCACAAAAAAAGGGAAACGTGTCGCTGTAATGAAGTTAATATGAACATTTCGAATAGTCTGCAATGGTAACCGGGGAATGTGGAACAACCATGCATCAAATTCTGCGGAGGAGAAAAGTGCGCAAACTTCGCTTCGTCTGGGCATTCATGGCCATGGTGGCTCTGTCGCTCTCCGCTTGCAGCGCACTGTTTACGGCGTGGACCTGGAGACAGACGCGGGACCTGTCACAGTCATTAAAAACTCTGCAAGACCGATTGGAGCAGGTAAGTAGTCGAGCTAAGTAACAATGTAACAATTTTACGAATTCACTTTGCATTGAATGCCTTGCATACTGTCACCAGATATTTTTTTCCATAAAAACAATTTGGAGCTGTTGAAATGACTATTACGCAACGTCTTTGTGTCTGTTGACTAGTAGTTACAGAAACCGTCGTAGGGGACTATGGAAAATGAAAAGCCACGTTTAGCCCCCCCCACTCTCTCTCTTCCCCATCCTGTGGCGTTAAATTGTACACACATAGCGGGCCTCTTCACTGCTGGTGTCCTGCGGATTCTGTAACAGCGGCCGTTTTATTGCTTACCAATAGGTGTACTCAAGCCGTAGAGTTATTGCTTATTCTGCGTCCACAGTCTCTCTGCCAAGTTTAATCGTTCTACCGCCAGTTGTGTTCCAATTTACTGGAATCCCATGACTTCTTGGCTCGAGAGCGCATTATAGCCAACTGACTTTGCACTGAAGGATTGAGCTGCGTAAAACAGAGAAGGCCTAAATGATTTGCAACATGTAAAGCCCACATTGCAGGTAGGCTAGACTTCAACCAGTGGAATGTTCTGCAGTCCTAAGGGGATGTGAAGTGATGCTTTCTAAGGCATATTACACTGTAATGCACCCTGTATTAGATTGTAACAATGCACTCTGCACTGGACTTTTAACATGAGTTGCTGGTCTTTTCATTCATTCAAAACTCATCCTGATTGATAATACATTATGCGTGCCCAGCCTTAGATAGCCTGCTTATGCACCTAATATAACTTATGGTGGGGTTGACAGTAACAGTGGCCTGCTCCTGCCCATCTGTCAATGAGCCTGCCGGGACAGTTCAGGTCCCTAATAAACCAAACCTCCAGTCCAGGCAGACTACCTCAGTAGGCACTATATCAAAACCACCCCGTAGGCTGCACTGCCCAGCACACAGAAACAGTAGCTGTATATTGAAACCTACTTCCATCCTCCCCCTCCATCGCTCTCTCTAATTCAAGCAATAGGGCCCCTTTGGCATATATATATACGGTAGGCCCCAGTACTTCAGAAAGTACTGGTTCAACTTTGCCGGCTTGACACATTTCAGTACAGTGTTCTTTTCTTCCTGCTTCTCAGTCTCAGCAGGGGAGTTAGGAAATGTGAGGAATGTGCAGCACTAAAAACACGCATTTGGTGTCGCAACCGGTTTAGGAGGAAGTGGTTGACATATTCTAAGCCTTGGCATTGCACTGGCATACTGACACACACTTGGAGGCTGTTTGTTTACATGTTTTTGCTGAAATCTTCTGTCTGTGTAAATATGCAGCAGGGGCCAATTTGACAACCTTCATAATAAACTTGACTGTCTCTCTCTCCCTTTTCTCCCTTTCTTTCTTGTCTTGTCTGCCTGTCCTGTCTGTCCCTCTCTCTCTCTCTCTCTCTCTCTCTCTCTCTCTCTCCCCCCCCTCCCTCCCTCCCCCTCCCCCCTCTCTCTCTCTCTCCCTCCCTCCCTCCCTCCCTCCCTCCCTCCCTCCCTCCCTCCCTCCCTCCCTCCCTCCCTCCCTCCCTCCCTCCCTCCCTCCCTCCCTCCCTCCCTCTCTCTCTCTCTCTCTCTCCTCTCCTCCCTCCCCCTCCCTCCCTCCCTCCCTCCTCTCTCTCTCTCTCTCTCTCTCTCTCTCTCTCTCTCTCTCTCTCTCTCTCTCTCTCTCTCTCTCTCTCTCCTTCTCTGCAACAGGTGAATACTCAGCGGAAGGCCATTGTCCAACTCATCATGGAGAAGAGAGATTTGCTGGTGGGCCAAAGGGTGAAGAGAGATGGTACATGCGTGTGTGCCTGCATGCTGGTGTGTGTGTGTGTGTGTGTATGTGTGTTGTGTGTGTGTGTGTGTGTGTGTGTGTGCATGCCAGTAAAAAAGGATTCATATAGCACTACACATCAATTACACTCTACCGCAGTCAATGCCTCTTTCTCTGACTCCCCATCATCATACATGCAATACATAATCAACAATAACCAAATGGTCACAATAGATCAGAGATGATAGATCCCATCAATGGTGCTCTGCTCTGTTTTTTTTATGGAGCAGCACAGGATTTAACTACAGGGGAATCTTGGCTGAATGGCACCTTGGTAAGCCCCATGGGCACTCGCTGCCTGCTGCTAAAAGTTGACACAGGAAACAGTAGGCAGCTGGGTGACTGATGCAGAAATTACAGGTCTGCTTTAGACTGAAGAGAACCCAGAGAAACCATCTGGCACGAGGAGGGAGACCACGTTGCACGCTTCAGGGACCTAAAGTGATCTTTCCCCCGATGAGACTGACAATAGCTATGATTTGTTGAGAAAGATTGAGCAGATTGGTGATTTTTTTGATGATTAAGCATTGGATTATATATAGGCTGTAGTACCTACATGTTTCAAGCAGACCACCATAGTCCCTGTGTCCAAGAATGCCAAGGTAACCGACCTGTCTAAATGACTATTGCCCCCATAGCATTCACATCTGTAGCCATGAAACCCTTTGAAAGGCTGTTCCTGCCTCACATCAGCACCATCATCCCAGACACCATGGGCGTACTCCAGTTCCCATACCGCCCCAATAGATCCAAAGAGGACGCAATCTCTATCGCACTCCACACTGCCCTTTCCCACCTGGGCAAGAGGCACACCTGTGTGAGAATGCTGTTCATTGACTACAGCTCAGCGTTCAACACCATGGTGCCCTACAAGCTCATCACTAAAAGCTAAGGACCCTGGATCTGAACACCTCCCTCTGCAACTGGATCCTGGAATTCCTGATGGGCTGCCCCCAGGTGGTGAGGGGAGACAACAACACATCCGCCACACTGACCCTCAACACCGGGGCCCCTCAGGGTTGAGTGCTTAGTTTCCTCCTGTACCCCCTGTTCACTTTATTCCTAGTTATAGAGTATGTACATATCTACCTCCATTGCCTTGTACCCCTGCACATCGACTCAGTACGGGTACCCCGTGTATATAGCCAAGTTATCGTTACTCATTGTGTATTTATTATTACTTTTATTATTAAGTTTTTTACTTTTCTATTATTTCTAAAAAATAATATCTCTGCATTGTTGGGAAGGGCCCGAAAGTAAGTAGTTCACTGTTAGACTACACCTGTTGTTTACAAAGCATGTGGCTTATAAAATGTGATTTGGTAACATTTGATTTGAGACTAGGCAGTGCACACGTCATCTCTGTGCATCGGGAAATAATTCTGAGGATGGACAATAGTGGGTTGAAAATCACTAGGAGGAGACTGCTCAAGACTCGAGAGTTGATGTTCAATTCAGAAGCAAGATGTACATGAAAAAAGGCATCAGTAAACATGTAAATGATGGATCTCTATGGTAAGTTTGTCAATATCAGGCCAGTGGTGTCTGAGATATCTCGTGTGACTAACGTACTTACAGTTGATTACTATAGCAACCCCCTTGGGCCAGTCAATTTAGTAAAGGGCAGATCTCTTTGGCAAAATCGGGCCAGTGGTTTCTGAAATATCTTGTGGGTTAGCTAGACTCATATCCCTGGGCATGTGTGCCAAATTCTATCACTCTTGAGTCAAACGGATCAAGAGATATCAACACGTGCTGGTTATAGTGCCACTGTGAGGTCGATATGTTCCTGCATATGTTGAGTCTTGACAGTGTTTGCAACGTGTCCCAAATTTTGTTACAATACGAATATCCTTGACTGATTTATATGCATTTATGTGCCAGACCACGCCCACGTGAATGTTTATTGGTCAATGTTGTTTTTGGTAATAGTCTGGTAAGTGTTGCGTTGAGAGACCTTTGTCCATTTTGCAAGAAGACAAAGGTAGCCTAGTAGTAGCCTTGTGCAGGAATATATGATGACACTCTTATTCAAAACAAAAAAGCTGGCAGCGAAATATAATAGAAATATGTAATAACCTGTTGTTAGTTAGAAGAGTAAAAATCCTCACCTTTTCTGGCTGTGATGGTTTCATATTTGCGAAATAGTACTGAATAGAACTGATATGCAGCCAGGACACTTCAATTGTAAATAACCTCAATAAGAAACAATATTGTTGCTTTGATCACATCAGAAGATATCCTCCTCACAATCTCCAAAATACAACAGCCATAGGACAACTTTGTTTGGATGTCGTAAAGGACCATTCGCCGAAACTGAAGAGATATAGCTCGAGATATAGCTCGCTAACATCCTCCTTTTCCACGTGAAAAAAAAAATGTGGACAGAGACTTGCTAGCTACAGCAACTAGCTAGCTGAGATTTTCTACAAGGAATCTGCTTCCTGAAGAAAAAAAAGCTTCTCCCAAGTGGGTGTGATACCTACTCCCATTTTCTGCTGCACTGCTGGTCGGATTCCACCTGGCGATCTGTTCTCCATCTGCCCTGGCCTGTCTCCCCCTGTCTGATACGGGTAACCCCGCCACACTCCCCCCTCTCTCCCGAGCTTTTGCTCGCCTCCAGCACACACGCACTTTTGTGGCGAGTGACTCTGAACTTACAATGGCTAGCCCCAAGTCATCATTTTTTTTCTTGCGCTTTATACTATTTGCCTCATGACTCCTCCATGCTTTGTTAACTATGAACTTGCTTGTTTACTCAACCGTGGGACAGACAATGTTTGTTCCCACACTCGGGACTCTGACTCTGTATTGGTTACACGGACTCTTGGCCTCCCATCTTATTCTAACCAGCTCTGGCTGGCTTTGTATTCATGTTACCTGATGAAATTGCTATACAATATGATCTTGTTGCCATCTAATGCACATTCAAATGTCATAAATCAACACCGCAGAGCTGTCCCTGTCCTCTGCCGTGCCCTGATTGTATTACTGTTGATGATATCTGGAAATGTGCATGTACACCCTGGCCCATCTACTGTTGCTAGCCCCAATTCTGACTAGTGCTCTGATATCTGCTTCACTGATTTCTGCTCTCGTAAAAGCCTGGGTTTTCTGCACGTTAACACCAGAAGCTTATTACCTAAAATGTATCAATTGAAAGTGTGTATTCACAGCTCCAGATGTGTTGGTCATTACTGAGACGTGGTTAAGAAAGAGTGTTTTGAATTCTGATGTTACCCTTTCTGGTTATAACCTTTTTCAGCAAGACAGATCTTCTAAAGTTGGTGGAGTGGCAATCTTTACCAAGGAACACCTTCAGTGCTCGGTTGTCTCCACCAAGTCTGTCCCCAAACAATTTGATTTGCTGGTTTTAAGCATTAAACTTTAAAATAGGTCTTTGTTGACTGTTGCTGGGTGTTATCGTCCACCATCAGCACCGGCCTGTACCGTAAATGCCCTAAGCTCTCTCCTGGCCCCTTATACTAAGTCTGAATTTGTCCTGCTAGGTGACCTAAACTTTGGCATGCTTAAACCACCTGACCAAGTCCTAAAGCAATGGGATTCCTTACATCTTTCTCAAATTATTTCCAATCCCACAAGGTATGACTCCAAACACCCAGAAAAGGCTACTCTCCTTGATGTTATCATCACAAATAATCCTGATAGGTATCAGTCTGGTGTTTTCTGTAAATACCTTAGTGATCACTGTTTTACAGCCTGTGTTCGTAATGGCCACTCAGTGAAATGACCTGTCCTGATTTGTCATAGACGCTTGCTTAAAAACTTGAATGAGCAAGCCTTCCTTAATTACCTGGTCTATGTAAATTGGTATAGAATAGGCTTGATCCCGTCTGTTGAAGATGCTTAGACCTTCTTTTTAAAATATTTTCAGTGGTATTGTTACAAACACACCCCCATAAAGAAAATGAGAATTAAAAGCAGGTTCAGCCCCCTGGTTCGACCGTGATCTTGCAGAGTTACTCCACCTCAAGAATTCCATTTGGCGAAAGGCTCACCACACGCATACTCAGGCTGACTGGCTCTCGTTCAGGCAAATGAGAAATAAGTGCACTCAGGCTATCCGGAAGGCCAAAGTTAGTTACATTAAGGAGCAGTTCTCTCTCTGTGGGTCTAACCCCAAGAAGTTCTGGATAACGGTTAAAGACCTGGAGAATAAACCCTCCTCCTCACAGCTGCCCATGCCCCTTAATGTTGAGGATGTGGTTGGAGCACATGGCTGAGCTCTTTAATCACCGCTTCATTAAGTCAGGATTCCTATTTGACTCAGCCATGCCTCCTTGCCCGTCCAACATTTCCTCATCTCCCAGACCTTCTAATGCAACTACCCCAGATGCTCCTCCCTCTTTTTCCCCTGCCCCGCTACAGGCGGTCACTGAGTCCGAGGAGCTCCTTAAACTTGACGACAAAAAAAAACATCTGGGTCAGATGGTTTAGACCCTTTCTTCTTTAAGGTTGCGGCCCCTATCATTGCCAAATCTATCTCTGACCTTTTTAACCCGTCTCTCCTCTCTGGGAAGGTTTCTATTGCTTGGAAGGCAGCCACGGTGCATCCTTTATTTAAAGGGGGTGATCAAGCTGATCCTAAATGTTCTAGGATCAATTTCTATTTTGCCCTGTTCATCAAAGTGTTGTAAAAACTTGTCAATAATCAACTGACTGGCTTTCTTGATTTCTATAGTATTCACTTTGGTATGCAATCTGGTTAACGCTCAGATTATGGATGTGTCACTGCAATCTTAAAGGTCCTAAATGATGTCACCATTGCCCTTGATTCTGAGCAAATGTTATGCTGCTATTTTTATTGACTTGGCCAAAGCTTTTGATACGGCAGACCATTCCATTCTTGTGGGCCGGCGAAGGAGTATTGGTGTCTCTAAGGGGTCTTTGGCCTGGTTTGCTAACTACTTCTCTCAAAGAGTGCAGTGTATAAAGTCAGAACATCTGCTGTCTCAGCCACTGCCTGTCCCCAAGGGAGTACCCCAAGGCTTGATCCTAGGCCCCACACTCTTCTCAATTTACATCAACAATATAGCTCAGGCAGTAGGATCTCACTCATCCATTTATATGCAGATGATACAGTCTTATACTCAGCTGGCCCCTCCCTGGATTTTGTGTTAAACATTCTATAACAAAGCTTTATTAGTGTCCAACAAGCTTTCTCTGCCTTAACCTTGTTCTGAACACTTCCAAATCAAAGGTCATGTGGTTTGGTAAGAAGAATGCCCCCTTACTACCTCTGTGGGTTTAGAGCTTGAGGTAGTCACCTCATACAAGTACTTGGGAGTATGGCTAGACGATACACTGTCCTTCTCTTAGCACATATCAAAGCTGCAGGCTAAAGTTAAATCTAGACTTGGTTTCCTTTATTGTGATCGCTCCTCTTTCACGCCAGCTGCCAAACTAACTCTGATTCAGATGACCATCCTACCCATGCTAGATTACGGAGACGTAATTTATAGACCGACAGGTAAGGCTGCTCTCGAGCGGATATATGTTCTTTACCATTTGGCCATCAGATTTGCCATCAATGCTCCTTATAGGACACATCACATCACTCTATACTCCTCTGCAAACTGGTCATCTCTGTTTACCCGTCGCAAGACCCACTGGTTGATGCTTATTTATAAAACCCTCTTAGGCCTCACTCCCCCCTATCTGAGACATCTACTGCAGCCCTCATTCCAAATACAACACCTGTTCTGCCAGTTACATTCTGTTAAAGGTCCCCAAAGCACACACATCCCTGGGTCTCTTGTCTTTTCAGTTCGCTGCAGCTAGCGACTGGAAAGAGCTGCAAATAACACTCCACATGATGAATGGCCTCTATTCACATTACAGTTAAATGTGAACTGCATAATCAAAAAACGGTATTGCTTGAGGCTTATCCTGATGCTATGGGGTCACCCACCTGCTAGTAATTTCAGCAGGGGCACACATTTCCTAAGCTAAGCGGCCCCCCTAGTGTTCAATGTTTGCCACTTTTTTTCCCCCACAACATATCCTACAGTGAACTGATCCTGCAGTGAATATATACTGTGTGTGTGTGTGTGTGTGTGTGTGCAGCCAGTATCAAGGCCTGGAATCACTCCCTGTAGGCCTGATACTGGAGCTAAAACAAACCTCTGGTGAACAACGAGGCCTGTCTCACCCCCCTCTCTCCCTCTCTCCCCCAGTTTTCGAGATGGATTTTATTTATTGTATTTATTTGAACGGTGGCCATGGCTGTTGCTCTTGCCTGTTTCTCCTGACAGGGCCTTCACAGCTCATTTGGGTCATAGAACAGCCAAAGGTCTCTCTCACTCTCTCTTTTGCTCTATCTTTCCCCCCTCTCTCTGTCTCTCTCTCTCCCTAACTGTCTTCTGTCTCTCACATTCTCTTTTGCTTTCTCTCTCTCTCCCTCTATCTATCCCTATCCTCCCTTTCTCTCCTATTCTCTCTTAATTGACTGTGTTTCAGTTGACTGGACCCAGCTGGCACAGAAAGTAGAGAGAGACAAAGACAAAAGTAGGCTAAAAAACAGGAAGTAAAAAAAGACTGATATCCTAGCAGAGTAGAGCAGAGCCGGAGTAGAGGAGAAAGGAAATCCTTCTCCATCTGTTAGAGCCGTTTGAGTATTCAGGTGGTGGATAAACAACCACAAATGAATACATTATGGTTTCTACGACACACACCACAGCTGTGACAAATGAAGGAAAACAAAAACCCCTCTGAATTTTTCTCGTCTCTCATATTAACTCATTCGTTCTTCCTTCTTCCCTTTGCAAGGGGGAACTGGGAAAGGGAAGAATGGACATGGAAAGAAAGTGGCTTCTCAGTTTGAGAGTAAGTGACTTGGCAGATCTTCATAGTGTTATAATGTAGCATCTGTTGAAGTGGTTTGGATTGAATAACAGTTCTAAAATCCTAATTCCCCTTTCCCTCTCTCTCTTTCCACCAGTAACCAAAGAGTCTGTTCAGAAAGGTAAGCTTCATAAACGTGGATGATGACATTTATGATGGAAAAGTCTTCTGCATTTCTGGAATTGGTTTCGTAAGATCTCTGTCCCCGATGAGTGTTACAAACTGTAATAAATCATCCCTACACACACAAACCTACAGTATAAAGAAAGAGAAAATAATATGTTGTTATATTTACGCGTGCACCGGTTCCTCCCTTTCAGTGCTTTAAATGAGTGTGTCTGTGTTTCAGTGGGAGAGGACGGCTTGATAAAAGGATGGACGGACTCCGAGCACTTGAATATGAGCAAGGCGGTGAAGTACAACGCAGACAGAGGCATCTTCACAGTTGAGAAAACGGGAGTCTACTTCCTGTACTGTCAGGTGAGCCTCTGGGAGTTGTAGTCCTGTGTCCACCTGGACGGAACTACACCTGTCAAACAACACAGGCGTAATCAAACGCTGATTGACCCCTGCTGTTCTGCTCTCTGCTTCTTCTTCCTTCATTTTCTCCATCTCTATCTCACAGGTGTTGTTCAATGAGAACCAGTCTCAGCTGGTGAAGCTGGACGTGGCGGTGGTGAGGGGGAGCCAGCGGCTTCAGAGGTTACAGTGCATGGAGGGCTACGGGACTACGCCTGCAGCCGGATCACACCAGTTCCACTTCCTCAAACCCTGCCAGGTGTCCGGCCTGCTGCGGCTGGAGAAGGGGGTGGAGCTAAAAGCCATCACAGGCCCCGCTTTCAACCTCCACATCACGGGAAAGCATTACTTCGGTCTCTTTAAGGTCAACTGAGCTACCGGAGAGGATGGGCATTTTAAAAGGAAGGAGGAGAAACCTGTTTTAAAGGAAGTGTTTTGTCTTATTCCGACCTGTATCGAAGAGACACACCAATGTGATATTTCCGGATTCGTTTTTATTGTGAAATCTGGACCAACGATCTGAATCGTTGGAATAACTATGAATCATGTTACCTATAGACACTCTGTATGATACCTTTTCAAAGACAGAAACTACAAGGAAGAAAGTGAAACTATATTATGTACTTCTGGACTCTCCAAGAGTTTCTACCCCTGCTTCTTTGAAGATTTAAAACGAATGGAATATTCTCTGATGGAGCTCTTTTGGAGCACAACACATCCACCTGACTCTTCTTTCACCGTGACTTGGCCTGAAGACTGCGGGTGCACCTCTCTGAGGAGCTACGCTGGTGGACTACTGAATGAGAAGGATTTTGGATAATGAGCTCTACAACTCTTGTCTCTTTTCCATTGTAATCCTAGCTTAGGTTGTTTCAGTAGCTTGGAGATAATTTAAGCAGCCCAACCCCCCCCTTCAGAACAGCCTCCAGTTCGTCAGGGCATGAACTATACAATGTGTCAAAAGTTTTCCACACGGATGTTGGCCCATGTTGACTCCAATGCTTCCCACAGTTGTGTCAAGTTGGCTGGATGTCGTTTGGGTGGTGGACTGTTCTTGATACACATAGGAATGTGCTGAGCGTGAAAAACCCAGAAGCGTTTCAGTTCTTGGCCCCTGTTCAAAGGCACATAAATCTATTGTCTTGCCCGTTCACCCTCTGAATGGCGCACATACAGAATTCATGTCTCAATTGTCTCAAAGCTTAAAAATCCTTCTTTACCCGGTCTCCTACCCTTCACCCCTTCATCTACACTGGTTGAAGGGGATTTAACAAGTGACATCAATAAGGGTAGGGATCATAGCTTTTTTATGTCATGGAAGGAGCAGGTGTTCTTAATGTTTTGTACACTCAGTGTTTATCATCTTACCAAAAGAATGCATCTCAATCTGCTAATATTATAGGCCTATCATATATCATTTTCAGATGCAAATATTGTTCTGTTCACATTCAACTAAACAGCGATGCGCACCTCGGCTCAAGCCTAAAAACCCCCATCAAAAGTCCATTATAGTGCACTGTGCTATGAGACGCATTGGATTGAACCTTGACCTGTATGTGAAAATAAGGGTCAACCTGTGGAGATATTTCATGGTGGAAATAGAAATGATTTTGTATATTATATTCACAATACTTGTACTCATTCCAAAGCGCTCTTACGTGCCATTTGCAGCAGTATGTTTTGAATACAGACAGTACAAACAAAGTATTTCTATCAGGTGGTTTGGCTTAATGTTTCACCACTCCTACTCTGGTTTATAAGTAGTATGTGGGGGACCACATTGGTTTCTGCTCAGCAATTTCCACACGTGCACGCACGCACGCACGTATACACACACACACACACACACACACACACACACAGCAAAAGTCAAGTTATTATGGTTTCCAGCTCTAAACGTCATTTCTCATCATTAGATCAAAAGTGTAAAATGTGGTTTTGTAATGTATACATAGTTCCTGTTTGATTTCCTAATCCTTCTCTGCTTCCCTTTTGTGTTTACCCACTTTGCACCTCTCCTCACACACACAGACACACACACACACAGCTCTTCAACTCTCACTTCCTGATTCCGATCTTGAACCAAATAGCTGAAAGCGTTTGATGAAAAACATGTCGGGCACTTCCTTCCCCAATTCCTTTTATTTCAAATGTCAAAGTTTATTGCCACTTCAAAAAGCCTTATTTTGCACAATGAGGCCTTTCGCTGAGAAGTCTAACAAGTAGGGCATGGTTGAAGAACCAGTGAGGGGATATTGTGTATATTCATGTTTGCGAAATTATGTCTGCAACACTGGTTGTTGTTCTAAACTCACTTCCTATAAAAATGTTAACCTTTAAAACCTTTTCCCGTTTAAATATCTCCTTGTGTTTGCTTTTGACTCAGACCAGTGATTACTACTGTACAGAGACAGGATCTTAATTTGAGCCAGTTTGCTACAGCAGAAAAAAAATCCTGAAGCAACAGGAAATGTAACTATTATGTGGATTATAATTCAAATACATTTTTGTAGGGTTTGATACATTTTTCGGAAGGAAATATCAAGTCTGAAATTTCAAAGTGGAAATTACAAACTTCAGAAGCCTTTTTAAACCTCAAATACACTACAAGTTTTAAATGTCCTGAATTGCAGGAAAGATCTCCTGCAACAGGGTGATCAAATTAAAATCCAACATATGTACAATGTACAATGATACAGTATGACACAAAACATATAAATCATCTTCTTGTCATCTTCTAACCCCATTCTTCTCCGGCTTCCCTCGATGACATCACTGTATTGCTGAATAGAATGCGTGGAATCCTGCTCTATTCTAGTTCTTTAATCATGACTCACACACTACTGTGTACTCAGTCGTCACCACCTGTGATTCATAGATCTGTAGCTTCTCAAGGTCTGGATTCAGTGCAACACAGTGCAGACAGACTGAGATGACCTCATGTGGGGGCTGGAGGAGAGGACTCAGTCACAACTGATCGGCGTCACGTTATATCCTATAGCGTCACTATGCTCCCTATCCTATTGTAGTATCCTGTAGCACGGTATAGTATCCTATAGTAGATTTTTACCCATGATCACTGAATCTGTGTGTGTGTGTGTGTGTGTGTGTTTTTTCCTTACTGTTGCTATTCCAGCATCCATTCACATTTTTTTTTAAATGTGTTTATTTTTATTACAAACAAAACCCCAAATAAAAGACAAAGAGATGCATTATTATTGTGGCATCACTGCCACTCATTGTTTCATCGATCGGCATCACAACAACGTACACAGTAACACAAGATATCAAGAAATGAAAAACAAAACAAAATCTGAAAAAAAAGAACAAAAGAAATAAAATGAGAAAAGAAGTGCTTGATTTGACAGTATACATTCTAGTTACGGGGTTGCAAAACACGTCCTGCGAAACGTAATCGGTGAAATGTTGCTTAGACTCTTCAACTTGGAACACCATTGTGGAGTATCCAGGGTGTTAGCTAAATAAATTAAATGTTTCTACTTTAATTATTTGAAATAAGTGCAGGGAACTAACTAAAAGTAGACTATTTCAACTAGCATATATAGAGTTTACATCTCCTGATCTATTCAGGTTTAATACACTTAATTCAGACGTAACTTTCTTTACAGTTATTTCAGCTATGTTATGTTTAAGGCGTATTTGTGGATACAGTATATAAAATTGACTCGATTCAACTAACAGCCTCTGAGTTTCCAAAGAATAATGAATTAATGTACTATAACTGTTAAGATCGTACACCGTTTCAGTGGTCTTTAACGCATTTAGGGTTACATATGTCATCTATTATAAAGGTTATTTGCAAGCCCCAAATCTAGAATGTCATTTTTTTTGTATTATGTCTATCTATGAAGTTCAAAAGGTCAACCTCTGTTTGCTTTCTGTTCTGACTATAAGATGTCAGATGCAGCATAAGAAATGCACCAAATCATAAGATTTTATCGTTTTCTCAATTTCTCATTTGGTAAAAGCTCTTTTTTCAATAGTAACAGCAAAGACAACAGCAACTTCGACAACAACAATAATAATCATAGTCGTAGTAAGTTAACAAGAGTAAAAACACGAGAACACGAATGAGCCAAGTTTAAATATGCAAAGAATATCACAGAATTCGTAGAAAGAAGTAGAAACTCGAAAAAAACAAACAAGGAAGAAAGGGTTGATCGAGAGGAAGAGGAAGAGAAAGGGGGATAGAAGCCAGAGGAAGGGAGGTCAGAGAGAGCAAGGGGAGAGGAGGACTGTAGTTGAGGGTAGCCAAGAAGCTTTATAACTAACACTGTATGACTTGCCTATGAAAGGTTATGACCATTCACAGGGGTTCTGAAACTATCCACTTGATTGCTGTGAGTGAGACCTATCCTGAACCAGCACCGGAACCTCCCATCCCAATAAAAAAAAAAAAAATTATATGCACCCTGGTCTGTAAGAACATCCACTACGCCATACCTCACTCAGTCAAGTTGGAGTTAAACTGACTGACTGTTCAGTATTTCTACATGGACCATCAGGTCAACATGAAAGGGAAATGGGCTGAGAGTTTCCTGCCAAGTTTAGAGCCCCCTGAGTCCTATAATACTTCACATCAATTCTCCAACAGGATGATTGATGGTTTTCGGCGAGCCTCTGAGACAACACTAGAAGAAATACTGTAGGCACAACTTGAATGATAACACACCATTTTTTAGTGAGTATTGCATGCGTCAGAGGACGAATGGCGGGAATGGTGTTAAGAGTCAAATGTTATACTGTTATATTATCACAGGAGCGACCTGTGGAAGGGTCAAAGGTCAAACTCTGTAGTGGTTATTGGTTCTAGGTATTTGGTGTTGAGAGGTTGAGGGTCTGTGAGCGGTGCCAGGATAAAGAGGTTCTAGGTTATGGTACTACATGTATATTGTTCTGGAGTGGAGTGGAGACCTATGAGTATTAGTAGGCTGCTTGTGAGGAGTATTGGTTGGTTTGAGGCAGACAATAAGAGATTGAGCAGGTGAGGGTATGTATGTATGTAACAGCGTAGACCACGTTGGGGTGTGTGTGTGTGTGTATACACGTGTGTGCACACGTGTATATGTTAATCTGTTTGTATATGTGTGTGAGAGTGTGCGTGCGTGTCAAGGTTATTATAGTAAATGAAAACTGAAACGAAAAGGGAAATTAAATAATTTACACATCTGTTTGAAAAACTAAAACTATACTGAAAATATTATCTTTGACTCCAAAACGAATTAAAATAAAATAAAACCATCATGAATTATGTTCAGTTTAATTTTAATAATACTTTGAGCAAAAATCAAATGGAGTTTTCAAGCTTCTGAATCTGGGCTGTTTCAAATAGACCTAGCTTGTGCATCACGATAACTAGTTATTCCCAGAAATACTTGAAGATATTAGGAGATGGGAAACTCGTGTATGTTGCCCGTAGGTTGTCAATGGGCCGTGCGGTACATTTGGAGCGATTCTGGGACAACGAGCGCAACTCCTTCAAGGCTTGAATGGGATTCAATTGGGTGCTAGCAAAAAATAAAACATTAGCATGAATTCCAGGCTGTATAACAACCGGCCGTGATTGGAAGTCCCATGCAATTGGCCCAGCGTCGTCCGGGTTAGGGTTTGGCCAGGGTAGGCTCTCATTGTAAATAAGAATTTGTTCTTGCCTAGTTAAATAAAGGTTAAATAAAAAATAAAATAAACATTTAAATATGAATTAGCCTACCAGAACAAGAAACACAATATTACACATATTTTCCAAGATGTGAGATGATTAACTTGTTCTCTGTAATATGGTATATAGCTTTGAAATAGTGACATTACGTACATTCGAAGACAATAGGCATGTTTCTAGTCTCGTACCCTGACTTTTACAAGGGATTGCGTGACGATTAGCTTAGCAACCACATTACACAGCATGACAACGTGAACGCGATTGGTCGACAGTCTGGGTGTTAAACGTGCCTTCATTCCTTGACCAATGAGATTCCTCTCCTCATTTCCTAAACTATTTCTGCTGTCACTAGCTAACAGGGAAGAAATCCGCTATTTTCTGTCGCTATAACTAAATAATATAAAACAAAATATAAATATTTGTATAAAACTCAAACTTAATAATAACTAGTAAACCAGGTCTGAAAATGAACTGAAACTAAACTGAATACATTTTTTATGTAGAAATAAAAACGAATAGAAAAACACAAACTATAATAACCTTGTGTGTGTGTGTGTGTGTGTGTGTGTGTGTGTGTGTGTGTGTGTGTGTGTATGTGTGGTCAGTGAGTGGTGTTATTTAGTCGTCGATACAGATGACTTCCCCAAAGCGCTGGTCTCTCCTGCTCAGGAGCTGCTCGGCTTCCCTCTCCTTCTTCACTGACAAGGGAGGCCCGTTCAACACTGTAGGGGGAAGAGAACATACGCATGAGCATGAACACACACACCCATCTATACGGTATATGCTTACCGTACATTCAGAAACATTCGGTCAGGCATACAACACACACTCACTCACACACTCACTCACTCACTCACTCACTCACTCACTCACTCACTCACTCACTCACTCACTCATTCACAGAACACGTCGAACCCTTCACTTTGTTTGATGTCCTACTCTTAACTTTTCTCCATTCCATGATTAACGGAGGCATTATGTGCTGAATCAAAGCACCATCCACCACAAGAATGATCACAATGTCACTCTATCACTCTCTGAATCATTACCCTGAACTCTCAGCTTCAAGTATGTGGAAAGGAGAGAGAGAGAGAGAGAGAGAGAGAGAGAGAGAGAGAGAGGGGAGAAACAGACACACACAAACACAACATAACAAGACGCACACACACACACACACACACAATTTAGATGACACATACTGCACTGATGAATAGATTGATACACACCGGCTCCTGAGCACTTATGACAACCTTTTTAATGAGCGAGCTTGCATATACATTCAGAATATCATACATTATATGTCATGGTAACAATACGAATGAAAAACAGCTTATATAGTTTAATGGGGGTCTTCTTGAGGTAACACACACACACACACACACACACACAGGCAGCTCCTGTCTGCTCTGAGCGGCGTGTCCCCGGGAAGGCATAAATTGTCATAACACCCCCGTATATCAAAGTACTGATAGTGTACTGTACGAGAGTGGTGGGTGTGATGATATGATAACTACTGCTGGTGTGGCTGCAGCTGCTGTACATATAGCCAGAGAGAGACAGAGGGGGAACAGGGAAACCTTATGGCACGTGGCCCAGTGGAGGCCACACGAAGGGAAGGAAGGCAGAGGGACTACTTAACTTAGTGCTGTGTGACTGTGTGTGAGAGTTCAAATCTGATTACCAGCAATACAAATAAAGCTGGATAGTTGGAGTGAAGGGGAGAGGGGGGTGAGAAAGAGAGGGAGAGAAAGGGAGATTAGACATGTGAAAAGTGAGAGACAAAAGAAAGAGAGAGGGATATGAAAAAGACAGAAAAAGACAGACTGGGAAAGAGAGGGAGAGAACAAGAACGAGAGAAAAAGAGAATGCGAGTGGGGGGGATGTTATGGATCACTTGTGCTGTTACAAGATAAAGGCTTTTCCGGTTCAGATACCTCAGATCATATACTTCACTCTCACTCAAAACCAATCCAAGCATATCGCTCTCCCTCTCTCTCTCCCTCCCTCTCTCTCTCTCACTTTCTCTCTCTCTCTCTGACTCCAAAGTCACCCCGTGCACTCATCCATCACTTTCAACTCTTCACTCCGACTCATCTCCCCCTCTTTTTCCCTCACTCTCTCTCCCTTCTCAGGAGTGTAGTCTAATCCCTTGTTCATTCTGCTCTACCTGTTTCCTTTGTTCAAGCAGCTCTTTCTTGCCTATCAGAGAGAAAGAGGGAGAGAGGAGAGAGAGAGAGAGAGAGAGAGAGAGAGAGAGAGAGAGAGAAAGAAAGAGAGATGTGAGAGAGGGAGAGAAAGAGAGAGATAAGGTGAGAGAGATAGAGAGTGAGAGAGAGAGAGGGACAGAGAGATAAAGAGTGAGAAAGAGAGAGAGAGAGAGAGAGAGAGAGAGAGAAAGAGAGAGATAAGGTGAGAGAGAGGGAGAGAGAGAGAGATAAGGTGAGAGAGCACTGACAGTCAAGACTTTGTGGGCCTGATCCTCTAAACATCCAACGCCGTGGTGCAGTCTATCATTCACCTCGGAGAGAAATGAAAACCAGAAAGAGAGGGAGGAGGAGGAGAAGACCTGGCAATGAAAATGAGAGCAGGCAGCAGATGTTTTGTAGACATAGTTGTCCATTTTGGACAAGAGGAGTCCTGGAGAGACAGACTTCCAGCTTGACATAGCATAACAAGAATGTCCACAATTACTCTATCAGAGTTGTTTTTGTGTGTGTATGAGTGTGTAATCCCACGTGTGTATGCCAACACTTTCGCACATGCATGAGCGTGTGTGTGTGTGTGTGTGTGTGTGTGTGTGTGTGTGCGCACAGGCATGTCCTGTACAATATCACTTTCCCTTTTGCAGATCCCAATCGAATCTTTTTGTAATGTCATTCCATTAAAGAATTTGGGCCGACAAGTCAAGCCACGATTTGTGCTTTGAGGTACAGGAAACGCCAGCTGAGCACTTTTTCACACATACACACTTCATGACACTACACCACATCGTCGTCCCAATACCAGACCCCCTATTGCCTGCGTTTCCTTCTTACGTCCATCAAGATAAAGTGACCCCATATAAAGGTGCTACAGTAAGTAATGATTGGCCAATACAGTACAAAGAATACAGGTCCCTACGCCCAGCTCTCTTCCCATTGGTCACTGTCCTCTTCACATCTCATGTTGATTGGTTCATTACGACGACAAGAATATAAAAACAGGAAGTACTTTTGTTCCTACACCTGTGCTGCTTTACGGTTGGTTGGGCTTGGAATCTGGAATGCCAAGGGGTGATTCAGTCCAGGGACAATTTTTCCTCGTTCTAATTTTTTGGGGGTTGAAATGAGAAAATCCAGCATGGTCCACTTTGGCTTGCATTTGCATTGCAGTGCCTTGTAATGAACAGAGGAGGGTAGTACAGAGAGAGACCAGTCTTAGTAGGTTTCGGTAATGTTGTGTGCAAGGTCTGCTGTGTGTGTGTGTGTGTGTGTGTGTGTGTGTGTGTAAGAGAGAGGGAGGATGAGGAGTGCAGGACTGAGAGAGGGATTGTGGAGGAATGAAGGAGTGCAGAGCCGAAGTGCGGAGTCGTTCACTCAGCCATCGGATAAAGAATGATTCCGGAGGGGAAACGTTGGGGCAGAACGGGAGAGAGAAGGAATAGAAACGGGCCAGTAGATTTGTCTGACGCAGAGAAGGAGGAATGAAAAAGAACAAATCTCCCCTTTCTTTGCATGTTTCTCTCTTTCAGCTGCTCATACCTACATTCTTGAAACCCTTCTCTCTTGATTACATTAACATACTCTTGCTATTTTTTCCTCGTTGCCTTTTTCTCTCTGCCAACACTTCTCCCCCAGAGTCAGCTTACGGGCCTCTTTCCTTCTTTCCTTCCCTCTTTCCCCCTCTATTTTTTTGGCCAGACAATTCACCTTCCTCTCACTATAAATTGTCCATGTTTTACTTCAAAGCGGTGCCTTTTGGATTCTCTCTCTCTTTCTCCCTGCCTCCCTCCACCTCCCTCTCTCTCTATCACTATCCATCGTCCATGCTTTACTGCAAAGTGCCGTCTCTTCTTTTGGATTCTGTCTCTCTCTGTGCTTCTCCACCTCTCCCTCCATCTCTCCATCCCTCCATCCTCAGGGTTTCTTGGGCCGTCCGTTGCGGGGCAGGTTCTCCACGGTGTTACTGAGGCGGTACTTGACGATGATGCTGTGCACCGTGGACTTAGGCATCCTCAGCTCCTGCCCGATGGACCCCTCCGATTTGCCGTCCTTCCACAGGTCGACCACGCGCTGCCGCTGCATGATGTCGTGCTCCTTGGTCTTCAGGAAGCCGGCGCCGCCGCCACCCGGGGCTTCTGGGGCTTCTGTGGGGGCAGACAAGCGGCAGAGCTGTAGAGACTGGGTGGGACTGGGAGGGAGAGGTAGGGGTCACCACGTCAACGCCACGGCAACACCCCAGCAACGCCATGGTAACACGAGCGACAGTCAGTCAGTTCAGGCAGTCTGGCCCTCAAAACTCCACTACTGAGGGTCAGCTTCCTCGAGGTGTCATGGAAACAACAAAAACCACAACATCATTGTTACACTTCCCAAAGGGCAACCCATTTTGAGGGACAGTCAATGTTGTTGAAAGTTTGTGTTCTCCCAATTCAGGTGTGTTGAAATGCCATTACATTTTGCTTGGAGTTCACCGAGGTTAGCTACAGTTACACAGTGAGAAAAGATGCAGGGCAGACAGAAGTTGTTTATTTTGACGCAGCAGCAGCTTTGCGTACTCAGGACTGGGATGAGGTGACCAGACTGTTGAAGTGAGGTTATTATCAGGTTATTATGAGGTCATAGAAGTGTTAGCTTTTTCCATTCACTGTTTTTCCTCACTCTCTCGCTCCGCTCCTCTCCTTCACACTCCTCTCTGTCTCTCTTCTCTCCCCACTCTCTCATCTTTCTCCCTCTCCTATCATTTCCTGCTCTCTCTCTCCCCCTCTGCTCTTCTCTCTCCTCTTCCTCTCTCCCCCTCTCTCTCCCTCTCTTCCTTTTCTCTAAAAAGGGGTCACCAACCAGAGCTACCCTAATCAAGACAACAAACCCAACGCACCCCCATATACCAAATATTTATAGCTCTACCCAGAGAGCGCATTCATTCGTTCAGACTGTCTGTGTGTTCAGCTGCTTAGCGTTCATCTCAGCACGGTCCACTCAGGCTCAACACCCACAGAGAACAGACAGACGGTGTGTGATCTTGCGACTATTTCTGAACACCAGCGTTCAGCCCAGCGTTCTGTTCAGCCAAGCCTCAGAGAGTTCTGGTTCACAAGTCACAACAAGGAGTTTACACAAGCAACTTCTGTGTGGTTTGGTGTCCTCTTAAAATACCTTTGTACAGAGTCCCTGGAGACCGAATTACATCTTGGCACCGCGACGCGGTACGAAATGAACTAACGGCACATTGTCAGAAAAAGAAAAAACAAATCTCCCAGAATGCTATGTCTTAGACTGATGGGTCCCACTGCAAATACATAAATCAAGATGTAGGAATGCAGGTCCACACTACAGACAGACTGGATCACAGCACCCTGGATCAGCCAGGCCAATACAGAGGAATACCAGTGGGGAGTATCAGGTTTACCAAATATCTCTGCATCTCTGTTAGAGTTCTGTTACACACTCCAGAGCAGACGTATCTGGTCAACATCTGCTGTAGCCAAACTAAATGGAGGGAAAACAAATTGTTGGCAGTTGGAATGGACTTAAAAACGACTGAAATAGCTAGACAATGAGATCCCCCCCCCCAAAAAAAAAAAAAGGTGGAGAGTTTAGAATATTACAATTATGCCAATGAGTAGAATAAACCTTTAGGAGGAAAAAATCAACAACTGCAAATATTCTTCCAAAATTGTTTGTGGGGTTCCAACGTACTGGACACCTTCATATTCTTGTAAGCTTGGTTCAGAATAGCTCATAGAAAACCGTTTGTAGGGTTTTCAACAATTGAAAAGATAAAAGGGCAAATCCTAACTTCCACCAAGTAGAATTTTCAAATCTCCCAATATTGACATCAATGCATGACTAAGTGAAAGTTCAACTTAAGTGGAAGGATTCACCATAGAAACAGAATGACATCATTCCAGTTCTGAGGGTTCCACCCCAAAGTGACAAAAGATATTGACATCAGAGATTGTGACTAGCAGTGAACCTGACACCACTAACAGCAACGAAAACAAAGACAAAGTGGATCACACTGATCTAAGTGTCTCCGGCATTGCCAGGGTTTATTGAGTCATGACAGATGAGAGGACTTTCTCAACTCAGTTTTCTTCAAATAAATAGTGCTTAGAAGGATGTTACAAACCAGGGAGTAATCCCACAGTGCCATTTGAGAAAAAAAACGGTGACTACTACACACTACCTAGACACGTTCACACTGCGATTTAACCCTGGGCTAAGAGACATCTTAGCCCGGGGCTAATCGAGTATTCACACATGTACGTTCTAAAGTGGGCTAGCACCAGAAACACGGTGCCAAAATAGCCCGTGTGAAACGGGGTCGGGAATAATGCATAGAATTGTCACTGTCCAATCACAAAAGCTGCACTTTCTCTTCATTTGCATATGCTTGTGATGCCTGTGACGTGTTCTGCACTCTATTTTGATAAGTACATTTATACTATTACATCTTTCCATCTGAGGACAAAAAAAAACGGAAATACTTTTCATCCGTTCAAAAACAAAAACGGTTGCTTACGCAGGCTGGCCAACGTCTTCCCACTGGGCACACATGGGTTGAATCAACGTTGTTTCCACGTTATTGTCATTGAAATGACGTTGACCCAACGTGGAATAGACGTTGAATTGACATCTGTGCCCAGTTTCATTTAGCTAGCCTCTGAAGCCACAACCTCTACAGTTGGAAGGGCAGCAAAAAACGCTCCATTTCCGTCTGTTTTCATAGGTTTAACATTGACATTTAATTGTATATAGCTATCCACGATAATA
The DNA here is from genome assembly GCF_018296145.1 of Oncorhynchus tshawytscha. Taxonomy (NCBI): domain Eukaryota; kingdom Metazoa; phylum Chordata; class Actinopteri; order Salmoniformes; family Salmonidae; genus Oncorhynchus; species Oncorhynchus tshawytscha. The sequence continues at coordinate 21,387,665 of NC_056443.1, forward strand.
ATATTGTTGGATGATCTTGCCTGGATCAGAAAAGTCGATGTATCTTCCCTGCACAGCATTCTCTATACAGAGCAAGATCGCATTTCAAGTGAGAAAAAATGTTTCCCGAGGGTCGGAAAGGCAGACAGCAAGGTTTATACAAACCATCACTGTTGGAAATAAAACGCTAGGCTAGAAGCAAGAGGGAAATTTATATGTTAATAAATGCCTTAATCCTTATAAAATTGGTCGCGCTGCAGAGATAGAATGTTGGTCGCGTGTTGTGTTTCTCTGTTATCCCAGGGCTTTGGAATACAAGTGTGAATCCTTAGCCCATGGCAAAAGCTCAGCCCAGGGCTAACAAATGCTTGTGTGACACAAAGGATAAGCTAGCCCAGGGCCAGTCAAGAACAACGCAGTGTAAAAAGGCCTAGAAGCATTAACCTCACGATAATGATCTATATAGCAACAGGCACAAATATCTCACTACAAAATGTATGACCATATAAAGATGCTACAATCCCCAGATTTGACCCATCTGTCCCAAGATGCCAGAGCCAGAAGCCAATGCATTCTAAACCCAACCTCATTAGGTCTATATCAACATAAATATAGTGCAATACACTGGTATAATACATACTCTCAGAGATACTGCAGCTTAAGCTAAATGGATTTGTCTTCTCTGCTTGGACTGCACAGACGCCCTACTTGGAACGAGCACACACACACACACACACACACACACACACACACACACACACACACACACACACACACACACACACACACACACACACACACACACACACACACACACACATAAACACAAACCACATTTTTTCCAAAGCTTCACTGATGAAGGATTTATAGTGACTTGTTTACTTTATCAGATAATAAATAATAAATGAAGGATTTCGGCAAGAAATGCAGCAGCTGCAGAGTAGCAACCCATAAAAAAAACTTCTAACTGATAGGAACATGGAATCATTCATTAGTAGTTTTGGAAAGCCCTTTCAGTGAATGGGTGTTACAGCACAGTGTAGCCACTGACCTGATACGAAAGATCCAGGGGGCATCTGGCTGTAGTTGGCCCCTCCCATGGGTAAGACTCCCGGGGGGACGGGGGTGAAGGCGGGTCCAAAGTTCTGAGGAGTGGCGTAGGGTCCTGGAGGGATGGTCTGGAGGGAGAGGGAGCGGGGACAGACTGTCAATTTGATGATCGATCGAAATCAAAAAGAATAATCAGAAGCCTGAGTGTGTGTGTGTGTGTGTGTGTGTGTGTGTGTGTGTGTATATATATGTGTCTGTGTGTGTTCACAGGTAGTTTGTGTGTATGCGTGTGCGCGAGCTTGCGTTACTGTGTGTGTATGTGTGCTCCTGCGTGTGTGTGTACTCAGTCTACTTACCGGGGGAGTGTGTGTGTCGGTACCCTTGCTGGCTAGTCTGCTGAGGATGCTCCTCTCTGACATCTGCAGGCGTGCGGCGATGGGCGGGACTCGGGACAGTGTGGCAGGGAGCCGCGTCACGTCAGCCTTCATGTCACTCAGCAGCTCCTCCAACTGGTTCAGCACTGAAATTACAACAACTCAACGGTCAATTCATTCCATTAGCCATTCCAAGCAGCTATTAGATCAGTAAATTACTGTTAACCATTCCAAGCAGCTATTGGTGTGTTAGTATTAACCATCAACTACGTACTCTATCAGTCTCCCACTAGGTTTGAGTTACATTGTACAGTGAGAGAATTTAGGCCACAGGGTATGTAGAATCTGTTGTGTTGGAAGCAAAAGCCTGCCCCCACTGAAGCACTACAATATTCAACGCTCATTTTCGTTTAATGTCACGAAACCGACATGGCACATTTTGTATGAACGTATCTCTATCTTTCAGGATCGTTGTAGAATACTGAAAAAGTCAAGCCAGTATGTTGTCCTTTCAAATGAACAATACAAACATACCAACTCGTCAGAGATCGGATGAGGACATTTTCTGAACTAACAAAGAAGTCTGGTAACTGAGATTGTAACTCTATCCTGAAGTTGATATTGTGAAATGTTAGCTTCTGGCAGCAGCAGCAGCTCTGTGAGGCCTGGTCTGCTGACAGATTCAGGTCAATGAACGTTGGAAAGATGTAGTCTGGGAGATTGTTTCTTTATCTTTATTTCTGATATAAATGCGTACAGACACACAACACACACACACACAGAAAGGGGAGGGAGATGTTGTGTGTGTGTGTGTGTGTGTGTGTGGGTGTGTGTGTGTTTGTCCCTCACCCTTGTGCAGCACTGCGTTGGCAGGTTTGTTCCCGGCCAGGGACTCCTTGCTGAGGTGCTGGTGGGACTCAGCCAAACACTCCACCTCGGCGAAGCGGGCGTTCAGGGCCATGGCGGGGTGGACCGGGTCCTGGGTCATATTCAGGTAGGCTGCCCTCCTCAGCTGCTCCTCGATCACCAGGGCCTGCTCTAATAACTGGGGTAAGGGGAGAGGGGGGGGAGTCAGTTCTTTCATCAAGGATTGTAGTAAAACTCGTCTGCTTCTTGACATGTGTGTTCACTGGCCAACATGTACAGTGTGTACTGCATTTCATGGGAAGAAAGTTTTATTGAGTTTTATTTATCTGAATCGCAATGAGGATGATGTTCGAGAAACATTGGAAGAAAGGGGAGAGATAAACAGAATGTGAGGATGGCATGAGGAGGAGGAGAGACGAATGAGTCAGAGAAAGACAAATGATGTGGGGACAAATTCTAGAAAAAATATTCATATTTACAGTGTTATTTTAGCCACCATCATTGTGTGAAAGTGAGAATGCGGATGTTGAGGTCAGGGCATGAAACATGTGAGGCCATCAAAAACAGGATGAGTGTCATTTCACAAACGCACCGGTCAGCAAGACCACCCTGGTATCTGTCTGTCAATTCAATATCTGTCATTCATAGGGTCTCAGGTTTACATCTTTCAAACAGATGTGTTCTATTAGATATTGAACTGTACTTAATTACAGTGAGCTCCAAAAGTATTGGGACTGTGACACATTTTTCTGGCTCTTTACTTCAGCACTTTGAATTTGAAATGATAAAATGACTATAAGGTTCATGTGCAGACAATCATCTATAATTTGAGGGTATTTTCATCCATATCAGGTGAAGCGTTTTGAAATTCTAACACTTTTTGTACATAGTCCCCCCATATTATGGGACCAAACTCACTTATTTTTTTATTTAACTAGGCAAATCAGTTAAGAACAAATTCTCATTTACAATGATGGCCTAGGAACAGTGGGTTAACTGCCTTATTCTGGGGCAGAATGACAGATATTTACCTTGTCAGCTCGGGGTTTCGATCTAGCGACCTTTTGGTTACTGGCCCAACACTCCAACCACTAGGCTACCTACCGCCCCACTTATATGTGTATTGAAGTAGTAAAAGTTATTTGGTCCCGTATTCATAGCACGCAATGACTACATCAAGCTTGTGACTCTACACATTTGTTTGATGCATTTTCTGTTTGTTTTGGTTGAGTTTCAGATCATTTTGAGCCCAATAGAAATTAATGGTAAGGTATTGTGTCATTTTGGAGTCACTTTTATTGTAAATAAGAATAGAATGTTTCTAAACACTTCTACATTAATGTGGAAGCTACCATGACTATGGATAATCCTGAATGAATCGTGAAGAATGATGAGTGAAAGATATAGACGCACAAATATCATACCCCCAACACATGCTAACCTCTCACCATTACAATGACAAGGTTAGCATTTCTTTTGGCTATGCTATGAATGTGGGACCAAATACTTCACTTTTTACTACATTAATACACATATAACTGATTTTGTCCCAATACTTTTGGTCCACTAAAATGGCGGGACTATGTACCAAAAGTCTTATAATTTCAAAACGGTATAATTTCAAAAATACCCTAAAATGTAAGCTGACAGTCTGCACATGAACCTCATAGTCATTGTATCATTTCAAATCCAAAGTCCTGGAGTACAGAGCCAAAACAACAAAAACAAAATGTCACTGTCCCAATACTTTTGGAGCACACTGTATGTCCTGAATTGTGTTCATCTTGTCTGTGTCATGGTTGTGTGGTGTCATAGTTAAGTGATGGTTATGTTATAGTATGTCATGTGATGTGTAGGGCCCAGAGAGTTTCCTGGCCATTTAGTTATTCAACGCTATGTATCCTATGCCATGTTACACTGCTATGTAATGTCATGTCATGCTATGTCATTTTATGTCACGCCATGTGGTGTCATACCTTGAAGCGGCGGGCCAGGAATTTGTTCTTCATCTCCAGGAAGTTGCCCTTGTTGGCCTGCGACTTGAAGGGCTCGTTGACAATGGCGAACTGGGGGTCGTTCTGGATGTCCTGCCACCTCGCGTACCCATGACTGTTACAGAGAGGTCAAGGGTCATACAAGCTCAATACATCATTGGCAAATCCCAAACAAACATCTAGCTTGTCAGTAGTAATTTTAGCACAACTTCTACTAAGCCTATGAATGGGGCTATCATCATCAAGCTTATTCCTATCAAATTCTTTCAGATCTTTATTGTGTTTCTTGTGTTAGGAGGGCTAGGGTTAGATTCGGGATTGGGAATTCTAGTGAAAGTCACAGAAATAGAACAAACAGAATGGACTTCCAATCTCTAGTCCGTGTGTAGATCTCTGCAGACACAATCTAATACTTCTCTGCTACACAAAGGCATCAGTGGATGGACTTGTTGACTTCTAACAAGAAGCCCCTGCCGCAGCAAGATCAATAAATAAACACGACAAGACGGTCTCCTTGGCAACCGCCGTCAAGGATACAGAACGATTCCCGCCAGCAGCCAGAAGTCGTGCCGCCGGTGCCAGATCTCATTCATCTTCCCAGAAGAGATGGCCGCCCGCTCCTCGTTCTGCCACAGCGTATGAAGCTCTGCAGGGTGAAACGTTAGCATAACGTTGTGTCAAAGTTATAACCATGTTAAAACAACCTGTGAGTTCTGCCACAGCGTGTGCAGCTCCGCAGGGGGACAATGTCAGCATAATGTCAATGTTATAACGTCAACATAATGTTGTTTTACTGTTAAACGAACAATGTGTGTTCTGTCACAGTGTGTGCATCTCTGCAGGGTAAAGTCAATATAATATTCTATCAATGTTATAACAACAACCTGTGATACTGACTGAGGGTGTTCTGGACCTCTATAGGAAAAAAGTCAACACAACGTTGTGTCAATGTTAAAACCCTCATGCTAAAGCAACCCATGATACTAAATCCCTGTGTGTGGATTTCAGTGTGGGTGAATATCAACATAACATTGAATGAATGTTGAAACAACCCTTGATATAGAGTGAGTTCTGCCACAGCTCTAACACACAGTACCAGATATGACAGGGGTCATATGATAGGGGTCGTTTACCCGTGAAGCCCCCGTCAGCGATGTTGAACATGAAGCGCCGTCGCTCGGGTGGGATGATGGGGGGTTTCGGCAAGGTTTCTTTGGCAACCTCCTCCTTCGCCACTTCTTTCCCAGCATCCTTTTCACCTTTTACTTCCTCTGTGACCAAGAAGAACACAAGCGAGTTCCTTTAGATCAGTGGATGCCATTGAATTATACCTAAGAGTGTACATATTTCTAACTACCAGTGACTAGTCAGTGAGTCACTAACTAGCGAACTGACTAACTAGCAGACAGGTACAGACGGATGGACGGATGTACAGACAGGTGAGGTCACTCACCTTTCATCACGTCAGAGGGTAGCTGTCTGTCCATCTTCTCCTTGTTGTCTGATGCTTCTGTGGCGACAGGGGCTTCCTCGCTCCCCTTGTCGTTCTCCTTCTCTCTCCCCTTCTCCTCCTCCTCCATCTTCTCGCCAGGTAAGAGCGTTACACTACCTGGTTTCTCATCTTTGACCGCCGACCCTTGTTTAGTTGTTCCTCCCGGTGCGCCCTCCATACCCTCCTCTTCTCCTTTCTTCTCCTCCACTGGGGCCGGAGGGGTGTCAGTCGTTTTTGTTTCTTTCCCCTCCTCTTTTGTACCACTCTCTTCCCTGTCTGTTGTTGTACTAGGGGATAATTCTTGCGGAGCTTCTTTCGTAGGGATTGGAGGCTGGGGACAAGACAAAGCATAGTGTTCAGTGACAGTCGTTGGTATAACTAACTGTATGTAGGTCAGCAAGATTCATTAAGACTGTGAACTGTGTAATTAACAGCATTCAATCTCTCACCACTTCAGGATCTGCACTCCTGTTGCCCTCTACCGCTTTACCCCCTTCCGTCTCTTTCTCTCCATCTTTCTCTGGCTCAGACGGGGCCTTACCCTCCTCCTTCTCTCCCTCCTCCTTCTCTCCGTCTTTCCCGTTCTTCTCTAGTTTCTCTGAGGGAGCAGGGGTAGCTGAACACAACACACAGGCAGAAGGTCATCCCTCGCTCACACACACACACATATTACACACACACATGTACACACACACACAGTTATCACGGTCAGACTTGGAGTGCCCCCTGCTGGATATGTTTGAGCTGTGCGCTTGCCTACGTGTGTGTGTGTGTGTGTGTGTGTGTGTGTGTGTGTGTGTGTGTGTGTGTGTGTGTGTGTGTGTGTGTGTGTGCATGTGTATGCATGCGTGTGTGTGTACTTTGTTCACCCACCTGGTTTGGAGGTGCAGGGGGTGTTGTCTGAGGTACAGCTGGGGTCAGGGGTGGGCGTAGCAGTCTTCATGGTCCCTCCAGGGGAGGAGGCTCTGGAGGAGGAAGACACACTGACCTCTGGCCTCAGAGCCTCAGGCTTCATTTCTGGCTTCAGCTCTGGGAGACTCCACCGCCCGTTGATGTGCTCAAACTCCTGGATCTGAGGAGAAAGGAGGGGAGGGTTCAGAGACAGGACCAAGCAGCTGTCAATCATTGTTAACTGGCAATAAAGTATTCTATTCTGTACTGTACTGTGCTGTTCTGTACTGTTCTGTACTGTCCTATACTGTTATTTTCTGTACTGCTCTGTTCTAATTCTACTCTAGCCAACAGTCTCTTTCCCTGGGAAAAATGGGCTCTAATTTCTGTGGCTTTTCATTGATGTATCTTTATGTCATGAGGAAGTCACAGCATGGGAAAATCTTAGTGGAGAGGAAAGAGGTCAAATGACTGTAAAATATCTCTATTTACTCATATGATTTCCTTTGTTAGATTCTGGTCTGAATGGGTGACAGCTGTGCTAAAAAAAAACAGTTGCTATTGGTTTAAATGTAACTAGCTAGCCTGTTAGCTTAGCATTGTGGTTGTTAGGATAGACTTTGACCCCTGACCTTCTTCTTGACCAAGGACATGACACCGATGCGGGTCAGCACGGGCTGACGGCACAGGCCCTCCCTCGGCACGCCGTCGGCGAACGTCTCGGCGCCGTCGGCCACGGGCTCACACAGGTGACGCATAAACAGAGACACATACGCCCTGAAAGAGAAAGAGGAGAGAGAAGTGAGGGAGAGAGGGGAACCAGGCAGAGAGAGGCAGTGGGAGAGCAGAAAAGGGGGAGGGGAGAAGAGAGAAAAAGGTTTCGAAAAACAGCAAACAAATAGGGACCAGCAACTACAATGTAGTGTGAAGATCTCAGTGTAAGCTCATACTGTAGCCGGTGACGCAAACAATCACAGTTCCTCTCCACTCACTTGAACTCCTTCTCGCTCTTGCCCCTCAGGTCTCTGACCAGCCACTGGCAGGAGAAGGCGTCCTGGGCGGGCATGCCCCAACGCATCACCGCGTTTAGGAAGGCCTTCCGCTGGCGCGTGTTGAAGCCCAACACCTAGAGGGTTAGAGGGGACATAAGGACGTTATAACACATTCACAACCCATACACGTTGCATTCATATGCAGTTCATAAGCAATGAGATGGGGGACGGCGAGAGGGTGGTGCCCAGGTGAAAGGTACTTCATAAGGTCTTCATAACCCATCCACAGCAGAACAGAAGGTTATTTTGTCTAACCTCCAGGTTGCCGGCCACTCTGGCCAACAGGGGGGGCAACGGCTTGTCTCTCTCGTTCCTCATCTGGCGGCGGGACTGTCTGCGAGAACCTGGAGCGAGAGAGAGGATTCAGGTAGAGCGAGAGAGAGAGAGAGAGAGAGAGAGAATGAGAGTGAGAGAGAGAGGAGGAGGAGAAGTCAGGAGAGTGGCTGGTAACCAGCGTAGTACTTACGGTACCAGTTGACTTGGACTGAAATAGGTTTGGATGCCGGTACTGTTTATACAGAATTTAGGTGCAGTAGCGCCACAATACTTTGGAGCTAATATTCTATAAGAAGAACAGGAGCTCAAGCAGTAGGTCATTTGAGGTGCCAGTAGTCAGCTCCGCTGGGCTGCTGCCCAAGTCAAGCACGGGTACTAGTAAAGCAGACATAATATCAATCTAGTCTCTCCTTTAAAATCTAAACACTAAATGTGAGAATAAAGTAATCTATCACAACACATTCAACAGAGAAGGCTTCATTCCAAATGTGTTGTGCCTTGTGTACTTTGGCCTACCTTCTGGTCTCTCGTCGAAGTCTTCATCCTCCTCCTCGGAGCCCACAGAGTACTCGGACTGGTTATCTGAAATACCAGTATGCCAGTCTGAAACAGCACATGGTGTACCGTCAACAGGCTAGGCCCAGTATCCCCATGCAGCTACTACTAGCAATACTTTAACAAAGCTTCAGCATTACTTTAGCATTACCTAACGTATTGCACAAAGACCGTGTATGAAAATATCTAAATCTAACAAAGAGCACAACATCCTTTTATCAACCATGAATGAACCAATACACGGACCTGACACAAAGTCTATCAACAACAAAAAGTTATTCAGAATGCCCCAGGTTGCCATAGTGATGCACCTACACCCATCTCCGTGACAACCACGACTGACGGCTCCCAACTACCTACCTTGGTCCTCCTGTGCTGCGTCGTTGTAGTTGACAGGCTTGCGGTTCCTCTTGCCCTTGCCCAGTTTACTAGCCAGGTCCTCCTGTTGTTGCTCATAGTGATGTCTCAGCAGCTTCTCCCAGTATTCTGGGTCCACACACTCCTCCTGCTTAATGATCTCACGCTCCACCTCCTCAATCTGGACACACATGCAAGAACATGGAAGAACAGTTTACACATAACCAATGTGATATAATCTACTTACAAACTCTTCTATAGTTCAAATGAAAGTGTTAACGGCTTAGATTAGCATAAAGAGGAACAAAAATACACCAACGTGCCATATAATATTTCTGTATAGATGCAAGCGTACAAAAAGTTGTAATCTGAAACAGCAATGTTATCACTTCTCTCTCTCTATCCCGCTCTCTCCATCCCTCCCTCCCTACCTCCCTCCCTCCCTCCCTTTCTCACCTTATCCTCCTCTCGGACCATGTATCGGGCCACTTTGAAGGAGCTCAGGTATTCGTTCATGTTCTGCATGTCCGTGTCATCCGTAGCGTCCTGGCTCCGGTCCAGCAACCTCTCGATGGCCGAGCTGTCGTAGTGGATCACACTGCCCTCATCGTCCCTGTTGTCTCCCGCTGGACACCGTAGGGGAGAGAGGGTGGACATACGTGGTGGTGAGAGGACTTTGGGGGAATAGGAAACGGTGATGAAACAAGGATGAAGATGTGACTAAAATCATTCCATATATAGATGTATGTAACAACCCCAAAAAAGAAAGTGTAGTCACTAAAGAGCCCCTCATATTAAGTCCCTAAAGAACCCCTCATATTAAGTCCCTAAAGAACCCCTCATATTAAGACCCTAAAGAACCCCTCATATTAAGTCCCTAAAGCACCCCTCATATTAAGTCCATAAAGAAACCCTCATATTAAGTCCCTAAAGAACCCCTCCCCTCATATTAAGTCCCTAAAGAACCCCTCATATTAAGTCCCTCACCCTATTAAGTCCCTAAAGCCCTCATATTAAGTCCCCTCATATTTAAGTCCCTACCCTCATATTAAGTCCCTAAAGAACCTAAAGAACCCTCATTAAGTCCCTAAAGAACCCTCATATTAAGTCCCTAAAGAACCCTCACCCTCATTTAAGTCCCTAAAGAACCCTCATATTAAGTCCCTAAAGAACCCCTCATATTAAGTCCCTAAAGAACCCCTCATATTAAGTCCCTAAAGCACCCTCATATTAAGTCCCTAAAGAAGCCCTCATATTAAGTCCCTATAGAACCTCTCATATTAAGTCCCCAAAGAACCCCTCATATTAAGTCCCTAAAGAACCTCTCATATTAAGTCCCTAAAGAACCCCTCATATTAAGTCCCTAAAGAACCTCTCATATTAAGTCCCTAAAGAAGCCCTCATATTAAGTCCCTAAAGAAGCCCTCATATTAAGTCCCTATAGAACCTCTCATATTAAGTACCTAAAGAACCCCTCATATTAAGTCCCTATAGAACCTCTCATATTAAGCTCTCGGCCTCCTATCCTCGCATTTGATATCCCTCCATCCTCCTCCTGCTATTGCTATCCTTCCCCCTTTCTCCTATCCTCCCTCCATCCTCCTCCTGCTATTGCTATCCTTCCCCCTTTCTCCTATCCTCCCTCCATCCTCCTCCTGCTATTGCTATCCTTCCCCCTTTCTCCTATCCTCCCTCCATCCTCCTCCTGCTATTGCTATCCTTCCCCCTTTCTCCTATCCTCCCTCCATCCTCCTCCTGCTATTGCTATCCTTCCCCCTTTCTCCTATCCTCCCTCCATCCCACATCAACAGGTGTCACAAAATGCTTGACAATAACTCACATTCAATCTCGTCCTTGAACAGCTCCTCGGTGCCAAACTTGAGGATGTCGTCCAGCTCCTGTTTGGACATGGATCCAGCCTTGGAGCCCAGGCCGGGCCGTACCACGAGGTGGGTCAACATCATCTTCCTCTTGGCCACCTGGGTGATGCGCTCCTCCACACTGGCACGGGTCACGAAGCGGTATATCATCACCTTGTTGGCCTGCCCGATGCGGTGGGCGCGACTGAACGCCTGTGGGGGAGGGAGGGTAGAGGGGGAGGGAGGAGTGAGACAGCAGGGTGGGACAAGGGAGATTGAAAGAAGTAGAGGGGGGTGAGACAGAGAGGGGTAGAGAAGAGATAAGACGAAAAAAGAAAACGGAAAAACAAAATATGGCGTAAAAAAACATACAAGCTTTTCAAAATATTTGTATTATTTCTTATTGTTGTCGCATTGTCGAGAGGGAACCTGCCAGTACATGTGTATCCTGTGCATATGACAAATAACATGGCTTGATTTGATCACAAGAATGCTGTCAAGACTTGTTTCCATTGATGCAAATGTAGATTAATGACAGATCTGAGTGCATTGTGGGCTATAGAATGGCAGTGAATGGCAGACATTCTACCTGGATGTCATTGTGGGGGTTCCAGTCTGAGTCGAAGATGAAGACGGTATCAGCTGTAGCCAGGTTAATACCCAAACCCCCTGCCCTGGTGGACAGCAGGAAACAGAACTGAGGCGCACCAGGAGCTGAGAGAGATAGAGGGAGGGTGGACTTGTATTACACACACCCAAATCTCACCAAAAACTAAAAAGGCCCCTTTCATCTATAGGGGTGGCTTTTGTTTCTAGAGCGCTTAGACTATGAGTGTCTCCCTCACCATTGAACCGGTCTATGGCCTCCTGTCTCAGAGCCCCTGTGACTCCTCCGTCGATCCTCTCGTACTTATAACCCTCAAAGTCCAGGAAGTCCTCCAACAGGTCCAACATCTTAGTCATCTACCAGAGAGGGAGGAGAGAGGGAGGAGAGACAGGGAGGAGAGAGAGAGAGAACAGCGAAATGGTTATGGAAGTGCTAACAGTGCCCGTGTGTGTGTGTGTGTGTGTGTGTGTGTGTGTGTGTGTGTGTGTGTGTGTGCGTGCGTACCAACCTGTGAGAAGACGAGCACGCGGTGACCTTGGTCCTTCAGTTTTCTCATCATCTTTTGCAGAAGAGTCAGTTTCCCAGAAGCCTTTGTGAGGTCTGTGCCCTCGTACGCTCCGCTTGCAGTCTTACGGGCTTCCTAATACCATGGTAAAGACAACACACCGTGTCCATGTGATGACATATACACAGATATAGCTTCTTTACTGAACTTGCTTATTTTAAATCACCGGACAAGGTCATCTGATAAATAACTTAAAGAATATAAACTTTTTATATTTCATAAACATCTATGTTTGGACATATTTACATTCATGCATATTGCTAGATTTCCCCCCTGGACTCTAATAGGCTGGATATATTTGTAGCTATAATACTCAAATCTACCAGAAGGTGTCACTGTACTGCAATTCAGAGGTGAATTACAGTCTTACAGTGGAAAATGTTGATACAGTATTCCTGTAACATAAATGACTATAAATAATTATGACGATAGTTACCATGGAGGCGACAGGGAAGAGGTAGGGGTGGTTGGCACACTTCTTCAGGTCCATCATGATGTTGAGTAGAGACACCTGGTTACCTCCTCCTTTCGAGTTCAGAGCCTCAAAGTTCCTCGTCAGAATCAACTTGTAGTATTTCCTGTTAAAAATACATCAATTGAGACGGGCACAGTTAGAGTGTGATTGTTTTTATGATTAACTAGTCAAATACTCCCTCTCTCTGTTTTTTTCCATCTCTCCATCTACCACACTATTCACCTTCCCTCCCCTCTTCTTTCCGCTCTTCCCTCACTCTTTCATGACCTTTCTTTCATCACTACCTCTCTCTATTCCTGCCCTCCCTGCCTCCATGCATCACTACCTCTCTCTTTTCCTGTCCTCTCATCCTTCCTTACCCCTTCCCTTCCCTCCCTCCCTAACCTCCCTCCCTCCCTACAACCCTTACTTCTGCATGGGGCTGAGTTCCACTCGTACGATGAGCTCTGTCTTGGCCGGCATGTTCTTGAAGACGTCAGCCTTCAGCCTCCTCAACATGTGTGGGCCCAGCAGGTCATGTAGCTTCTGGATCTGGTCCTCCTTGGAGATGTCGGCAAACTCCTCCAGGAACCCCTCCAGGTTACTACAGAGAGAGGGTGGCGAGGGGGAGGGAGGGAGGGAGAGCGAGAGAGAAAGGGGCCATTTTGGTTGAAAACATGTAAGTAGAGGTAGAGATGTGTGACTGGTTATGTCTGTTAGCCAGTTTCCTCGAGTGTGCGCGTCTATACATACAGCGCGTCCAAGTGTGTATCAGTCTATACGTGTTATGTGTACGTGGTTCTATGTGTGAATATGTGCGCGTGAGGCTGGCCCTACTTGAAGCGGTTGGGAGTGAGGAAGTTGAGCAGGTGGAACAGCTCCTCCAGGTTGTTCTGGAGAGGAGTACCAGTCAGCAGCAGCTTGTGGTCAATCTTATAGTCATTCAGACGTCTGAAGAACTGACCAGGGAGAGGAGAGAAATCGCAGGCAATAATTCATTGATTGATTGGACTTTTATTGTCTTTGAAGAGGAAATTCAGTAAGGTTCTATACAGTGCACACACATACACACACACACTCACACACACAAACAGAGGGAGCCAACCTTGCTCTGATTGTTCTTGAGGCGATGGGCTTCGTCCACCACTAGACAGGCCCAGTCTATAGACTTCAGGGAGGTCTGGTCTATCGTCACCAGCTCATAGGAGGTCAACAGAACATGGAACTTTATTGGGGCTTCTCTCTGGAGAAGAGAGAAAGAGAGGGAGGGAGATCGAGAGGGGTATGTGGTGTGGGGGGGTTGTATTGGGAGAGAAGTGGAAGGAGGAGGGGGGAAGGAGATGCTGAGATTAGTCGAGGTCGTAATAAAACGATACACAGATTGCAGCTTTCTCTCATCTCTTTTCTATCTCTCATCTCTTTTGTCGTTCCTCTCCTCCCTCCCTCCGTCCCCTCCTTCCTCACCCTCAATTTGAAGGCTTTCTTCCCTCCCCTAATGGCCGTGTCGTCAAAGGTCAGCTCGTTCTCTCTGATGATTGCTCTGCTGTCCTTGTCCCCTGTGTAGGTCACCACGTAGAAGTCCGGGGCCCACATCTCAAACTCTCTCTCCCAGTTAATGATGGTGGAGAGGGGGGCACTCACCAGGAACGGGCCACGGGTGTGGCCCTTTGTGGGGGGAAGGAAAGAGAAGAGATGGACCATATTTCCAATGGTGACTGTGATGCAGAAAGACCCATTGATAATGCATAGAATAGAGCTGAATATGTTAAGGAATTTGCATTGCAATTTACATTTGAGTCATTCTTATCCAGAGTCTTTGTACTGGTCCCCCCATGGGAATCTAACCCACAACTCTGGCATTGCAAGTGCCATGCTCTACAAACTGAGCCACACAGGACTAAAATCCCTAACAAGAACTAGAAGGGACTAGAAGCACTGGAAATACCAAATACAGGTGTACATAGTACACAGAGCCACCTGACAGTGGTGTCCTACCTCTTTAAAGAGTGAGTAGAGGAAGACAATGGTCTGTATAGTCTTGCCCAGCCCCATCTCGTCTGCCAGGATGGTGTCAGTGCCCTGTGCCCAGCTGAAACGCAGCCAGTTGAGCCCCTCCAGCTGGTACAGGTGCAGAGTGCCCCCCGTCGCTGTCACAAAGTCTGGCTGCTCCTCGTACTTTATCGTAGGCTGGAAGATAAATACAAGGAATGAGTAGGCTGGATATTGATGTAAGGGGGAAAAAAATGAGACCAACATAATTGGCATACAAGTAAAGAAGGATAGTAGAGTTTTGACTTGGAAGTGTTCGTTGATTGGCTACCAGAATGACGACCAATAGATGTGGCTGTTACAGAGTGAGTGAGCTAATCAGAACTCACGTCGTTGACAGGTGATCTGTGTGGGTCTTCGCTCTCCTCCATCCTCATGCTCCTCATCCTCCTCGGCATGTCTGGGGCCTCCTTCATCACCTCATCCCTGAATCAATCAATCAACCTATCAAATCCAGTGTCCTTGAGCCATATACAATAGCCTACAGAGTTGGGCAAACTTGGTTTGAGACAGTTTGAATGTTTTAGTGTTTGGTGCCAACATGGCTGCCAGTTGGCCAGTACAGTAGTCTAGTACCTGTGTGCCCAGTAGTTGGCCTTGTGGATGACAAACTCTGGCATTTCCAGGTTGTCTCTCTCCCATGTGCACTGGTCGTAGGTCAGGTCTCTCCACTTGACCAGGTAGTGGTATATCCCCTTCTTGTCCACACTGGGAAAAACACACACATTACGGCCTCAACTGCAGACATACCAATCAATAAACTAGCAAACGCAGGCACACACACACACACACCGCCCCCCCTCACACACACGTACCTGTGGTTGATGATGCGGTGGACCATCATCCATTCAGGCTTGATGCCGTATTTATAGAACTTGTCATCCAGGGCAGCATAGTCGGGGTCTTTCAGCCTCCTCTTCTCACTCTTAACACTCTCCTCCTCTCCCCCCGACCCATAGTCCAGACTGGGAGGCTCGTCCATATCTGTCTTCCTCTGGTAGTTACGGAACATTACCGAGTGGAAGATCTCCAGCTAGACGGATGGAGGGATGAAAAAGAGGAGAGGAATAGAGAGAATTTGTTCAATGAAAACAAGGAAGGCAAGAAATACAGGTGGTAGACACACTTGCATGCCAAGCGTTTCAGCTGTTCATATTATCTCATCAGCCTCTTCTCCAACTGTTTCACTCTCTCTCTCTCTCTCTCTCTCTCTCTCTCTCTCACACACACACACACACACACACACACACACACACACACACACACACACACACACACACACACACACCTGTAGTTCAGTGATCCAGGTACAGTGCCAGTAGGACTGTCCGACCAGCTTGACAAAGAACTCTCTCTCGGCCCTGCCCTTCATGGGGGTGGCGGGGGAGCATCAGTGGGAGAATCGGGGGCGGGGGGCACGGGTACAGGATCGGGGGGCTCGCCCCATCGCCAGTGGAGGATCCTCTGTACCCTGCCTTTGATGGCAGGACACTGGGGGAAGAAGACGAAAATGAAGAATAGAATCAAAGCGCTCCACACAAAGTAGAAACAAACAAACATGACTTACAGTGCAGCGCGGACACAGCCACTCTCCGTTGGGGATCTCAGGCAGGGGCGGGTTGAGACAGTGGATGTGGTAGGAGGAGGGACAGGTGTCGCAGCATAATAGTTCCCCCCCATCCTTACAGACCCTGCAGAACTCCATGTGCTCATCCTCCTCTTCCTCCAGTCCTACCAGCAGTCCAACCCCAGGTACTTCTGGTACCACCATGTCCTCACTCTCCTCCTCAAACTCCTCAAAGTCCTCATCCTTCGCTTCCCACTGGATCCCCTCTTTCTCCTGCAGGAGAGGAGAAGAGGAGAGGAGGACATGAGAGGAGAATAAGACCATGGAGAATGAATGAATAGGTGGAGGAGCACTTAAAGGAATAGTGTGTATATGGTGCAAAATGGTAATATATTATTCCATTCTATATTATTCCATACAATAATATAAATCAACCGTAGACGTGATGATTACAACCAATTTTGAGCATTACAGTAACTCACACAATGGGGGCAGCTCCACTTGCCCTCGGGGGCCTTCTCCAGCTCAGGCTCCAGACAGACCAGGTGGTAGGCTCTGGGACAGGTGTCACACAGAATAATCTCCCCTCCCTGCTGGCAGACCTCACAGTAGTCCTGGTGGTCTGTCTCATAACCATCCACCTCCACATCACCCTCACCCAGCACTGACAGAGAGAGGGGTGGGGGAGAAAATTAGGGAGAATAACAATGTGAGGGAGATAGAGGGAGAGATGTTATGAAGAAAGAGAGACCATAGAGAGAGAAAGATTGAGAAAAAGATAAGCGGGAGAGAGACGCAAGGTACACTCTTAGAAAAAACGGTTCCAAAAGTGTTCTTCGGCTGTCCCCATAGGAGAACCCTTTTTGGTTCCAGATAGAACTCAAAAGGGTTCTACCTGGAACCAAAAAGGGTTATTCAAAGGGTTCTCCTATAGGGACAGACAAAGAACCCTTTTAGGTTCTAGAGATGAGGCAGAGAGAGAGAGACCCGGGAGAGAGAGGACGAGAGACAGAGAGAGAGATAGAGAAGAGAGGGAAAGAGATAGAGGGAGTGAGAAAAAGAAAGAGGGAGAGATAGGGAGACACCAGATTAGAATAGAGAGTTGACTTTTTCTAAGGAACATTTAGTTTACTTTTCTTCTTCTTCTTGGCGGGCCGTCCTCTTTTGTTCTTCTTGACGCGGGGCGAGCTGTCGGAGCGGACCGAGGAGCTGTGGACACTGGAGTCCTCCTGCTCCGAATCTTCCTCCTCAACATCATCCCCACTCTGAGAGGAAGGGAGGAAGGGAGGGAGGGAGAGAGCGAGATAGAGAAGCACAGTCAAATCTGTCGACTCTCACACACCTGCATGCTCCCACAGACAGTAGCCCACACAGCACATCTATACATCCATATACATTACATAGCATAGTGAAACTCACAGAGCTGCTCTTCTTCCTCTTGTTGCCTAGAGGCCCTAGTTTGATGCGTATGGGAGCCATCTTCTTGGCCTTCGCTGCTGCTGCCGCCGCTACTGCTGCTGCTGCAGCCGCTGCCACCGCCTTCTTCCTCTCAGCCAGAACACGAGGACTCTTACTGCGACTCTTCTTATATCCAGGGCCTGAAAAACAGTGAGAGGACCGGGGCAATTGGTTAGGACCAAACCCATTCCAATTCAAACCCTGCTACTGTACACATACTATGACAATAGACTCCTCCACCCTCCTCTTTTTCTAACCTTTGCCCTCTTTGGTCTTGGCCTTGCGGAGCGGGGGCGGCGGCTGGGGGGCCAGCCGGGGGGTTTGGGGCTGCTTCCGGGGTGGTGGGGGCTCCGGGGATGGGGAAGCGGTTGATGCGGAGACCTGCTCGGCGACGGCAATGGCGGCGGCCGCGGCTGCAGCTGCCACGGCCGCAGCACCTGAGCCCTTGAAGGGGTTGTTGGAACTGAACTCCCTCCACTTGACCCCCAGGATGGTCATCATCTTGGACATGGGGATCTTAGGGTTCTTCTTGGCGATCATGGGCCTGCGAGGTGCGAAGAGGAAGATGAGGAAGAAGAGGAGTAGGGGGAGAAGGGAAGCTAAATGATTACCTTAGGAATCTAACCTCAATCAATAACTCCGTAACTTGTCCCCTTTGACTGAGAACGAGGCGCAATAAGCTACATGTTTCTAGGCTAAACATTCTGCCACCGGCCCTGTCTGATTTCAAGTTAAATAGAGTCAGCTGCGTGACATCTCCACAGTACCTCATAGACTGGCTAAAGGCTTTGTAGTTGGTGAGTGTGCGGTAGTCATCTTCAGTGAAGGTATGATCCACATCCTCCAGACCCCAGTCTTTAGCCAGCTGGGCCGACGTCTTCTGTTCTATTGGCTGGTGGAAAGAAACAACCAATCAGAGCGCTAGACTTGAGCCATCAGAGTGAGGCCAAGTAGAAGCAAAACAATGACAACACTTTTTTTGTTGTGTCCTTACCTTTATTGTCTCCTCTTGCGTGCTGTCCCCATTGTCTTTTTTCATCTTTTGTTTTTTTTTCTCCTTCTTCTCCTTGTGTTTCTTCTTCTTCTTTTTCTCACAAGCGAAGATGCTGGCTGCACTGTCAGAGTTCTCTCCATAGTCTCTCTCTCTCTCCGAGTCCCTCTCTACATCACTGTCCTGAGAGGGGATAGGAGAAGAGGGGAGACAGGGAAAGAGAGAAAGAAAGAGAGAGAGAACATAAAAGGGGGGGAGGGGGGCAATGAAAATAGAATGAAGTGTGATCAGAAAGTATGGCTATAGATGGGGTGATATGGTCATGTCCGAGAAGCTTACAATCTTTTTCCGTTTTTTAGCTTTGGAGAGTTTTCCTTCTTTCTCTTTCTCCTTCTTCTTTGTCTCCTTCTTCTTCTTGGGCCCTCGTTTCTTCCTCCCTAGACTGTCCCTGTCCAATGCCCCCCCTTCTTCCTCTACGGCAGGTTGAAGAGAGGAGATGTGGATGAAAAGAAAGAGAGCGAGTTGTGACTAAATCATATTGACTATAATCCTCTTTGAAGGCTTTGAATCGTCAATCTAATCTCTTCTGAACACAATTAAGCACAACAGAAGCATCGCACCATCCCGCTGTGATGTGTGCATTGACACCACATGTGTCAAATGGGAGGGACTAGTGTCTTAACATGACTTTCTACCTTGACTGAATTCTGACAAATGTTCAATTAGTTCCAGTCAGTGTGTTTGACAGATAAGTGTATTTGACAGCTGCTTGGTATTAGTTCAATGAAAAGCAAAGCCATAACTGGCTACATTGACATGATATGTCAATGAGTGTTGTATAGCACACAATAATAGTATTCATGGTGGTATTTTAAAACTGAGGCTGTCATATAAGAAATGTATAACCATAGCATTATACTGTATTTGTCCTGCAATAAACAAATGGGGAAACCAATCAAACATGTCATAGCTTTATTTCGAAGACAACACCACCGAACGTTTTGAGGATGTGTTAGTGAGTTTTCAAGGGACTTCCAAATGAGTCTTTCAACGCTTTATTCAAGTTTTTCACTGGGCAAAGAGACGGTAGCCTTTTTGAGAGTGAGAGAAAGATAAGCCTATGTATTGTCAGGAGGGTGGAGAAAAGGGGAACAAATCACCAAGAACTATCGCTTATGGCCTCCATGTACATCGTATAAATTAGTTCGTTTTTATTGTTTGTCTTTGTTGGGCGCCTACAGTAGGGTTTTACAACCCGCAGCGCGCGCCCAAACAAAGTCTGCTGCAGAGTGCAGCCAGAGGCGGCAGCAGCACGCACGCGGGGCTCGGTGATTCTAAGGCCGCAAGCCAGTCTGTCTATATCTGATGAACTGAACCGGAGAGGAAGAGGCGAAGCGAGAGGGATAACTAGGCCCAAAATCTGTCTTCTCCAGCAGGTGGCGGTTTTGCGGTTTTTTCGCTCACCAAAGCCAGGAGTTTTGTATGGAGATCAATGAGAGTGTCGAATTTGGTTAAAACAAATATGTAAAGGCTTATTTGTTACTTGTGGCTTATTTGATCGAATAGAAGGTTCGTAATGCTTAGGTTACTACTAGTGTACTGATATAAGTAGCACATGTGACATACCGGGAACTTTGAGAAAAAAAACACTTTATATCGGAGTTGTGCCTGTTGTTCGCAGGCGTATCTGCCCTCTCATTGGCTAAAATGGTCCCACCTGCTCTTGCCTCCTCCCGACTGCCTTCCATTTTATTTACATGTATTTTTATTGTTAGAGCGGCCACTTGAGTATCTAGTCAAAATAATGGGGAGTCTTTGGCTGAAACAACTCCCTACCCCAGGCTACTTCCCGTTAACTCCAAAACATGAGTCCTGACCACAAGAGCGACAACCGCTGGCGGAGGTCGCTGGGGGTTGGCAACGGCGGGAAGCGCACTAATTGATTCGCGCGCTTGTCCGTCTCGAGACGAGCAATTCAGTGATTCTAAATGGGCCCTTGTTGAATATCCCAAAATCATGATATGCAATAGCCTATCGAATGCTACTATTGAATAGGCTACATGCACATGCATTATATTTAATTAGGCTAATTCAAATGAACTGTAAAATAATGCAAGCATGTTACTAGGTTTTCAGGAACCAGGTAGGCCTGATCATAGTCCCTCAAAAATAAACTTATTTGGAGAAAAAAAAACTGTTTTGCACATTACATTGTTGTAGGCAAGTCCTTTCTTTCATGTGGCAATATTTATTATGTTTATTACATGCCTACTTGTTAAATATGTGTTAGCCTGCTATGACAACGAAAAGAGAGGGAAAACAAAGGCCCTGTAGTCGACACATAACGGTTCTATTCATAACTTGAGTAGAGTGTCAGTGTCCTATCATGAACCGTCCCTGTCAGTGTGGAGACAGTCAGGGGGTAGGGTCAAGTTTATTTACACGCTGTCATACCAGCACTCACTCCATCATCCGGTTTTAACGCTTACGCCTTACACATCACTATTCTAAAGATCACTATCAGAAAGCGTATTGCTGGGGAGTCCATGTTTTCTAACAGTGATGTCGTGAGCTTTACCCTTCACGTCGACCTATTCATATTGAGATATGATATATATTGATGAATGTGGCACCATTCTACGGATGAAAAGAAAGTCGAGGATCAACTTTGTTAATTGTAGTCAATGTATATGGGATAAAACGAAAAGAGCATTCTCAAGTTGGTTTAGAAGTTGGAATCCTCAACTCTTTCTATTTCAAAGCTGCGCTATCCTCTGGAGCAAATGGGGCGCAACTAATTATATTGTAGCAAAAGATAACTATTGAGATGAGCGGCACAATGTGTCCTGTCTTACTTTTTTCACAATTTGGATGTGTTTCTATTTTGTGTGCGCGCTCCCGAGTCTTTCGCCAGTGTCTGTCTCCTGTAGCCTACTATAGCCTACCTGGCGCGGCTAGTGTTGCAGTTTCTCGAGGCGCCGCCGGCGAGTTTATGTCGCTTGCGTTCTCGTCTAGATCTCCGTCGTCCTCTTCTTCATCAAAATCTCCTCCTTTGGAATTAACCAACATGCCCTTGTATTCCTCACAGGACCGGAGAGGAGAGGACATTATATTCCTGTCATCGGCTCCGTACTCGAAATCAGAAATCCTCCGGAATTATGATATTTATTTAATATTCAAATCGACTCCAGAAAAAAAGTGGGGGGCGTTTTGGAATATTTTACACTACAACGCAAGGAAACAAAGATGGCCGCCCTTATATTTATTTTTTAACAACCCCCCCAATAAGAAAAATCCCCTTACATAAAAAATGGCTGACTATATTATTGCAGAACGCCCCCCCCACCACCCCTCCTCCTTTCTCTCTCTCTCTCTCTCTCTGCCTGTCTCTCCCTCTCTCCGCGCACCCCTCCCTCCTCAAAAAACATTCACATTGTTACAAGAAAGGGGTGTATGACTGCTTGTATAAATTGTTACTTGTTTGTCCCCCCCCCAAAAAAAAAAAAAATCAGACACGAAGGCAGACTTGCCTGGTAACTGTGCCTCAAGATCACACGAAACAACGCTCCCTTTCTGAACTGCAGAACACGACATAAATCTATGAAATATTCTTAAAGGCCCCCACCGTAGTATAAAATTATACGTGTGTGTGAGAGAGCGAGAGAGAGAGAGAGAGAGAGTCGGGGAGGGAGCTTGAAAGCGTGTGCGTGTGTGTGTGTGTGGGGCGGGGGGTTGGAAAAATCTGCCGCAGCCATGCCCAGACTTTACATCAGATTGGATTGCTTAAAAATTAACCACTTATGGTGGGGATAAAAAAAACAATGCAATATGCAGACTATCATTTTTTTCAACTGGAAATGATTTCGGATTAAAATATAAATCGAATAAATTATTTTCAAGATGGTGAACACAGAGAAATGAAAGAGGACACATTTTTAACGCATCTTGTACTGTTTCACTACAGTCCCTCTGATCTGGGTGGCAGTAAGGCAATGTGAACTCTAGTAGTCAGACTGCCTTGTCTCCCCTTTAGGCAGTTCAGTTTTGATTAAGGGGTCTACGATGAAACATACTGTACATACAATCCCTTCAGGAAGTATTCACACCCCTTGACCTTTTCCACACTTTGTTGTTGCAGTCTGAATTTAAAATGGATAACATTTAGATGTAGTTTTACTAGCCTACACAATAACTCATAATGCCAAATGTTTTGAGATACAGGCGTCCTTCCTAACTCAGTTGCCCGAGAGGAAGGAAACCGCTCAGAAATTTCACAATGAGGGCAATGGTGACTTTAAAACAGTTACAGAGTTTAATGGCTGTGATAGGAGAAAACTGAGGATGATCAACAACATTGTAGTTACTCCACAATACTAATCTAATTGACACAGTGACAAGAAGGAAGACTGTACCGAATTAAAAATATGACATAACATGCATCCTGTTTGCAACAAGGCACTAGAGTAATACTGCAAACTATGTGGCAAAACGAAATTGAATGGTCCTGAGTGGCCTAGTTACAGTTTTGAATTAGATCTTCTTGAAAATCAATGCAAGGCTTGAAAATGCCTGTCTAGCAATGATCAACAAACAACTTGACAGAGCTTGAAGAAAGGTTTAAAGAATAATGTGCAAATATTATACAATCCAGGTGTGCAAAGCTCTTCTTAGACAAACAGACTCGCAGCTGTCATTGCTGCCAAAAGGTGATTCTAACATGTATTGACTCAGGAGTGTGAATAGATATGCAAATGAGATATTTTTGTATTTTATTTTCAATACATTTTTACACATTTCTAAAAAATATATTTTTACTTCGTCATTATGGGCTATTGTGTGTAGATTGGTGAAAAACACATCAATTTAATAAAAATGTAATTCAGGCTGTAACACAACAAAATGTGGAATAAGTCAAGGGGTACAGTATGAATACTTTCTGAAGGCACTGTATGCACATTTTACAGTAAAAAATGTGTGTGTGTGTATAATTGTGAATTGTGGTGAGTAAACTAGACATTGATAACAATGACACGTCACTGATTTAAAGAAATATGTGTAACATGACTTTTCACAACTGACTAAAACTGCTACTGTTACAGTAGAGTTGGTTTCCTGCACATTCTGTAGTACAGGAAATTAAAACTTAGCAGAGCCACAAAGGAGCTGTTGAGAGGAAGTAGCCTACTACTATTAAATATCACATAAATGATTACCATGGTTACCATGCAGTTTTATGTACAGTTTTGGCAGACTATTGTTAATTTATTAACGTATGTTGGCCTATTGTAGATGCAAGAAGGTTTGAAGGAATGACAAAAGGAAGACACTGGGATAGAATGGCAAGGAAAGGATGTTGATTTTGAGGTTATGAGTTCTAGTCCTTTACAGGCTCAAATTCCCTCTAATAAAATGTTCATAACAATATCACAATATAAAAAAAATAAAGGACCTGTACTTTGTAAGTCAACCTTTTAATAGATTGCTCATATTGCTCATCACCATTTTCTGACATCCTTACATATGAGGTCAAAGTTCAGTGGGATTGATGTTGAGTAGAGACCGATGGACTGGGAGAAGAGGTCGCGGTCCATGCGTCCACTGTAGAAGTCCTCATCCTTGTCGAGGATACCGTTCTCCTCCAGTGTCCGACTAATGTCCCGGGTTGACGCAGTTCTGCTTCCAGGTGGAGCTGGCGGAGTCGGAACTGTTGAGAAGTTACCGCTGGGGAATCTCATTCAAGGTCTCCTCAGAACACACTTGGGAGAAGAGAGGAGAGAGAGAGAGTTAGAGAGAGAGAGAGAGAGGAGGGATTTGCTGTTTTAGACCTTATTTTACTTTTCCAACCCATGTACAGTGGTTATTGACTGTAGCTGAAATCAGTTGCAGCAGTTTTAGATGAAGAAACTACTGTCAGTATACCAAACATTGGGAACACCTTCTGAAAATTGAGTTGCACCCCCCTTTTCCCTCAGAACAGACTAAATTTGTCGGGGCATGGACTCTACAAGGTGTTGAAAGAGTTCCACAAGGTGACTCCAATGCTACTCACATTTGTGTCAAGTTGGCTGGATGTCCTTTGGACGGTGGAACTTTCTTGATACACACAGGAAACTGTCGAGCATGAAAAACCCAGCAGCGGTGCAGTTCTTGACACAAACCGGTGCGCCTGGCACCTACTACCATACCCCGTTCAAAGGCACTTAAATATTTTGTCTTGCCCATTCACCCTCTGAATGGAATACATACACAATCCATGTCTCAATTGTCTCAAGGCGTAAAAATCCTTCTTTAGCCTATCTCCTCCCCTTCATCTACACAGATTAAAGTGGATTTAACAAGTGACATCAATAAAGGATCCAGCATTCAGCTGGATTTACCTGGTCAGTCTATTTAATGGAAAGAGTAGGTGTTCTGTTTTAATGTTTTGTATACTCAGTGTATAGGTTATATTTATGATACAGTATATAAATAGTCATTGTAATTTTTTATTTTACCTTAATTTAACTAGGCAAGTCAGTTAAGAAAAAAATCTTATTTACAATGACGGCCAAGGAACAGTGGGTTAACTGCTTTGTTCAGGGGCAGAACTACATATTTTTACCATGTTAGTTCGGGGATTCAATCTAGCAACCTTTCCCCAACTGGCCCAACGCTCTAACCACTAGGCTACCTGCCGCCCTGGCTACCAGCAATTGTCCTCTAATGATAAGAGGATTTGGGGATTTTTCATTCAAAATTTTTCATTTTCCAGTGGTTTATCTATGAAAATCATTCTGTGGACTATGGGCAAATTTTGCAACAGGCAGTTAAACCACTCTAGCTTGGCTTCCAGGATTTAAAAAAAAAAGAAGAAAGGAATTTGTTTATGCAGGGTCCAATGGGCACATTTGCCAAGAACCACTAGAGAGAAAGTGGGGGAGGAATGAGGGGGGAGGGAGGAGGCAGGGCAAGAGAGAAAGAAGGAGGATAGACTGTTTGAGGAAGAGAAAGAGAGTGTGAGAATGTGTGTGCAGGGACAGAGTGTGGGAGAGAAAGAGAGAATTTGTGTGTTTTGTGTGTGTGTGTGTGTGAGAGAGAGAGAGAGAGAGAGAGAGAGAGAGAGAAAGAGAGAGAGAAAGCATGTGTCTGACTGTGTGAGTGGAGAGTGGAGCACCCACACTAAGCCTCTGGCTCAGTAGAAGACTAGTAGTGCCAGCTGGGGCGGGTTGGCGGGAAAGCCTGCTCTCCCACCGTGCTCTCCCACCATGCCGGAGAGGAGAGGTGTGCTTGGGGTGTGAGTGTGCTGTGTGCTGTGTGTGCTGTGTGTGTGTGTGTGCTGCAGGGGGAATGAGTGAACCCAGCCAGGACTCACTCATATGCCCCCAGGGTTTGACGGTGACACAGTGCACTACTAACTCCACCTCATCGTGTCTGTTTGGAAGCGAGTCATGTACAGGCCAGGGCTACCTAAAGGGCAGTGTGGTAACCCATATATTATGCAGCCAGTGGCACACAGAGGAAGGGAGAAACAGCACCTGTGCTCCACTCAGTGATATTATGCTGTGTGGGTGAAACCGTGCCAGATGAATGGACACACTCCCAAAATACTGCTACCGTGATATTGCTGAGGGGTAGAGGTGAAAGAGGGGGTAGGAGGATAAAGCTTGAACAACTACAATAGAATGTATGATGGTTATGTATAAATGACACACGTATGCATGTAGGTGATATGTATGTGTGCAGAATGATGTCTGTATGTTGTCTGCATATCTATTGCACATATATGACGCATGTATAATACTGATGATATCTATGTAAGACCCTAGGCCTCGCTTGCCAGGGGATGGTGTCAGGCTAAGTGAGATTAGTATGATAACACATGTAGCCTATACATGTGGCATGTACACATGTAGCTTCTTGTGATCTATGCATGACATTCTCCCTAATCTGAAGAAGGATATTTTACTTCCAGCCTATGCTCCTGGGATGTGAGGTTGTTGATGATGCGGATTCACCTGGTCTTGGCAAAATAGCCCCACCTCATATTGGGTATCCCTCCACCAGGGTTGCCCAAAGTCATTGGTCCAGTTAGTACTAAGGCAGGGAGACGACACGTGCACAGAGCACCCCCTAGGGGTGTAGTACATCACATAGTCAGATAGTGGGTTCAGGTGAGTCCGAATGTAAGAATACAAATTGGGAATTACTCATGATGAAAAATAAACTTTAAGAAGACAAACATGCTGAATTCTTGATAAATATTATTTTCAGATTATTTTCTCACTCACAAATGTTGTCTTTAATTCAAACCAGTGACTGATGTCATTTCCTGCACAGCCAATAATAGGTCTCAGAAGTCCATCAACTGAAAAATAATTGTGTAATTTAATAAACGTTTGTAGCCTAATAATAGCCTATTATAAATGCATGCATCTGACAACTCACCTTTAAAGTAATTCACCAATAGTGTCAGGTCGTACACCTTGCACACGTATGACGCCCACCGGTCGCCAAGGCATCGTGTTATGAAAGGACACCTTGTTCAAAGTGAAATACTTTGGTCGCGGCATTTATATTACTTCTGAAAGTTTACCCAATATATGGAGAATGTATGGAGACCTATAAATGGTCACGTGAAATATGTCATAGATATAAAATGTTGTTAATTTTGTTTATTTGCAAGCTCAGTCGCTACATTGCATTAACAAACAAGCTCCGTTACTATGGTAACCACGGAAACACCTGATATAGAGACAGCACCAGACTCAAATCAGCTTCGCTGCATCTCGTGAGCGGCTGGACAGTCCATAAATCACAAGGTAAGACATTTGACAAATGTAATGCCCAATTTGAAAATAAATTAGGCGAAAAGTGTCGGGCAGGGTTTTAGGGCTAATTTGTCATACCTACCTTGCATACTACAATACCCATAATGCAATGTATTCCCTGATGCATTTCCGGTTGTACGTCAGAGAAATAATTCCGCTAGAAAAATAGAATCAAGAAAGGGTGGAATGGCAACAATGATTGAAGAAAATGGTCCATCAACTCATGTAGGGGGTGATATATGTTTAATATTATCGCACTTTACACACTTTTAACGCATAATATTCACTTTGCCAAACTGAAAGGAGAGCGTGCGTAACTGATCCATACATTTGTTGGGCAAGTTGGATCCACTAGCTAGCTATGCTAACGTTATTTTTGTCCAAAACCTACAGTACCATTAGCCAGCAGATCCGAACTGATTTCTTACAGTTGCACTAGGGTCGGACATACTCCCTGTGTAGATTAAAGGGTTTATGTGTTGTTCTCTAAATTGTTCCATTATCCCAACTATTACAGCGAGAAGATTGAGCAAGATCTGCTAGTTTTGCCGAAAATCTGTCAATTTCGCCCTCATGCTAGAAGCCACAGCAGCAATTTTGGAATGGCAATGTCAGCCAATCAGCTCCTTTGTTCAACAGCACGTTCCATTCCATAATGGCTGCCAGTGCTGTGGCTACCGCTATCTAGCGTGTGGACGCAAATCGTTCAATCTTCTCGATGTAACAGTTGGGATAGTGGGACAATTTGAAGTACAACACATTTCTCATCCCTGGATTGAGGTATGTTTTCCGAGCCATATCTTGTGCCGGCTGTGCAGTGTCTTAATCTACACAGGAAGTCTGTCCGACCCTAGTGTAGCTGTAAGCAAGCGGGGTGCACTTCTTAAAGGGTGCATTTCAATAGTCTAAAGTAGCTTCTTCTCCTTCGCTCTAATCTAACCCAAAGGCTGGCAGATGGCAATATTGAGTCGTTTCGTCTTAAAAGCTCATTTAAGCTTGATCTGGAAATGTGGATCAGAGGCTCCGTACAGAGCGTGTGACGCAATTGCAGCCAAATCAAGCGCAGTACTGCATCGCGGTGCACCTCCCAAATTTTGTAACAATGCTGAGGGCTCGGTATAGCTCCGCTTTGAAATGATTGGTTGACGGTAGTTGGGGGCGGCATGTCCTGTATAAACACACTCACTTCCCTGACAACTTCCTTCACAACAGCTCTGCGATGCACAAGAAGTATGAATGCCCTGACTTCTGCAGAGGCCACATCTCAGTAAATGCTGTATGGCAGGGATCATCAACTGGATTTAGACACGGGACGATTTTTTTCTTGAGTGGAAGGTCAGGGGCCAGAACATAATTACAGATCATTTTTAGACTGCAAATAAACCGTAAGAAGCCCCAACGGATAATATTGAACTTAAACATAATTTCAAACCTTGCCTACGTTTGTGTACAATCACATGTCTCTCTTATGTGTGTGAATACTTTCCAAAATTCAAATCACTTTCAGCTGATTTCCGGTGTTTTGACAGTCTTTTATGTCCAAAATATCAAATCAAAATCAAATCAAATTTATTTATATAGCCCTTCGTACATCAGCTGATATCTCAAAGTGCTGTACAGAAACCCAGCCTAAAACTCCAAACAGCAAGCAATGCAGGTGTAGAAGCACGGTGGCTAGGAAAAACTCCCTAGAAAGGCCAAAACCTAGGAAGAAACCTAGAGAGGAACCAGGCTATTTGGGGTGGCCAGTCCTCTTCTGGCTGTGCCGGGTGGAGGATATAACAGAACATGGCCAAGATGTTCAAATGTTCATAAATGACCAGCATGGTCCAATAATAATTAGGCAGAACAGTTGAAACTGGAGCAGCAGCACGGCCAGGTGGACTGGGGACAGCAAGGAGTCATCATGTCAGGTAGTCCTGAGGCATGGTCCTAGGGCTCAGGTCCTCCGAGAGAGAGCGAGAGAGAGAAAGAGAGAATTAGAGAGAGCACACGTAAATTCACACAGGACACCGAATAGGACAGGAGAAGTACTCCAGATATAACAAACTGACCCTAGCCCCCCGACACATAAACTACTGCAGCATAAATACTGGAGGCTGAGACAGGAGGGGTCAGGAGACACTGTGGCCCCATCCGAGGACACCCCCGGACAGGGCCAAACAG
Source organism: Oncorhynchus tshawytscha (assembly GCF_018296145.1). Lineage (NCBI taxonomy): Eukaryota > Metazoa > Chordata > Actinopteri > Salmoniformes > Salmonidae > Oncorhynchus > Oncorhynchus tshawytscha. The sequence continues at coordinate 21,417,075 of NC_056443.1, forward strand.
GAAGGATATAACCCCACCCACTTTGCCAAAGCATAGCCCCCACACCACTAGAGGGATATCTTCAACCACCAACTTACCATCCTGAGTCAAGGCTGAGTATAGCCCACAAAGATCTCTGCCACGGCACAACCCAAGGGGGGCCGCCAATTGGGAACCCTGTTGTACGGCCAATGCAGACGCCAGAATGACCATAAATTAGCTTTACTATCCAAAGGGAACGTATGCAGCCGTCTATAAACTCGTCTCCCCCGTGGATCAGTTCGTACGTTAAACATTCTACATTCTGGCATCAAAGGCATCAAATTCCCCTTTATATCGATTTAATGGCTACAAGGCTGAAAAAACGGGGGAAATATGCATACTTTCTTTATGAAGCACAGTTTTCACAAACATGCTAGAGTGGCTAACGCTATTCCCGGATGTTGTGTATTGCATACAGTGTGTTTTTTTCACCCATGGTCTGATTGGCTGAACACAGTACGCAACATCCGATACTATAAGACAAATTACTTTTGAGCATTTTGTTTACCGTCAAACTAGCTCTGGTCCAATGTGCATGTAACACATGTGCATGGACCAGGCTAGGTAAATTGGGCTGCCGGGTGGCACAGCGGTCTAAGGCACTGCAGACACCCTGGTTCGAATCAAGGCTGTATTACAACCGGCCGTGATTGGGAGTCCCATAGGGCGGCACACAATTGGCCTAGCGTCGTCCGGGTTTGGCCGGGGTAGGCCATTCAAACGTGGTGTCTCCTTGTCAACCTTGCAAAGGGGGAGTTTGACAAGCATACAAGGAGAGGAAGCGCGATGGTTGAGATGCACCCAGTATCACCATTACGCTTCTTTTACTTGTGGGTAAATACATTTGAATTTGATCACTTTTTGACAGCACCCCTTTTGTTGTAGAAGTGCTGTAGAAGTGCTCAGAAAGTTACTGAGCCCCTTAGGGGTCATGGCCACCAGGCTAATCCATTCCCCCAGTTTTATTATCCATTCCCTCAGTTTTATTATCCATTCCCTCAGTTTTATTATCCATTCCCTCAGTTTTATTATCCATTCCCTCAGTTTTATTATCCATTCCCTCAGTTTTATTATCTATTCCCTCAGTTTTATTATCCATTCCCTCAGTTTTATTATCTATTCCCTCAGTTTTATTATCCATTCCCTCAGTTTTATTATCCATTCCCTCAGTTTTATTAGCCATTCCCTCTGATTATGTCCCTCTGTTTTTTTTTTAGTTCCCTCAGATTTTGTATTCGTTCCCTACATTTTTAAAAATCAATTTCCACAGATGTTTTATTTGTTACCTTGTTTTGTTATCCATTCCTTCTGATTTTTTTCATTTGTTCCCTCTTCTCCACGAGAGTCCCACTTAGCCAATAACATATTGCAGCATAATTGTTATTCTATTTAGTTAATTACATGCTTCAAATGGTGATGATCACTGACCATTCATTTGCGATTTTCCAGTTTCAGTGTTTACATATGTCTCCGAATCATAGGGGCGAATAATAGGTAACGTGTGTGCAAAACCACTCAAGGTGCAAATACGGTGCTCTCATCCCTAGGCAATAAATCCATCTGGCTCTGCTTCATGACCCTAGCTGTTCTGTCTATTTTCCCGAAGGATTTCTTTAGCTACATCAGCTGATTTCCAGGTGAATGTATTGTCATCGCAACCAAGCAAATAGCTATCAGTTTTAGTTATAAACATACCAGATAGAGCCAGAGCTTCTTTAAACCATCTTTCTGTGTGCCTGGTTGGCTATGGCAGATGTTCACCTGCCTAGTGCAGGGATGAGAGCGCATCATTGCACCAGAATTATGCACAGTAAATTCGCATGCCGTTTCTTTCTGCCACCGGTGAGTCACTTGCACAATTACGTATGTCTGGACCATGTTTTACTGAACATATGTCCCTGACTTTATGCACAAGGGGTAAAACACTGGGTTGCGGGGAGGAGAGGTGCTCAAAATGAATCCAAGTGGCATGAATCTGAGTGTAGCCTATCTGGTTTGCATCCTAAACATGCATCGTTAATTTATGACTGCAAGTGATGCTCCTGGCTTTTCAGGTATATGAACACACCATTTGAAGCATGTAATAACTAAATAGAAGTACATTTAGGCTGCAATATGTTATCGGCCAAGTGGGACCGTCATGGTAGCCTACATAAGGAGAAGCGGGAACGAATAAACAAATAAAACAGAGGGAAAGTATAAATAATCAGATGGAATGGAGAGAAAAAACTGATGGAATGGATTAGCCTGTTTTTTGTGTGTGTTTTTTTTAACACACCATGACCCCTAAGGGGCTCCATGACTTTCTGAGCACTTCTACAATGGGCATATATGTATGGAAGGTTTCGTTCAAATTGAAAGGGGTGCTGTCAAAAAGTGATCGAATTCAAATGTAATTACCCACAAGTAAAATAAGCATAATGGTGATATTGGGTGCATCTCAACCGTCTGGCTTCTTCTCTTTGTATGCTTGTCAAGCTTCCCCTTGGCAATGTTGACAAGGTGACACGACTTTTGAACACTTAATTTACCTAGCTCTGATCCATTCACATGCGCCGGATACGTACGCATGTGCATGGACCAGAGTTAGTTTGATGGTAAACAAAATGCTCAAAAGTAGTTTGTCTTATAGTCCTGGACAGTCATGGTAGCCTACATAAGGAGAATGACGTTTTTAGGCCTTGAGACAGGCTACTTAAATCCAGAAGGACTTCAGGAGTATCTTATTAAAAAAATTGTAGGTCAACGAATAAAAAAACGTAGGTCAACGAATAAGAAACATTGTAGGGAACGGATATCTTTTTGTAGGGCACGGATTTTAAAAAAACTGAGGGAGCAGATTAGCCTGGACGGTTTTTTCACCACCATGGCCCCTAAGAGGCACTGTAGAAAGTGCCTTTTTGGATCTGAATGCCAAAACATTCAAGAGATAAAGGTGCTCAAAGTTGACCCATTTTGCATACCCTACCATACCATGAGACATCCATATCTTCATCACTGGAAAATATAAACAGTTGAGATTGATCTCATTTAAAAGCTTACAAACAGGGTTGTCAAACTATTATATAATTCCATATAATTCCCCCCCCACATTTTTTTAACGTCAATTATCAAAAAATGCATGAACTCAGATTCTTTTCATATTTACATATGTTGTAGCCTAGATCCTATTTTACATCATCTAAGGTTTTTGTGTTTTGTCCACTAACGGTTGAGATACAACATGCTTTTTTTAAATGTTCTTTTTTTTTCTACTGTGTTATTGACTTGTTAATTGTTTACTCCATGTGTAACTCTGTGTTGTCTGTTCACACTGCTATGCTTTATCTTGGCCAGGTCGCAGTTGCAAATGAGAACTTGTTCTCAACTAGCCTACCTGGTTAAATAAAGGTGAAAAAAAAACAGGGTGAGTTTCATGTTTTGGGTGATAAATGTACTAAAATGGGAATAAAAAATAGACTTTTCTACTTTCAAATGGTACCACAGAGATGGTTGGATCTCCACACGTCAGAGAATGTTGACTTGAATGAGAATATCTGTCATTTTAAATTAGACTCTTTCCTCAATAGGAAACCTGTTGAAATCATTGAAGTATAGATCATATAATAGGCATGACGTTTTACGTTGACATTCGACCGTGGGTGGACAAGCAGTCATCTTTGTGATAGTAATTAGAAGTTACAATTTAAATTTAAATGTCTATGCTGTACCAGCTAAATTGCAGTGGTCTGAACTGGGATAGGTCCATTCTTTTAAATATATTTCTATGATTGAAATGACACCAACCCTGTATTCAAGAGCATGTTGTCTTACCTGATGGCGGTCGCAACACAAAAACCTCAGATAATGTGAAATGAGGTTTAAGCTACAACCTATGCGACTATGATTTTTTTTTTTTGGGGGGTTTATCTGTATTTTTTTATCATTTACGTGAAGGTTTAAAAATGACAATTTTTTTCAATAAATTAAATAGTTTGACAACGTAAGCTTTTAAATGATATCAAACTCAAGTGTTTATATTTTTCAGTGATGAAGACATGGATGTCATGGTATGGTGCGTAAAATGTGTCAACTTTGAGCACCTTTATCTTCTGAATGTTTTGGCATTCACGTTCAAAAGGTTAATTTCTGACCGGAAGGGATGCTGTCAAAAAGTGATTGAATTCAAAGGGATTTACCCTTGAATGATTATAGGCTTATCGTCTAATTTCTCCCCAATCCCTATTTCTAGGGGCAGAGTGAACTGTCATCCTCTTCTTCCAGAGTGCGTCAGAAGCTGGAGAGCTTGCTGAACAAGAACATGAGAATCAGAATGACAGACGGACGGACGCTGGTGGGACTGTTCTTGTGCACAGATAGAGACTGCAACGTCATCCTGGGGTCCGCTCAGGAGTTCCTCAAATCCTCAGGTAACTAAAGTACATATTAGGCCTACATACTCTAGCAAGTTCACTGCTTTTCAAACCTGTTCCTGCAGAGCAGTGGGTGCAGGGTTTTGTCCCAACCCAGCACTGAACACACCTGATTCAGCTGATCAGCCAATCATTAGTTGATTTGCTGTAAAAACCTGCAATCAGAAATGCAAACCATATTCCCACATTTTGTTGTGTTACGGCCTGAATTAAAAATGAATTAAATGTATCGGTCACTAGCCTACACCCAATACCACATAATGTAAAAATGGAATTATGTTTTTAGATTTTTTTTCAAATCAATTCAAAATGAAAAGCTCAAATGTCTTGAGTAAATAAGTATTCAACCCCTTTGTTTTGACAAGCTTAAATAATTTCAGGAGTAAAAATGTGTTTAACAAGTCACATAATGAGTTGCATGGACTCTGTGTGCAATAACAGTGTTGAACATGATTTTTTTTTATGACTATCTCATCTCTGTACCCCACACATACAATTATCTGTAAGGTCCCGCAGTTGAGCAGTGAATTTCAAACGCAGATATTCAACCAATTTTTCCAATGCCTCGCAAAGAAGGGTACCTATTGGTAGATGGCAAAAAAAGAAAAGCAGACATTGAATATCCCCTTGAGCATGGTGAAGTTATTTATTACACTTTAGATGCTGTATCAATACACCCAGTCACTACAAACATGCAGGCGTCCTTCCTAACTCAGTTGCCGGAGAGGAGCGAAACTTAATTTCTCATGGATTTCACCATGAGGCCAATGATGACTTTAAAACAGTTACAGACTTTAATGGCTGTGATAGGAGAAAACTGAGGATGGATCAACAACATTGTAGTTACTCCACAATACTAACCTATTTGACAGACTGAACAAAGGAAGCCTGTACAATATTACCTTAGTCCAACAAAGCATGAATAAAAAGTGATCTGTTGTGGGCAAATCAGTTACTGAGTCATGTTATGGGTATGCTTGTTATCGTTAAACACTGGGAGATTTTCAGGATAAAGAAACTGATTGGAGCTAAGCACAGACAAAATTATAGAGGAAAACCTGGTTCAGTCTGCTTTCCACCAGACACTGGGAGAAGAAGACTGAATGTTCCTGAGTGGCCGAGTTACAGTTCTGACGTAAATCTACTTGAAAATCTATGGCAATACCTGAAAATATTTGTCTAGCAATGAACAACAACCAATTTCACTGAGCTTGAAGAACTTTGAAAATAATAGTGGGAAAATGTTGCACAATCCAGGTGTTTAATGTTCTTAAGAGACTCACAGCTGTAATCGCTGCCCAATTTCCTTATTCAAAGTATTGACTTAAGGGGTGTGAATACTTATATAAATAAGATATTTCATTTTCAATAAATTTGCTAAAATGTCACATGTTTTCCCTTTGTCATTATGGAGTGTTGTGTGTGTGTAGATGGGTGAGAAAAAAACATTGAATCCATTTTGAATTCAGGCGGTAACACAACAAACTGAGGGATAAGTCAAAAGGTATGAATACTGAAGGCGCTGCAGCTCTCTGGGACCCCACATGATATGTTGTTTCTATTTTGTAACCTGACCATCATTATACTGTGTACAGATCCATATTTAAAATGTATTTTGTGTGCTTGTCTTGCTTGTTTTTGCATCAGACTCCTTCTCCCAGGGTGAGCCCAGAGTGCTGGGGTTAGCCATGATTCCCGGCCACCACGTGGTCTCCATCGAGGTGGAGTCAGACACCCTGGCCGACACACATGGGTTCGGGGGCAGCCACTGAAGAACAAGCTGAGCTCACCCAAAGTCGGAGGACACGGTCCTAGAAAAGGCTACAGTACAGACTTGAAATGGGAGAATTCAATCAAAGGAATTCCAGATGTGGCTGATCTCTGGTGCCAGTGTCGTGGGTTTACCAGTCAGAGCCAAGATAGGTGCGAAATGTAACCAAGCATCCCCAGTGACATTAGTGTGTGTGAAGTTAATACGGAGTATAAAAGGTATTTGCGCAATAAGGGGCATGGGACTGAGCCAGACGGTACAGTATATGTCTGTGATAAATGTTTTTCAATACATTTCAGTATTTAAACCTGTGTCTGATCTGTCAATGAGGAACGATGCAGACGTTCCTTATATACTGGTAGTGCAGCAGTTACTTGTAGTTCAGAGCATATGAATAGCTAAAGTGAATTACCTACTTGACTTAAAACCCTTGGCTCCTATTAGGAGCATAAGTTATTGACAAATGTCCTCCATCTCACTCATCAGGGCAAGTCTTTCCAGGTCACACCATTTGAGGCCATCAGTTAGCTGTTCAAGTCAAATTTGATTGGTCACATATACATATTTAGCAGATGTTATTGCGGGTGTAGCGACAGTATCTAATAATTCACAACAATACTCACATCTAAAAGTAAAAGAATGGAATTAATATATAAATATTAGGATGAGCAATGTCAGTTGTATGGACTAAAATACAGTATATACATATGAAATGAGTAAAGCAGTATGTAAACATTAAAGTGACAAGAGATTCCTTGTCTATGTATATAGGGCAGGGTTGAGTAACCGGGCGGTAGCTAGCTAGGGATGGCTATTTAAATGTCTGATGGCCTTGAGATCGGGTGCTGTAGATGTCCTGAAGGGCAGGCAGTGTGCTCCCGGTGATGCGTTGGGCTGACCACCCTCTGGTGAGCCTTGCGGTTGCGGGTGGCACAGTTGCCGTACCAAGCGGTGATACAGCCTGACCGGATGCTCTCAATTGTGCATCTGTAAAAGTTTGAGGGTGTCAGGGGCCGTGCCGTTGCTATTTCCTGAAGTCCACGAGCAGCTCCATAGTTTTGTTGACGTTATTTTCCCGGCACCACTCCGCCAGAGCCCTCACCACCTCCCTGTAGGCTGTTTTGTCATTATTGGTAATCAGGCCTACTACTGTTGTATCGTCTGCAGACTTGATTATATTGGAGGCGTGTGTGGCAACGCAGTCATGAGTGAACAGGGAGTACAAGAGGGGGCTGAGCACTCACCCTTTTGGGGCCCCTGTGTTGAGGAGCAGCAAAGTGGCTTTGTTTTCTACCTTCACCAGGGCGGGGTTCAGACTCAGGGCCCCGAGCTTACATGATCACACAGGATTGCAAAAGTTGCCTATTATTTTCTGGTAATGTGTTTGGTATACTCAGTGTATAAGTGTGTCAAATAGTTCAAGCACACATTAACATTTTCTTGGAACTAGACAGACCTGCTTGCTACTGGAAGATGATTTGCACAAAAGACAACTCAAACATGAGCTAAAGATGGTATGCCATCAGTATAGTACTGAAATGATACCTGAACCATGAATTTATAACAGTGAAAGATAACCAGAGAACAGGGTTGTTTGTTTCCATATTTTAATAGTTTGAGCATTTTAGTTCATTCTGGTTGGCAACGAGAAAACCCCCTAGAAACATTAAAATGATCACGTAGTTGAGCAGTCGGTGACATAAAAAGCTTTCAGTTACAGCTATACTGCATCCTTAGAACTCAAATTATGTTAACAGTGGACTTGACAGGATGATAGACAATCCATAATTTGGTTGTAGTCCATAATTTGTTTGATACACTAAAATGACGCAAGTCATTTGTTTGTCATTGCAGGGAGTCCTTTCAGTTGCTTTGGACTGGGGAACACAGGAGGATTAGTTATTAAAAAGACCGGCAAATAAAAAATATATGTTTTCGAAGGACAGCGAGAACAGGCTCTTTCAGGAAGTAAATAGACATGCTTCATCCACTCACCCTTTTGACCGGGTACACAACCAGGAAGGAGTAGGTCACCAACTATTCCATAACACCTGTTGTGTCAATTAAGTTAGGTCAAGAGTATATTCTGTGGAGAACATTCAAAGCTTTGCAGATAAAAATAAAAACAGACATTGTTTAGTGAAGAAGAAAACGACATCTCTTCTAAAACATTCTGAAAATAAATCAGCTTGGGTGCCAGTCTGAATCTGCTTTTATCCAACTTGAGCTTATCTAAGTATTATTAAAAAGGTCCAATACAGCATTTTTATCTCTATCAAATCATTTTTGGGTAATAATGAAGTACCTTACTGTAGATTGGTTTCATTTCAAATTGTTTTCTCAAGCAATACTTTTGCTAGGACTGTCTGGGAGTGGTCTAGCTTTTATTGGCAGAGGTGTTTGTAACTCTTTATTGGTCAATTAAACTAATTCACCAGGCAGGCCAAAACTCCATCCCACCAAAACAGGCTGAAATTTCAAAGAGCTCTAATACTAAAACGGGCATTATACCATTTTCAAAATATTAATCCATCCTGAGAGAATATATATATAAAGCAGAGGAAAATTACATTTGACTGCACTGGGCCTTTAAATAAATGGAGAAACAGTCCAGCATCCAGGCTAGTCGAGCAAAAACCAAAAGAGCTACGTTGAATAGACGAAAAATGGAAGAAATACCGAGCAAAAGTAAAAGCAGCAGCAGACATCAAAGAAAAATAACATGGAGGGATGCAATGACAGGATCAACAGACTGGGCCAAGTTGGGAGGACTGAACAGCGCACCAATGTAGGACTTTATTTGCGCGTCTTCGACCACTCGAGTCAACAGCCGACAACATTGTCACTTAGTTTCATCCATGTAGAATTTGTGGTAGGAAAGTTTAACTCTGTACAACTCAACCCCTCGCAGTACAGTAGTAATCCAATGCCTTTGACAGTGTCATTCACATCCCCATTGTCTCACTACATTACCCACAACACCCCACATCCAACCTGAATCCCCCAACCCCTGGGTACGTCCACCAGTTACTCCACGGGTTGTCATAAGCCCTAAAATCCTCCAATTGTAAATCCTTCCTGGTTCCGTCAGTCAGCCCCCCCCATGTTTCTTGTCTCATCCTCACTAGTGGTGGAACTTGAAGTGGTAGTTGCCGCCAGACTCGAAGGGGTTGAAGTGGAAGGGCCATCCCTGGCCACCCTGACCGCCTCCCTGTTGACTCTCTGGGTCCAGGGGGTCCTCACCGGAGTCAAACTTCTGGCGCATTTCTAACGGTTCGGGGTAGGGAGACATGAATAATGCACAACAAGTATCCAGCTACGTTTTCAACACACGTAGATTACAGGAAAGTGGTCCGACAGGATGTTATCATACTGCAAGTAGTTTACAGCTTACTAAATACAGTCATAGATTTTCCAGTATGGGAGGGTTTAGTTAGTAGTGATCTTATCTACCAGCGTGAGCAACATTAACAGGTACATATACAGTTCATTACCTGGGTCGGTGAGCACCTCTTTAGCAGAGGCAATGTCGATAAACCTCTTCTCTGCCTCCTTCTTTTCCGACTCCTCTCTGAAGTTGTCAGGATGCCACTGTTGGGCCAGCTTCCTGTACGCCTTGATTATTTCCTGTTTGTTGGCACTCCTGGGAAAAAAAAAACATGTTGGTAATGTAAAATATTGTTTGAATACAAGGAGCAAATGCATCCTCATTACCATGAGGTGATCACAGATGGTGAAAATAGAATGTCATCAAATAGAATCAACTTGTCACTTGACCAATTGCTTATAGATCATAAATACACTGTAGATTATTCCAAGGAAGGAAGGCATTATGCTTCGAAGAAGTATTTGAACGGAGCTCCCTTCTCTAGGTCAGTCATACCTATTGACACCAAGGATCTTGTAATAGTCCCTCTTTCGGGAGAGCTTGAGCAGTTTCTGGGCTCGCTCCAGACCTTCCCTGATCTCATTGTTCTCCATGTCAAACTCCCTCGCTTCCTGGTAGTCCTCCACCGCTAGAGAGAAGGGAGGGCAAGGTAAGGGGGGAAAAAAAGGCAGAGAGAGAAAGATCAAAATGGATACTTGACAAAGCTGGTACAATGATCCCGCTGGGATTTGGATGTGCCGTAATCAGGGCGGCGTTAGACTGGTCCTGGCTACAAAACACCGGGTTTGTTTACATGGCAAGTTTGACAGCCGGTGTTTGAGTACTTGACGGAGGGGACACAAATGCGGCACAAAGTCTTATCACCATGTGTCATCATTCTCTTTGCTACAGTAATAGGATGGTGAAAGTACCTTTCTCGTAGTCCTGGTTGAGGATGAAGGCCTCAGCTCTGTCTCGGAGGATGTTGATGTTGCGTGGGTCTCTCTGGTGGGCCTCTGAGCAAATGTCTATTGCCATAGCAGGCATCTTGTTCTGGTGGAGACAAATGGAGCAACACTTATAAGCGTCATCATTGTTTCCCCATTCTATTTGTAATTACTTAATTAGGAATATCATTTTTAAAGTAATACGAAATCCGTGGTTGTAAAAGTAATTCTGAGAATTTCCGATACACTAACAATTGACTTCAGTAGAGGGACAGGTCATGCTAATCTAGATATGGCCCACTCCATGGGTTAAACGCATCTATGTGATGGGACCCACCTTGACCAGGCAGAAGCAGATTCTCTCCTTGGCCTTATTGGTGTAGTAGAGGACATTAGGCTCTGTCCTCATCACTGACTCATACTTGTCTATGGCATCCTGATACCTGAAGACAAACATTTAATAATATTCATTTTTAGGACAAGAGTTCAATAGAACCGCCATACAATAGTCATATCTAAATATCAACCAAAGTGGATACAAATCGGTTTGGTGATAAAACTGTCAAAGAAACCTCAAATATAAACCTGTCGAGGGAACACAGGAACTGAAATATAAAACTCCCATAGGGACTGAAACATTGCCCACAGGGAGGGACTACCACAGAGATGTGCTACCATATAAGACCACATACTTATTTTCCACCATAATTTGCAAATAAATTCATAAAAAAATCCTACAATGTGATTTTCTGGATTTTTTCCCCCTCATTTTGTCTGTCATAGTTGAAGTGTACCTATGATGAAAATTACAGGCCTCATCTTTTTAAGTGGGAGAACTTGCACAATTGGTGGCTGACTAAATACTTTTTTGCCCCACTGTAGGTAGGCAGGGATTGACCTTGAGGGTTGCCCTATTGCTTGGGGTATATGAATTGAGCCGTCGCTCAAGTTGAACCTGCTCTGAGGTTGCCCCATTAGGTAGGTGATTAAAAAAAAGTGAAAACAACCAAACTGCATAGAATTCCAGTAGTCTAAAACATACTGTATCTTTCTGGTTCCTCCCCATTGTTTAAGTGAATGATAAACAATTTAGGGCATTTATGACAGACGGGCAAGTTGAGTCTTCTCCAATAAGATTTTTTTTTTTTTTTTTACTGATAACAAAAATACAAAGAATTCCAGTACTGGTCTTTGAGTACTCCCCTTTGTGTTGGTGAAAGGCAGGCAACATATGGCACTTCTGCGTGTAAATAGCTCATTTACATTTTTGGGCCAGTGTTCATCATTTCTGGGCACCCCCCAAAAAATGTAAAAAAATTAAAATACTTCCGATTTGTCTGATGGGCAACTGCATTTGTCTTTAGTGTCAAGGAAAACATAAGAGAAACCACCACAGGGACTAGACTGCCATACTAGCTAGATGCAGTGGTACTGACCTTTCCTCCTGGATGTGCTCCTCGGCAGAGTCCAGCTGCTTGCTGAGCTTCTTCACCTGTTTGTAACGGGATAAACACTCCTTGTCATCCTGATCCAGCTTCAGACACTCCCTGACATGACTGCAGAGGGAGAGGAAAGAGAGACAGATTTACACATTGCAAAGCGGTTTGAGATTTTTGCCTGTCAAAAAAAAAAAAAAGTGTTAGTATGTTTGAAAGAGAGTGAGCATTCTTTACTAACTCTCAAACTTCAAGTGTCACAAAAATCAACCACAGATACAAAACCACAAACCAATGTTGCTCTGAAGCTCACAACCTCTTAATTTACATGTATTTGCTTGGTAAATGTGGTTGTTTGTTTAAATCACTCCGACCCTATTACTAATACAGTATTCTAGTGAGCATACCCTAGTGACTCCTGGTGCTCCCCCAGGTCATAGTGCAGGGTGCTGAGCTTGAGGAAGGCACCTCGGTTGTCGTTCCTCAGCCGGGTGGTGGGAGTCAGGTCCTGGATGGCCTTCCGAGGGTCTCCCAGACGAATGTAGCATTCAGCCCGGAGCTCCCGAGACTCAGGGTCCCAGGGGGAGAGCTGGAAAGAGAGAAAGGAGGGAGGTAGGTAGGGAGTTCAGTGGTGTGAATGTATGATTTGATACCAAGTCTGTTGAAGTATAGTACACCACAGATTGATGAAGGTATTGAGGATCAAGTTTAAGAGGCTAGGTGAAATAGATTTCTCAATGTCTAGGCCCTGTGGCAGAGCTAACCCCTGCTTCCATGACCAGGCCCAATGACTAGGCCCTGTGGTGGAGCTACTCCCTACCTCTACGACGCGGTCTAGCACAGTGATGGTGGTGCTGTAGTCTCCTCTGTGGTGGGCCGCGTGGGCCTCCTCCTGCAGCTCCTCAAGCTCGTTGGCCCTCATCAGCTGGTTCTGCGCCTCGTCCTGGTCAGGGGATCGCTGCAGCTGAGGAAATTAAAAAAGGTAAGGTTTCTGAAGAAACTGTAATTATAAATATATAATAGATGACTCATATCAGGTCTATAAATACATAATAGAACACAACACATAAAGTGTATCTAATCCTTCAGATTCCCTTAACCTCACCCACATCACATAATTGCAATGACAAAAGGATAGTAAAAAATTGCAATATGAGACAGAGTATATGATGAGGGTATGGGGGGGAAAAAAAAGCAGTGAGATTTTGGTTGACAGATGGATAAGGTGTAACTAGACAGAAATATAATTAATAGTATGGTAGTAGTAGAATAGTAGCTATATTTTTATGCATCTAGACTTACCACAGCCTCAAAGTCCTCCCGGGCCTCCTGGGTGTTACCCTGCTTCAAGAAGATATTCCCTCTCTGCAGTCTGGCCTGGAAACATGGAGGCCGAGAGAGGGAAGAGGGGATATGGAGGAGAGGGACGGAGATAGAGAAAGATACAGGTTGTTTTTTAAATCTAAGAGTTAATAACAATTTCACACAATTGTTGATCATAACCGTGATTTATCATGATGACAGAGATATTGTCAACAACTGTCTGTGTCCACTCACAGCGAGAAAGTCAGGTTTGAGCTGGATGGCTCTGGTCAGATCCGGCAGGGCAGACTTGGACTTTCCCATAGCCAGGAACACAGCTGCCCGCTTGTAGTAGGTCAGGTAGTTCTTAGAGTCACCCTCTGAGGGAAGGGACAGGGTAAAATACAGTAGATAAGTAGGAGAACACAATAGATTTCTACTTTCATGTGACTTATTTATTAGGTGTCCATGGACACATTTTACTGAGAATGTGTAGTTCACTCAATGTGTTTACCTGAAAGAATAAGGGAATAAGGGAGAGAGAGATCAGAAATAACCCATCACTTGAAGGGACTTTGTTATGTGGAAGCAGCTCAACTTATTACAAACAGAGTACAGACAGAGAGGGGGAGACAGACAAACAGGCTACATGGGCAGTGACGTTGGAGCTATAATGATGCGTGTGTCTGGTTGGTAACCTTACCCACTGCAGAGTGGTAGTGGGACAGGGCCTCCGCCAGTTGACCGGCAGCCAACAGTTTACGGCCCATCTCCAAGTGCTGCTCAATCTCCACATGAGTTGCCCCCAAGACACCTGAAACAAAACACTTAGTGTGAGCCTCTTGGAAGCCCCCATAGGCAATTGCTCACATAACCACATAGGAACTGACCTAAATGAAGGAGACAGAGTAGCTATTTTCATGAATGTTGTGTCATTTTAACAGTAGACATCCCTCTAGATGTAAATCATAGGACTTGTTTGGAAAGGGAGTATGTAAAAAAAAAAGTAAACCAACAGCCAAAGGGTTTCGATAGCCTAGCTAGTCTACAGTGGTTAACAAGTAAGGGCACACAGAAAACTACCTGATTATCCTGTACAATCGGTCGTAGCATACCTAGCTAAGGAAATAACCGAATACTTAGTTACCGTTATTTTTTAATCAACAGCTCTATGCAGACTGAACTATTCGGGCAAAAACACATTGCTATCTATCTGTCTGGTCTTACCGTCCAACTGGAGGTCCAGAATGACACAGAGCAGTGACAAGGAGGACAGGACCCCGCTGAGACCTTTCCGTCGCCCCGACTCCATACTTATATACTTCACACTTCTCCTGGAGTTGTATATTTCACGTCTCTGATATAATTGAATTGCAAACTACGTACGATATCATTTAAACGGTAATTTTCTTCATAACGTCTTCATCGTTTTGAGGCTATATGTTTTAGTGGTCCGGTTCAGAAATAGTTCCGAGTGACACCTTGGAGAGCTAATGGAAGGTTCCTATAATTTACTCGCGTAGGACAACGTTGTTTAGACAGCCAAAATTGCAATATCGCATGGATCTAATAAATTATTTTAGTTTTCTCTACGTGGCATGACATTGAATAACTTCCCCAGCTGTCAACTTAGGTGCTTTCTAAAGTGAAACTTCACCCGGTCAGGTTTTTACCCCCTCCTTCACGGATTCAAATGCCCTACATGTCTGTGCGGTGAGTGGCCGGTTCTAGCAGCACACATCGTTGTTGCCTACCAACGTGGGGCGGTCTCATTGGACGAACTATTTTAGCTCGTAGACTATACTCCCATGTCCATATATGGCACATTACGCCGTCACTGTACAGTCACTGGTCATACCATAATATTCACAAAGGAATATTATTGATATGCCTATCCCTCAGTGTTATCTGTGCGCCAAACACTATGTCTATTGTCTGTAATAATAATAAACATATAGTTGATCATGTTCATTCCTCACTAGAAACCTGCTACGTTAGGTTACTAGATACAAACAAAATAGGAATTTGAGTATTTAAAGAATGTCTATTGTCTGTAATAATAATAAACATATGGTTGATCATGTTCATTCCTCACTGGAAACCTGCTACGTTAGGTTACTAGATACAAACAAAATAGGAATTTGAGTATTTAAAGAATATTTTTATTGGGTGGAATTGTAAACAAAACTAAAGAACTAAAACAAACATTCAGAATGGCATAGGACAGCCACACCCATCTCAGACATTATAAAACTGTACAAACAATACAAAACATCTCCATAACATCAGTACTTGAGAATCAACAGTCTTAATCTGCTGGTTTGGACATTCCCCTAGATCTAGACGTTTCATCAAATCATCCCTCTTCATGCCAACAGGAGCCTATATCATTATGAAAATAAAAAATGTTATATAATGCAGGCATCAGTCATTAGACACCTCAGCTATTGCACGTCATTTTACAGGCGACATGTTTGCACAGTGCACCACAACCAAACTAACAGCCATAATGTCTTCAATATGAGGTGATTGATCCAAATATGAAATACATAATCCTACATAGTATAGCACTTAACCTCCCTCAGCACTATAGATGTCGTTTACACGTCTTCAACAACTGTGCGGTCAACAGTGAGTCTGGTTTGCAGGCATTGGACATGGTGGATAAAGGTGATCCCCATGGTTCATTGGTGTGCTCTCTATCTCTGTTCAAACGTAGGCGTTCCGGCCATAGGAAGTGGCAGCCTGACTCTGCGATGGTGCATTGCCAGAGTACACTGTGCCCCTGGGCTGGTAGGGGTAAGATCTGAGGAAGAGGATGAGAGGAAGAGTGGGTGAGGAGGGCAAACATAGTTAAAATAAAACCACCAATCACCAACCCACGTGCATTAAGGATTGTAACACACACAGACAAACACAGACACACACAGACACACACAGTATCCACTGAACTCACTGTTTCTCAGACGTGCCCAGTTTGCAGGCACATGTCAAACAAGATCCCCCAACGATAGCAAGAACAGCAGAGCACCAGCCAATGTAGAGGCCCTCTCCAATCTCATACCTGCAAAACACAGTAGGTCCTACATTTTGTCAAGTTCATAAACAATAGGCTATTACATGTTGGTTTGGTGACGGCTCTTCTGTCTAACAGACAGCAGAGGACAGCAGTGTGCCAGTAGCCTAATTGCAGCAATTGGATTGGGTGGTAATTTCCTTCTCACTTACTTTATCCCGGGATATAATGGATTAAAAAAGTCCTGGGTGATGTTGAAAGCATACCAAGATACTGAGATCATTGTACACAGGCCTGAGAGAGAGATATAGTATGTGTTTTTGTGTTTGTGTGTGTGTGTGTGTGTGTGTGTGTGTGTGTGTGTGTGTGTGTGTGTGTGTGTGTGTGTGTGTGTGTGTGTGTGTGTGTGTGTGTGTGTGTGTGTGTGTGTGTGTGTGTGTGTGTGTGTGTGTGTGTGAGAGAGAGAGAGAGAGAGACAGAGAGAGATTATTTAAGTTAATTGTGCTCAAGATCCTTAAGAGGTGGCAGCTATGACTATAAACAGTTAAAGACAAGAATATCCCTTTACCCTGAAGCAAGAATAGGACACCTCCAACACCAGCTATTCTACCCTTTAGAACCATGTTCTCTCCAGCTGCTTTAGAACACTGCATCCCGATCAGGGTTGCAAGGAGCCCGATAGATCCGAAAATAATCGCAGCAATCATTAGTGCTCGAGACGCTTGGATATATCCTGCGAGACAGAGAATATGAATAAACACAAATTGTCACTTTCACAAACAAAATGAATTGGCCTATAACATGTTTTTTTTAATATACTGTAATAACAAATAGGAGGATTATTACATTTGTTTCAAATGTGATTTGTAAAGAAACATATTGAGTTCCACACATTTTATAGGCAAATAATAGCCAATAATTATGATGATATTTAAGAATACGATCTATTGAAATGGAACTATCCTTCTGTTTTGTGTTTATTAGAGTAGAAAAAACTCTAAAAACTCTAAATGTGGCAAAAAAAAAGGTCTGATTTGACTGATTTCATATCAACCAATGATCCAACCTAAATTAATTGTTTATTGATGTCGTTCTGGGATGATAATATTTGAACCTTTTGACCTCTCAGTCACAAACAAAACATTCCTAAGAAAAAGTGTAACATGTGTGCCTTGACATATTTGTGTAACGACAACCAAACAATATCACCACAGGCAGTAAATCCATTTATTCCTTAACACAATTTTTTCATATCGAAAATATGATCTTTCTCTAGGATGTCCGTACCATTCAGGGCGAGCAGAGAGGGGAACTCGTGGCAGTTGTGGACACCTGTAGAGTCCGTGGCACAGGACATCCATAGGTTCTCATAGATGGTGGAGGTAGTGATGACGCTCCCATCAACGGTGGAAACCTTCCAGTAACGGTTGGGTATAGCTATCCCCACCATCACCCATCCCATAAACCCAAGCAGCAAGGCGGCGACCTCCACTATTGGATCCATTCTGTTTTTTTTTTCAAGTATTTGGTGATAAATAAAGAGAGAAGGCGATAGACAAATAGAGAGAAAGAAACCGGGTATATCCCTTCGTTAGATTGTATCCTCTTCGATTTGATTAGATTCACTTATTTTTGTTTAGGATATTCGGGCTTTTAAAAAAAAAAACGAACATATAGTTCACCGGTGCAAATGCTTTTGAGTCTGTTCCCCTTCTGGGACACAGTTGTGTTAGGTTGCCAATGAGAAAGTTTGTTGAGAGCAACAGATATGCTCAATGATTTATCATTGTCAACCTGTGTTCTCTCCCACCCCCTCTCACACAGGTTCACACACAGGCACACACCCACACACACATACTCACACACTCACCCTATCTCTCTCTCTCTCTCTCTCTCTCTCTCTCTCTCTCTCCAGGCCTATCTGCCTTTTGCATTTTACAGCCTGAAACTGAACAGGTGTCTATCAGGCAATGGAGACTCACGAAAGTCCAATGGTTGCTCTATGCCCTTGTGTTTACAGTATGTCGGAATACATGAAAGTTGACTTAGCCTACATGGATTTTTAGGAAATAAATCATTGAACAACCTGTGGTGTACCGCAGGGTTCAATTCTCGGGCCGACTCTTTTCTCTGTATATATCAATGATGTTGCTCTTGCTGAGGGTGATTCCCTGATCCACCTCTACGCAGACAACACCATTCTGTATACATCTGGCCCTTCTTTGGACATTGTGTTAACAAACCTCCAAACAAGCTTCAATGCCATACAACACTCCTTCCGTGGCCTCCAACTGCTCTTAAACTCTAGTAAAACTAAATGCATGCTTTTCAACCGTTCGCTGCCCGCACCCGCTCGCCTGCTCGACTAGCATCACTACTCTGGACGGTTCTGACTTAGAATATGTGGACAACTACAAATACCTAGGTATCTGGCTAGACTGTAAACTCTCCTTCCAGACTCATATTAAACATCTCCAATCCAAGATTAAATCTAGAATAGGCTTTCTATTTTGCAACAAAGCCTCCTTCACTCACGCTGCCAAACATACCATACATACAAGCAATAGGGCAACCCTCAAGGTATTTAGTCAGCCACCAATTGTGCAAGTTCTCCCACTTAAAAAGATGAGAGGCCTGTAATTTTCATAATTT
Source organism: Oncorhynchus tshawytscha (assembly GCF_018296145.1). NCBI lineage: Eukaryota > Metazoa > Chordata > Actinopteri > Salmoniformes > Salmonidae > Oncorhynchus > Oncorhynchus tshawytscha. The sequence continues at coordinate 21,435,999 of NC_056443.1, forward strand.
TTTCCCCTCACTTTGTCTGTCATAGTTGAAGTGTACTTCAACTATGACAGACAAAATGAGGGAAACAAATCCAGAAAATCACATGGTAGGATTTTTAATGAATTTATTTGCAAATTATGGTGGAAAATAAGTATGTTGTCTTATATGGTAGCACATCTCTGTGGTAGTCCCTCCCTGTGGGCAATGTTTCAGTCCCTATGGGAGTTTTATATTTCAGTTCCTGTGTTCCCTCGACAGGTTTATATTTGAGGTTTCTTTGACAGTTTTATCACCAAACCTATTTGTATCCACTTTGGTTGATATTTAGATATGACTATTGTATGGCGGTTCTATTTAACTCTTGTCCTAAAAATTAATATTATTAAATGTTTGTCTTCAGGTATCAGGATGCCATAGACAAGTATGAGTCAGTGATGAGGACAGAGCCTAATGTCCTCTACTACACCAATAAGGCCAAGGAGAGAATCTAGTAAAACTGACTATCCTACCGATCCTCGACTTCGGCAATGTCATTTACAAAATAGCCTCCAACACTCTACTCAGCAAATTGGATGCAGTCAATCACAGTTCCATCCGTTTTGTCACCAAAGCCCCATATACCACCCACCACTGCGACCTGTATTTATTTTTTTTAAATTCTATTGTATTATTGACTGTACGCTTGTTTATTCCATGTGTAACTCTGTGTTATTGTTTGTGTCGCACTGCTTTGCTTTATCTTGGCCTGGTCGCAGTTGTAAATGAGAACTTGTTCTCAACTAGCCTACCTGGTTAAATAAAGGTGAAATGAAAAAATAAAATACAATATATTATAATTGGTGTACTAATATAACTGAAACATTGAGATGTTTCATTGTCCAACATTACTTCCCAAATATTTTAATTTGATACATAGCCTATTTATATTTTTCATTATGAAATTCAGTTTCTGCATCATTGCAGATTGACCTATGCCAGTTCCACTAAAGAATACAAGCAACATGATATTGATGCTGACAACCTTCTAACTGGCATAGAGTCAGGTGTTGTAAATTGGTGTTTTAAAGTGATGACTGAGGAGATCTGGACAAAATGTGTTCCTCCAGTTACATTTGTTTTGGGTGTGAATTTCATTGCTTCAAGGCCAACTGACACATGGTCAACTGTCACATTTACCATCCCACTAAAACTGCCCAGTTCCAAGTAACACACCCAAATCACATAGGCTACCATCTGTTGCATGGTTGTTGTAGAGTAAGTGTAACATAGTCACACACTCCCTGGAACCCAGACCCCCACTAATATGCCCATTCAGAACAATGTTAATCCTTAACCTGATTCAGTGACAGGGGGTTAAAGTATTTAGGTTCGGAGATTTTAAAACAAGCAAACACATTTGTGCAAACTCCATGTAAGGACAATAGGAGGGTCTTTAAAATCAACCCAGAAGAAAACACTGTTGGCCAATAAATATGAGTGAGAGAAGGCAAGAGTGCCAAAGGCCGCACCCTCCCTGGAAATATGGGTAAATTTTTCATGAAGTATCAGGAACTGTTATTACGAAGAGATAAAAGTCTGGTTAACAAATAGATGTGGTTTTAGTGTTGGAACAGTGAAACTACTAATGCATTTGTGTCATCCAATTGGTGAAACACAACACAACACAATCCAGTGAATATCATATGAAGGGTGCATGCTTTACATATTTGAACTGGGCCGTTGTCTTACTATTTAAGGCTGCATCTCAATAGTCTGTGGCTTCCTTTCTTCGTCTTATCATCTCCTCTTCTTCATCTGAACTGATCTGAAAACAACGGACAGGTGAAAGTGATACTGTTGTTGTACATAGTTTTTTGCCCTGTCCAGTTATTTCATGTCAGTAGAGAGAAAGCCTCTTTAGGCTATTGAGATGCTGCCTAGTAAATGTAGTCTAGCCTATAGCCTTGCTAGTTCTGTTGTCCGCCGACACCGGAGTTCACTTGCTCTGAAAACGAGAGATGTTTACCAAAGCCTAATTGTATGGCTTCCTCTGCTCCAGCATGGCTTCTGAGCTGTTGTCCAAACCATTAGTTCTTCATGTTGTTATGACTTTTACTGTCAACGTTCTTTTTATGTGATTTTTTTATGGAAGGGTGTGTAACTTTCCCTAACTCTTTACAGGTATTAGTCATCATTAAAATGTGATTACTCTGCAAGTGCACTGGCTAAAGCTGTGAGCTAGGGGTTGGTTGGGCGTAGATGTAAGTTTCAAGTTAGTCTAGACAAGGTTATTTTTTATGACTATTTCTGCTTGTGACCCAATTGAGAAATTGGCCATCCTCCCGTGACGCAAATCATCCTCAATGACTCAAATTAAGAAGAAATAAGTGTGTGATTATAGATCTATTCTCATAACCACTTTGGGTTCCAACCCATTGTTTGAGAAACCCTGGTGTAGACCAGTGTTTCTCAGTGTTGGGAACCACATGTCTATGTTGATTTCACTCCAGCTAAGTATCAATTAGACACTAAGTACTGTATCTGCCAATTAACTGAGTGGTTTTAAATGATTTAGTTATATGGCTGTGATATTTCATAACATTTGGACTATTTGATGAATCCTTGTGATGTCCTTGGTGTAATAGGTTAAGATAAAAAAAAAAAACTATCTATTACCATTCCCATAACAGCACTGATTAGGAAAGTGTGTGTGTACAGGATGTGGGGAAGCCAGTAATCGGATAAATTACTCTGGTATAATGGACAATGCAGAAACTATGTTGGGTTTCCCGTCACACTGATATAGAAAGTTAAATGCCCTTCTCTGTAATGCTTATATTAGCAATTGATGGCAGTGGCTAATTTAACAAAACCAAATTGTGGATTATAGTCTCTCCTTGCCTATCAAAATAATGAAACTAAGGCTGGTATTTTTCCACTAATTTGTATTTTGACCGATAAGACCAATAATTGGTCAAAATATCAAAATTGTGCTGCCTGTGTAAACAGAGCCAAATATACACATTAATTTGTCATTTGGCTGAACTATCCCTTTTATGTGATGTGCTTTTCCATGTGACCCTGGCCTCAGCACACCAACCCAAATGAGAATGATTTTGCCCGATGCTTTGTCATGGTGAGTTTCGGTCGTGTCGAAGAGTTAATGAGTAGCTAGCTAACATCGCTGGCGGCTGATAATGCCTACATAAGTAATAACCTATCATCCATAATCTTTAAACCTTCCTGTTGTAAAATGATGTCCACAGAGAGTGAATCCATTCTGGAGCGTGTGACACCAAACTGAACTAGGCTAGTGAACAGCCAAATCAAATGTTATTTGTCACATGCGTCGAATACTACAGGTGTAGACCTTACTATGAAATGATAATTTACAACCCCTTAACCGACAATTAAAACAAATATATATATATATATATATAACCTTTATTTAACTAGGCAAGTCAGATAAGAACACATTCTTATTTACAATGACGTCCTACACCTTCCAAACTCGGACAACGCAGGGCCAATTGTGCACGATAAAATAACAATAACAAGGCTATATACAGGTACCAAGTCAATGTGCAGTGTATAGGTTTGTTGAGGTAATTCAGGTAATATGTACATGCAGGAAGGGGTCATGTGTCTATGCATAGATAATAAACAGTAGCAGCAGTGTAAGTGGATAGTGTGAAGGAATGTGAATGTAAACTCAACAAAAAAAGAAAGGTCCTCACTGTCAACTGCGTTTATTTTCAGCAAATTTAACGTGTACATATTTGTATGAAAATAACAAGATTCAACAACTGGGACATAAACTGAACAAGTTCCACAGTCATGTAACTAACATAAATGGAATAATGTGTCCCTGAACAAAGGGAGGGGGGGCGAAATCAAAAGTAACAGTCAATATCTGGTGTGGCCACCAGCTGCATTAAGTACTGTAGTGCATCTCCTCCTCATGGACTGCACCTGATTTACCAGTTCTTGCTGTGAGATGTTACCCCACTCTTCCACCAAGGCACCTGCAAGTTCCCAGACATTTCTGGGGGCTCAATGGGATTGATGGCCTTTGCTAGCCTAGCCTAGCCTGCAATGACAACAAGCTCAGTCCGATGATGCTGTGACACACCGCCCCACGCCATGACGGACCCTCCACCTCCAAATCGATCCCCCTCCAGAGTACAGGACTCAGTGTAACACTCATTCCTTCGACCATAAACGTGAATCAGACCATCACCCCTGGTGAGACAAAACCGCAATTCGTCAGTGAAGAGCACTTTTTGCCAGTTCTGTCTGGTCCAAGGATGGTGGGTTTGTGCCCATAGGCGACGTTGTTGCCGGTGATGTCTGGTGAGGACCTGCCTTACAACGGGCCCACAAGCCCTCAGTCCAGCCGGTCTCAGGCTATTGCGGTCAGTCTGAGCACTGATGGAGGGATTGTGTGTTCCTGGTGTAATTCGGGCAGTTGTTGTTGCCATCCTGTACCTGTCCCGCAGGTGTGATGTTCGGATGTACTGATCCTGTGCAGGTGTTGTTACACGTGGTCTGCCACTGTGAGGATGATCAGCTACGTCTCACAGTACAGACATTGCAATTTATTGCCCTGGCCACATCTGCAGTCCTCATGCCTCCTTGCAGCATGCCAAAGGCACGTTCACGCAGATGAGCAGGGACCCTGGGCATCTTTCTTTTGGTGTTTTTCAGAGTCAGTAGAAAGGCCTCTTTCAGTTTTCATAACTGTGACCTTAATTGCCTACCGTCTATAAACTGTTAGTGTCTTAAAGTCCGTTCCACAGGTGCATGTTCATTAATTGTTTATGGTTCATTGAACAAGCATGGGAAACAGTGTTTAAACCCTTTACAATGAAGATCCTGGAAGTTATTTGAATTTTACGAATTATCTTTGAAAGACAGGGTCCTGAAAAAGGAACGTTTATTTTTTTGCTGAGTTTATGTGTGTGTGTTTGTAGCGTCAATATGCATGTGTGTGTGTGTTTGTCCGTGTGTGTGTGTGTGTTCGGGTGTTAGTTTAGTACGTATGTGTGTGGTTAGAGTACAGTGAGCATACAACGAGCCTGTGCAAAAGAGTCAGTGCAGGGAAAAAAAGATGAAATAAGAATACAATAAGGGGGTCAAAGTAAATAATCCTTTGATTCAATGACAGCCTAGGAACATTCTGCCCCTGCCTTGTTCAGGGGCAGAACGACAGATTTGTACCTTGTCAGCTCGGGGATTTGAACTTGCAACCTTTTGATTACTAGGCCAATGCTCTAACCACTAGGCTACCCTTCCGCCCCAGTAATGTACTGGGCCGTACACACTACCCTCTGTCGCGCCTTACGATTGGATGCCGAGCAGTTGCCATACCAAGCGGTGCTGCAACCAAGGCAATGCACTCGATGGTGCAGCTGTATAACTTTTTAAGGATCCCATGCCAAATCTTTTCAGCCTCCTGTGGGGGAATAGGCTTTGGGGAGTGCTCTACATGACTGTCTTGGTGTGTTTGGACCATGATAGGTCCTTAGTGATGTTTACAATCAAGGAATTTGAAACTCTCAACCCGCTACAAACAGAAGAAAATGGACAGAAACAGGGAGGATCTACATGAACTAGGGCTACCTGGAGTAGGCTACCTGAACTAATAAGAAATGCTTGTTTTTGTTTTCCGTTGCAAAACCTTTTGCTACGGTTTGCCATCATGAACACAACCCTGGCACATGCACGTCAATAGTAAAGAGAATGCCAGTTAGACGTGTGAAAACAACGAGCAGGTCAGGGAGGATTGAGGAGTGCAAACTGTACTTTGGTCGATCAATAGACGATCCCTTTAGAGAATGACTTTGGTAGATTGAACAGACTGGGAGATGGGTCTGCCAACATTGTGCGTATATACTAGCTCTGCCCTTTATTCATTTCCTTCCAACCTGTTGATCATTTATAACAATTCAAAACACAACAAAGCATGCAGTGACCCAAATGTGTGGTTGGTTAACACTGAACATCTGCAAGGATTATGATGACAATGATGTATCCTATCTCCAACAGTGCATTCCAAATGTGTACATTAAGAAACCATACCAACTTTAAATTAATTCCTTGACAATCAAAAGTTGATAAGTCTTGGAATTTTGATGTATTATATTACACCAGATACAAAACAATCATAATCATGTTAGTATCCTGTTATTACGATCACTTGAGTAAATGGTGCTATATTGTGGATAAATACTGTTATTATTACATGTACACTGCAAATGAAAGACAAATGAGTTGGGTATTCATCTTGACCCTATCCCTAAGGCAGGTTAGTGATTTTTTGTCATTAATCTTATTCTGGAGGCAGCTCTGCAGAGTGGTCACCAGCTGGCACAACCAAGTAATAAAATCAGATTTTAAACATAACCACACTGCTAACCCTAACCTTAAATTAAGACCAAAAACCTATTCTTTGTTATCGTTAATTTTCACAATGTAGACAATTTTGACTTTGCAGCTGGCCGATCTAGCGGAAATTGCTCAGTTCTGCCTCCAGGACAAGACTCATCGCAGTAAACATCAACTTGCATCCCTAAGACAGGATGCCCCCTGTGGGCATTAGATGAGTGACCCACATCACAGCTGCCTAATTCTGACCAACAATAGAGACACTGCTACCGGCGTGAACACTACATCACAACACAAGTACACTTACCTCTAAAACTAAGACACTTCCCTAAACTACAATGCTTTCTTTCTAAATGAATGATGCAGAGAACAATAATAATTGAAGTATCATTGCACTTATAAAGTCGATTACAAAATCCACCATAATTATATGTTCAGGAGGCATGCTAACTAACATACTGAGGGCAGTAAAGTCAAGAAATGCCATTCCATTCTGCTACATATTTCATCACCCTTATTTACACTGTATAATATGGAAGACAAAATGTGGCACAATATACTTCTGTACATACATATGTCAAATTCACTGGAATCAAAACACCTGTTAAAATACAAAGACAATTTAAGTGAAATTAAGGCTATTTTCAGAAACCAATCCCCAAACATTATTCCATGGACAATGTGAGTAGGATGTTTTTGGAAGGTCATCGGGTGATCTTCTGATCTTTGGAAACACCATCCATCTCCAACCTTAGTTGAATTTGTTATGGGGGAGAAGTTAAGAGAATGCATGTCGTCAGTCTTTCTTTGACGTGTGTCAGTAAAGTGAAGGCCCTCCACACTTCATATTAGGACCTTGGACCATGACCCTTAGACACAGCCAATCCGATGAGGCCTGCTAGTCCGGCCACGCCCAGGCCGATTCCCCCGACGATCATCATGCCGACCAAGCCATCTGTGGAAAAAAGTGAATGTCAAAACATGAACATTGCCCTTATTACTTACACCTATCCATCTTCTACCCGTCATGTCCTGCCACATCAGTGATCATGAAGGAGACAAGGAAAGGATTCAAATTAGAACTATTGCATTCCAGCCTTCATATATGCTCCCTGTCTTTGCCATTCACCTTTTTTTAGAGCCTTGTCTATGAGCTTTTCCAGCTCCAAGGCTTGCTTGTTCCCAGGTTCATTTTTCAGGAGAGTGCGGATGTACTTCAGAGCTTTCTCATAATCCTGTGATGATAAAGAGATATATGGAGCGATAGAGAGAGAGAGAGAGATACAATTGAGTAAAAGGTGCAATGATATCTTCCGTAATCAACTCAAAAGAGATGGGAGACAGAGTAATTGATTTCATTACAATAAATTCTCTCTTAAAACCTGGGGGTTAATATAGTAGTACAGTGAATGTCACCTTAAGTCTGTAGTTGGCCACAGCTAGGTAGAACAGGAAGTCTCTGGCATCGTCCTTTGATCCCTTGTTAACCAGCTCTATAAAGCAAATTGAGCAACAGTCCCAGTAACATTATTATAGGCTAGGTAGGCCAATGCACTTTACGTTGCACTATGTCAGCATTTCATTCCAAAAAGATCCATTCACTTATATACAGTGCCTTCGGAAAGTATTCAGACCTCTGGACTTTTTTCACACTTGGCAAAAAACGATTAAGTTGCTTGGCTGTGTGCTTCGGGTTGTTGTCCTGTTGGAAGCTAAACCTTCGCCCCAGTCTGAGGTCCTGGGCGCTCTGGAGTAAGTTTTCATTGTGTACTTTGCTCCATTCATCTTTGCCTCAATCCTGACTAGTCTTCCAGTCCCTGCCACTGAAAAACATCCACACAGCATGCTGCAGCCACCACCATGCTTCACAGTAGGAATGGTGCCAGGTTTCCTCCAGAATTTACACTTGGCATTCAGGCCAAAGATTTCATCAGACCAGGGAATCTTGTTTCTCATGGTCTGAGAGTCTTTACATGCCTTTTTGCAAACTCCATGCGGGCTGTCATATGCCTTTTACTGAGGAGGGCTTCCGTCAGGCGACTCTACCATAAAGGCCTGATTGGTGGAGTGCTGCAGAGATTGGGTTCTTGGTCACCTCCATGACCAAGGCCCTTGTCCCCCGATTGCTCAGTTTGGCTAGCTCTAGGAAGAGTCTTGGTGGTTACAAACTTCTTCCATTTAGGAATGATGGAGGCCATTGTGTTCTCAGGGACGTTCAATGCCGCAGAAATGTTTTGGTACCTTTCAACAGATCAGGGTAGGCCATCATTGTAAATAAGAATTTGTTCTTAACTGACTTGCCTAGTGAAATAAAGGCCCAATAAAATAAATACATAAATCTGTGCCTCGACACAATCCTGTCTCGGAGCTCTACGGACAATTCCTTCGACCTCATGACTTTGTTTTTGCTCTATCATGACCTGTCAACTGTGGGAAATTATATAAACATCTCAAGAATAATGGAAACAGGATGCACCTCCACTCAATTTCGAGTCTCATAGCAAAGGGTCCAAATACTTATGTAAATAAGGTTATTCTGTTTTTTATACATTTGCATACGTCTAAAAAATGTTTTTTGCTTCATCATTATGGGGTATTGTGTGTAGATTGCTATTTATTGAATCCATTTTAGAATAAGGCTGTAATGTAACAAAATGTGGAAAAGGGCAAGGGGTCTGAATACTTTCAGAAAGCACTGCACATCATTATTCTATGAGAGCATTTGTAAGGATATCTTATTGTCTTCCGAGTACAGAACTACTGTAGGCTACCCACCTTCCAGCAATACGATTCCTTTCTTGATGTCGCCTGAATACTTGCTCCTGGTCAGACACCATGCATATTCAAACTTGGTCTCCTTCGATACGCCCCCCTTTACCAATTCAGAGCTGTACTTCATCTCAAATTTCTGATGGTCAAAAAACAGAACAAATATGGGTACCTTTAGTGGGTTCAGGGTGTTGATAGTCTTCACTGGTGAATTTACTGAAGGCAGTGAGAAAAAACAATCTCAGTTGTTGTAGCATATTTCAAGACTGTATTGCTGTCATAATAGTAAAATTAATAGATTAATCTGGGACCTTTAGTAATGGAAGTTTGACATTAATGCTGTATCATGGTCACGCGTGATACCACTGCGACCTGTACGCTCTCGTTGGCTGGCCCTCGCTTCATACTCATCGCCAAACCCACTGGCTCCAGGTCACCTACAAGTCTCTGCTAGGTAAAGCCTCGCCTTATCTCAGCTCACTGGTCACCATAGCAGCACCCACCCGTAGCACGCGCTCCAGCAGGTATATCTCACTGGTCACCCCCAAAGCCAATTCTTACTTTGGCCGCCTTTCCTTCCAGTTCTCTGCTGCCAATGACTGGAATGAACTGCAAAAATCACTGAAGCTGGAGACTCATATCTCCCTCACTAGCGTTAAGCACCAGCTGTCAGAGCAGCTCACAAATCACTGCACATAGCCCATCTGTAAATATCCCATCCAACTACCTCATCCCCATACTGTATTTATTTATCTTGCTCCTTTGCACCACAGTATATCTACATGCACATTCATCTTCTGCACATCTACCATTCCAGTGTTTAATTGCTATATTCTAATTACTTCTGTACCATGGCCTATTTATTGCCTTACCTCCCTTATCCTACCTCATTTGCACACACATATATATATATATATATATAGAGAGACTTTTTATATTGTATTATTGACTGTATGTTTTTTTATTCCATGTGTAACTCTGTGTTGTTGTATGTGTCGAACTGCTTTGCTTTATTTTGGCCAAGTCGCAGTTGTAAATGAGAACATGTTCTCAACTAGCCTACCTGGTTAAATAAAGGTTGTGCAAGCTAACTAACGTTGGTCGAACAACATTCAAGATGCAATATGAAAAACACAACAATGCGCTCAACACTTGGCTTTTAAACGTTTCGTTGGATTGAAATATCCATCAAAAGGCTTCATACATATCTGTATACTGTGTATTTAGGCAAAACGACTCAACAGAACGCAGCTAGTGTTAGTGATTATGTGTAAGGAATGACAGCTAACGTTGCTACTAGCAATATGGCTAGATAACGTTAGCATATGTTTCACTTCTACACTTTAACTGTTGTAAACGTTTGATCACATATTAACGAGTGTATCTGGAAAGCTGGGTATCTCCGACACGGTTTTGTCTAAACATGATACAGCTTTGTTATAAATAAAGACAATTATAAAACGTAAATTTACCAAAAGGTCTTCGGGAGCTACCAATTCACTGACAACAGCCTCCATGTTTCCGGAAGTAACTAACTGGAAATGCTCACTTTTACCATGTGACAACAGCCTCACAGTTTCTATGTTGAAGCTACTGTATATTTTCGACCTATTTTCGACCCATGTTTCCGGAAGTGACTGGAAACTCCCACTTTTACCAAATGGCTCGCTATTTTTATTTTATTTTACTAGGCAAGTCAGTGAAGAACAAATTCTTATTTACAATGATGACCTACCCCTGCCAAACCCTAACCCGGATGACACTGGGGCAACTGTGCACCGCCCTATGGGATTCCCAATCATGGTCAGTTGTGATACAGCCTGGAATCAAACCAGGGTCTGTAGTGACACACTACACTGAGATGTAGTGCCTTAGGACCGCTGCGCCACTCGGGAGCCCCTAGCTAGCCATATAATTATAGCAAACATTATTTTATTTCCATGTTTTGTCTTCCAATGGAAGACGTTTTTGCTAAATCATATGCAAATACAATAATAATACATGAATACACACAAACGTTAAAATCATATGGGTTTATTTAATGCAAACAGTCATTTTAATGGTAGTTGAACATAGTTGTATTTTCTCTCCTGAAAAAAAAAAATTGTATATAATATTTCTAAATATAAATTCTGCCTGGCTGTACCACTATGTCTAAATGGAATGTGGCGAGAAGAAGTATTTTGAATGTGTAATATCATATCTATACTGTGTGAATTACTGTAACTGTGTAGGCTAACTATGGCTATGTCCTTGGCTGTGTCAGTTAATGTCCTAGGTGGGCTGGGGAGAAAGCTAGAGGGAGCAGTTCTTTAAGGCTGGTTTCTTTGTATGAGCCATCTGGCTTAGTCAAGTACACAACCCAATCTGTTCCAAACTGGGGAGAGAGAGAAAGAGCGAGAGAGATAGTGACTTATAACACAGTTGACAACTACACACACACACACACACACACACACACACATATATATAAAATGTAACTATAAGTAGTAACATTTTTATAAAGATTTAGAGGCACATTGTGTACAAACATAATCCCTGACTGCTGCCTGTGGATATATTATTATATTTAGTTCTGTGAAATATCAGTGGTGACCTTACCTCAATGAGCACCTGCCGACAAGCTCCACAAGGTCCAACAAAACTATCTTTGATATCACTACAGAACACACACACAGAGAGAGAGAACTTGCTTTGGCAATGTAAACATATGTTTCACATTCCAATAAAGCCCCTTAAATTGAAAATGTAATTGAATGGAAATTGAAGAGAGAGAGAGAGAAAAAAACAGCCAGCCGGAGGCATGGTTAGCCTGGTTATTAGAGATCATGGTTATAGACAATTCAATATGTTCAGTCTCACCAGTCGTAGAAGTAATTTAGAAGGTATAAATATGAAGGGCTACTGGGCCAGTATCTCACCATGTAACAGCGATAGCACTGAATTTAATGTGTCCCTCTGCTACGGCTCTCTGTATTGCTGTTCGCTCAGCACAGACAGTGAGCCCAAAAGAGGCATTTTCCACATTGCAACCTATTACACAAACAAACACACACAAAGGACAACATATTACATGTCGAAATCGATTTGACTGTAATTAGCATAAAATGTCAAATGTGCTGCTGAGAGAGGAAAAGTGACATCAGTCAGTAATATCTAAGCTCGTTGACTAAGATATTACCCGTAATTATAGCGCCATCTGCTGTCAATATGGCGGCACCGACCGGGAACCGGCTGTAAGGGCAATATGCCATTTCCCGTGCATGCATGCACTTTAAAACGAGCTCCTTGACTTTTGCGTTGTCTGTGCCTGGGATATGAGTAGGACACAGAAGAAAGAAAATCAACACACACTTACAAACGTAATGCTTTTAACTCTGCACATTTAACTCTGTCACATTTAGGATTGTCCTACTCTGTGTTTAAAATACTGTTGGCAATAAAAGATAGCTGTCTCTCTATTGTTAGTGCACTTGCCTGCCATATCAGTTGGAATCGAAAAGGGTTTTCCACAAGTAGACTATGCAACATTGAATCCTTTTGAAACGGAGAAATTGGAGATCAGAGTAGGACAACTTCATTCAAATTACGGCACCGAGGCAGCAGCGCACAAGTTGGTTTTGTCTTGCAAATGTATCATACATCAGAAGGGACTAACTCACGCTTATGTAATGTTGACCTCTACGCCATTGGTTGGTTGAACGTGTGCGTCATTTTGGGGAGATTTGCAATGTGCCACCAGCCACAGCGGAACCAGGCATTTCGTTGTTCTGTTGAGACTACAGTAAACACACATTCAAAGAATACATACAATTACATATTTTGCAAGGTGACCAGTTTTCTTGCTAGCTTTATTTGTAATAAAGGCTTGCATACACATACAGTGGTGTAGGGGCTATAGGTATATGCCCATATACCCACTTTTTTGTTTGAGTTTTTTTTCTACATCGCATTTCGATCATCCAGACCTCAAGGAGGCGATATTGCACCTTCTCACACCATGTGTGAATTAATTGTCACGTGTGAACACTAATACATGATCAAATTAGTCCAAAATAAATTCCCAACCATGTGGATTGACTCAAATTAAACGTTTGCCTGCAATTATTCTCATCAGCAACCTACACTTTAGCCTAATGAACATATCTTAAGGAAATTAGCTATCAACATAAATCATATTTAATTGTCTGTTATCAAGATTATATGAGAATAATAGGCATTTTTTTCTAAGGAAATGTAATCTATTTCCGAAAAAAGTAGCCATTTTTATTCACTATAAAAATACATGTAAAAACGTAAATGCTCAGGATATGGCTTCTGCAAGCACCAACATCCCTCTCAGAAAAGTTGACAATCCCAAAATGCACACATTATTTAACACACATGTAAAGAACGGAGGCGCATTCTGTTAAAAAAACTGAAAGCCTCTCCATATTAACGTGCGAATCCACTGACACTCAAGACCAATATGTTCTTAATGTTTTTTTTAGGAGAGCTTGGTGAAGATGTTAAAGTTATTCTAGCTGATAAGGTGTAGGCCTATTTACAGGCAGTGAACTATTCAACAGTGTCAGAATAGCTATCATTCAGAATACCTGCGCTTTTACGCGTGCTTAGTGGAGGCGGAGAAGCATATCTCACCAAATACTGTGGTCTTAACAGAGTTGGGGAAGTTGTTGGGTTATTTCTATAGCGAATGAAAGTAGGCTAGCCATTTATGTTCTGAGAATAGTTAACCTTTCCTCTCTACATTTTCTGACATAAAAATGGCTATCATACATACCCATTAGGGTTGAATATTTCCCGATATTTAAAAAAAAAAGTCCATTCTAGAGGGTACCCGGTATGTCAAAACCGGAAGTGTCAATAAAAAGCATCATGAAGCATATGAATATGTCTGGATTTGATTAGAGCTTTTGTCACGCCCTGACCATAGTTTGCTTTGTATGTTTATATGTTTTGTTTGGTCAGGGTGTGATCTGAATGGGCATTCTATGTTGAATGTCTAGTTTGTCTGTTTCTGTGTTTGGCCTGATATGGTTCTCAATCAGAGGCAGGTGTTAGTCGTTGTCTCTGATTGGGAACCATATTTAGGTAGCCTGTTTTGCATTGTGGGTTGTGGCTGATTGTCTATGTGTAGTGTTTGTGTCAACAGTTCTTATTATAGCTTCATGGTCGTTATTCGTTTATTGTTTTGTGTTCAGTGCTGTCTTTAATTAAAGTATCATCATGAACACATACCACGTTGCGTATTGGTCCTCCGATACTTCTCGCTTCTCTTCGTCAGATGAGGAGGACGAAGACAGCCGTGACAGAATCACCCACCAAAAAAGGACCAAGCGGCGTGGTAATGGGCAGCAGCAGCAGCAGCAGGGATGTCAGGATTTCTGGACATGGGAGCGAGATCTGGACTGTGTCACTACTTGGGAGGAGATACACAGGTGGGCGGTCGACCCAGGGAGAGTGCCGGAGCCCGCCTGGGATTCTCTGGAGCAGTGTGAGGAGGGATACCGGCAAATGGAGTCAGCACGGCGGCACGGTAGGAAGCCCGAGAGGCAGCCCCAAAACTTTCTTGGGGGGGAGGGACAGGGAGTGTGGCGAAGCCAGGTAGGAGACCTGCACCAACTTCCTGTGCTTACCGGAGAGCGAGAGAGACCGGGCAGGCACCGTGTTATGCTGTGGAGCGTATGGTGTCCCCGGTGCGGGTGCATAGCCCAGTGCGGTACATTCCAGCTCCTCGTATCGGCCGGGCTAGAGTGGGCATCGAGCCAGGTGCCATGAAGCCGGCTCTACGCATCTGGTCACCAGTGCTTCTCCTTGGGCCGGCGTACATGGCACCAGCCTTATGCATGGTGTCCCAGGTTCACCAGCACAGCCCAGTGCGGCCTATTCCACCTCGCCGCACTGGTCGGGCTACGGGGAGCATTCAACCAGGTAAGGTTGGGCAGGCTCGGTGCTCAAGAGCTCCAGTGCACCTGCGCGGTCCGGTTTATCCAGTGCCACCTCCACGCACCAGCCCTCCGGTGGCAGCCCCCCGCACCAGGCTGTCTCTCCGTCTTCTGCCTACAGGGTCTCCCGCCTGTCCAGCGCTGCCAGAGCCTTCCTCCTCTCCAGAGCTGCTAGAGTCTCCCGTCTGTCCTGAGCTGCTAGAGTTTCCCGTCTGTCCTGAGCTGCTAGAGTCTCCCGTCTGTCCTGAGCCGCTAGAGTCTCCCGTCTGTCCTGAGCCGCTAGAGTCTCCCGTCTGTCCTGAGCCGCTAGAGCCGGCAGGTTGTCCTGAGCCGTCAGAGCCGGCAGTCTGTCCTGAGCCGTCAGAGCCGGCAGTCTGTCCTGAGCCGTCAGAGCCGGCAGTCTGTCCTGAGCCGCCAGTCTGTCCTGAGCCGTCAGAGCCGCCAGTCTGTCCTGAGCCATCAGTCAGCCAGGAGCTGCCAGAGCCGTCAGTCAGCCAGGACCTGCCAGGGCCACCAGCCAGCCAGGACCTGCCAGAGCCGCCAGCCAGCCAGGAGCTGCCAGAGCCGCCAGCCAGCCAGGAGCTGCCAGAGCCGCCAGCCAGCCAGGAGCTGCCAGAGCCGCCAGCCAGCCAGGAGCTGCCAGAGCCGCCAGCCAGCCAGGAGCTGCCAGAACCGCCAGCCAGCCAGGGGCTGCCAGAGCTGTCAGCCAGTCCTGAGCTACCCTTCAGTCCTGAGCTACCCTTCAGTCCTGAGCTGACCCTCAGTCCGGAGCTGCCCCTCAGTCCAGTGGGGCCCTTTAGTAGGGTTGCCAGTCCAAGGTCGGTGGCGAGGGTCGCCGTTCCTAGGAGGCCACAGAAGCGGACTAAGACTATGGTGGAGTGGGGTCCACATCCAGCGCCAGAGCCGCCACCGCAGACAGATGCCCACCCAGACCCTACCTTATAGGTTCAGGTTTTGCGGCCGGAGTCCGCACCTTGGGGGTGTTCCGTTTTCCATTCAAATGACGAACACTTAACACGCTGCGTTTTGGTCCGCTTCTTACGACGATCGTGACAGCTTTGATGATCAGCATGAAAACTCTAACCAGATGCTACCTGAGCCTGGTGAGCCAAGTATTAAAAACATTTTTTGAGCCCTACAATAAAGAAATGCAATGAGTCCAAGCCCCAAAAATGCCCAAATGATTTTGCCTTTATCCAATATGTATAGGCTATATCAGTGGTTTCCAAACTTTTTATAGTCCCGTACCCCTTCAAACATTCAACCTCCAGCTGCGTAACCCCTCTAGCACCAGGGGCGGAGCACTCTGAAATGTAGTTTTTTAAAAATCATTGTAAGCCTGCCACACACACTATATGATACATTTATTAAACATAAGAATGAGTGTGAGTTTTTGTCACAACCCGGCTCGTGGGAAGTGACGTAGAGCTCTTATAGGACCAGGGCACAAATAATAATATATTAATAATCAATAATTTTGCTCTTTATATAGCAATCTTACATATAAAACCTTATTTGTTCATCTAAAATTGTGAACTCACCACAGGTTAAAGAGAAGGTTGTGCTTGAAAGAATGCACATAACTCTGCAATGTTGGGTTGTATTGGAGAGAGTCCCAGTCTTAAATTATTTCCCACACAGAGTCTGTGTCTGTATTTAGTTTTCATGCTAGTGAGGGCCGAGAATCCAATCTCACATAGGTACGTGGTTGCAAAGGGCATCAGTGTCTTAACAGCGCGATTTGCCAAGGCAAATTTTATATATTTTCTGATTGGATTCATAGTCTCCCCTTTAACTGTCCTAATTGCCCCATTTTTATAACCTCTGATGTTCAGGGATTGAGTCTGTTGTAGAGGATCAGCTTGAGCAAAGTGAGGTGTAGAATCAATGATCTACAAATAGTATTCCCTGCCAAATAATAGGCTTTGTGCAATTAAGATTTGTAGTCACTGGAGGAAAAAGGAATCAAGTATCAACTCTAATTCCCGGCAGTGCTTTGGGTATGGAAGGGAACACAGAGGATGGAATTCACAAGCATCGATGAAGCCCTGAGCAGGCTGTAGTGATGCTCAAGACCAGTTTACGGTGCATTTGGAAAGTATTCAGACCCCTTGACTTTTTCCACATTTTGTTTCTTAACAGCCTTATTCTAAAATGGATTAAATTATTTATTTTCCTTATCAATCAACACAATATGTAAGGGATTTCCTCCTCTTCTTCCGAAGAGGAGAGGCGAAACGGATCAGAAGACCAATATGCGGCGTGGTAAGTGTCCATGGTTCTTTTAATATGTAAATGTACACATGAACACTACAAAACAATAAACATGGAACGTGTGAAACCCTAAACAGTCCTATCTGGTGCAAAGACAGAGACAGGAACAATCACCCACAAACACACAGTGAAACCCAGGCTACCTAAGTATGATTCTCAATCAGAGACAACTAATGACACCTGCCTCTGATTGAGAACCATACTAGGCCGAAACATAGAAAACCCCAAATCATAGAAAATCACACATAGACTGCCCACCCAACTCACGCCCTGACCATACTAACTAAATACAAAACACAGGAAATAAAGGTCAGAACGTGACACAATACCCCATAACAAAGTGAAAACAGATTTTTAGAATTTTTACAAATGTATTAAAATAAACAACTGAAATACCTTATTTACATAAGTATTCAGACCCTTAGCTATGAGCCTCGAAATCGAGTTGATTCAATTGATTGGGCATGATTTGGAAAGGCACACAAATCAAATCACATTTATTGGTCACATACACATATTTAGTAGATGTTATTGCGGGTGTAGCAAAATGCTAGTGTTCCTAGCTCCAACAGTGCAGTAATATCTAACAATTCACAACAATACACACAAATCTAATAGTAAAATAATGAAATTAAGAAATATATAAATATTAGGACGAGCAATGGAGGAGTGACTATAATACAGTAGAATATAATATAGTATATACATATTAAATTAGTAAAGCAGTATGTAAACATTATTGAAGTGAATAGTGTTCCATTATGTGAAGTGACCAGTGATTCCATGTCTATAGGGAAGCAGCCTCTACAGTTCAGGGTTGAGTAACCGGGTGGTAGCCGGTTAGTGATGGCAGTCTACACCTGTCTATATAAGGTTCCATAGTTGACTGTGCATGCCAGAGAAAAAACTAAGCTATGAGGTTGAAGGAATTGTCCGTAGAGCTCCGAGAATGTGTGTAAGAATGGGAGGGTGGGGACAAGCTTGGCGTGGGTGGGCAAGGGTGAGTAAAGATGGGAGTTTGGGATACGCTTGGCTTGGGTGGGGTAAAGGGGGGAGAATTGTATTAATTGTATTGGTTTTTTTGTGACTTGCAAACCCGCTGTAAAATTAATAAGAGTCCTGAAAAGACTAGGAAAGGATGTCAAATCATTATTATTCCTTGTTTGTCATTATAGCTAAGATTCAATGGTGGTTATTGGTTAAAATCAAGAGGGGCTTAATCCAGGGGACTCTGATGGGGTGACTGGGAGGGCATCAGACACTTCTCTGAGGTGTGCATGGGGCCTCCATTCATCCCATTTCAGTCACTTGGTGGACCCACTCTCCCCAAGTAGACCCCCACCAGCCACTATACTTTAATTTAATTTCTAAGGTAATACAACCTGGCCACAGTACTTAAGTAACAGTCTTTCTCCATTTGATGTACAATGACATAATCAAAACTGTTTTGTTGGTACATTAGAAGAGAAGTTGAAGTTTAAAAGCCCTAAAAAGGCAAAGTGCCTCATAGTACAAAGTAGACCAACAAAATCCAATTTATCACATGGAATATGCACGGGCTTCATGATAGCATATGGTTATTGAACACTTAAAGAGATTGTCAGCAGATGTGGCTTCCTGCAAGAGTTACATTTAAAAAAAAGGTCAAGGCCATCAGACTGTCAAACAGCCATCACTAGCACATTAGAGGCTGCTGCCTATGGGTATAGACTAGGAATCACTGGCCACTTTAAGGAATGGAACACTAGTCACTTTAATAACATTTACAAATCCGGCATTACTCATCTAATATGTATATACTGTATTCTCTACTATTCTATGGTATCTTAGTCATTTAATGTTTACATGTCTGCCATTACTCATCTCATGTGTATATACTGTTTTCTATACTATTTTACAGTATCTCATTCACTTAATAATGTTCACATATCTTGCATTACTCATCTCATATGTATATACTGTTTTCTATACTATTCTATGGTATCTTAGTAATTTAATGTTTACATACCTGGCATTACTCATCTCATATGTATATACTGTTTTCTATACTATTCTACTGTATCTTAGTCTGTTCCGCTCTGGCATTGCTCGTCCATATGTATATAGTCTTAATTCATTCCTACTTAGATTTGGGTATAAGTTGTATAATTAGTTAGATATTACTTGTTAGATATTACCGAACTGTAGGAGCTAGAAGCACAAGCATTTCGCTACACCCGCAGTAACATCTGCTAATCACGTGTATGTGACCAATATATTTGATTTGATTTTTGATTTGAGAGAAAGGCAGGTTGAGGTTGCCAGGATTAGAGTAGTACAGAAGGTGTAATATGCTCAGGCAGTGAAGAGAGTAGTAGAGGAAGCTGGGTCCAGGCTGCCGGCCTGGTGTAGGATCAGATAGGGTCAAGTAGTGGAATATTGGTGAGATTTTAATTTGCTGTAGGTTTAGTTGGTAGGGAATTATTTTCCCCTTTTCCCAGTCCTTTTTCCCTTCCCTTTTTGTGTCACAAAGTGTAATGAATTCACACTCCAGAACAGTAGGTGGAAACACAGGACAAGATAAGAGAAATTTATGAATAGGGAGGCTGTGACTGGCCTCACACTCCAGTACAGTAAGTAGGTGGCGTATGCACCTCTTGGTTGCGATCAGCCAATACAAAGTTAAAGAAGGAGAAGAAGAAGAGCACACAGCTCTCAAGCGTTTGTTACATGGAGCAGCTCACAGAAGAATGACATCGGGAGCCTGTAGGGTAGGTAGGAAAGACGTTTCAACTTATGATATCTACCAGTATATGCTAACTAAGGGAACAATGGGTATGCAAACCAGGTATTGAAAACGTTTAGTCCGGAGTCTTGTTTGAATCTTTGCAAAGCGCAATTCAGTCATCAGGCGCTGTTTGAGTAAACAAGGCTTTACCAAAAAATCTTCACAATTAAATGACTCCAAAGTAGACAGAATGATATCATTATGATTTTTATCAATCGGGAGGGCATTCTTTTTTTTAGCGAACTCTGCCATCACATTTACACTGTAGGTCTACAGTTGAAGTCAGAAGTTTACATACACCTTAGCCAAATACATTTGAACTCAGTTTTTCACAATTCCTGACATTTAATCCAAGTTAAAAAATCCTGTTTTAGGTCAGTTAGGATCACCACTTTATTGTAAGAATGTGAAATGTCAGAATACTAGTAAAGAGAATGATTTATTTCAGCTTTTATTTCTTTCATCACATTCCAAGTGGGTCAGAAGTTAACATATACTCAATTAGTATTTGGTAGCTTTGCCTTTAAATTGTTTAACCTGGGTCAAACATTCCGTTGGAGGAATTTTGGCCCATTCCTCCTGACAGAGCTGGTGTAACTGAGTGAGGTTTGTAGGCCTCCTTGCTTGCACACACCTTTTCAGTTCAGCCCACACATTTTCTACAGGATTGAGGTCAGAACTTTGTGATGGCCACTCCAATACCTTGACTTTGTTGTCCTCAAGCCATTTTGCCACAACTTTGGAAGTTTGCTTGGGGTCATTGTCCATTTGGAAGACCCATTTGCGACCAAGCTTTAACTTCCTGACTGATATCTTGAGATGTTGCTTCGATATATCCATATAATTTTCCATCATGATGATGCCATCTATTTTGTGAAGTGCACCAGTCCCTCCTGCAGCAAAGCACCCCCACAACATGATGTTGCCACCCCCGTGCTTCGCGGTTGGGATGGTGTTCTTGCAAGCCTCCCCCTTTTTCCTCCAAACAGTTCTATTTTTGTTTCATCAGACCAGAGGGCATTTCTCCAAAAAGTACAGTCTTTGTCCCCATGTGCAGTTGCAAACCATAGTATGGCTTTTTTATGGCGGTTTTGGAGCAGTGGCATCTTCCTTGCTGAGTGGCCTTTCAGGTTATATGTCGATATAGGACTAGTTTTACTGTGGATATAGATACAGACAAAGCGGTCATCTGGTCAGGCTCCGGAGACGGGCACATCGCGCATCGCTCCCGAGCATACTACTCGCCAATATCCAGTCTCTTGACAACAAGGGAGATGAAATCCGAGCAAGGGTAGCATTCCAGAGAGACATAAGAGACTGTAACGTTCTTTGCTTCACGGAATCATGGCTCACTCGAGACACGCTGTCGGAGTTGGTACAGCCAGCTGATATCTTCACGCATCACGCCGACAGAAACAAGCATCTTTCTGGTTTGAAGAAGGGCGGGGGGGTGGGGGGTACGCCTTATGATTAACGAGACGTGGTGTGATCATAACAACATACAGGAACTCAAGTCCTTCTGTTCACCTGACTTTGAATTCCTCACAATCAAATGTTGACCTCATTATCTATCAAGAGAATTCTCTTCGATTATAATCACAGCCGCATATATTCCCCCCAAGCAGACACATCGATGGCCCTGAACGAAATTCATTTGACTCTATGTAAACTGGAAACCACATATCCTGAGGCTGCATTCATTGTAGCTGGGGATTTTAACAAGGCTAATCTGAAAACAAGACTCCCTAAATTCTATCAGCATATCGATTGTGCAACCAGGGCTGGTAAAAACCCTGGATCATTGTTATTCTAACTTCTGCGAAGCATAAAAGGAAGCTTCTAAAGCCATGACATAATTATATGGAATTTTCCAAGCTGTTTAAAAGCACAGTCAACTTCGTGTATGTTAACGTCTGACCCACTGGAATTGTGATACAGTGAATTATAAGTGAAATAATCTGTCTGTAAACAATTGTTCGAAAAATGACTTGTGTCATGCACAAAGTAGATGTCTGAACCGACTTGCCAAAACTATAGTTTGTGAACAAGAAATTTGTGGAGTGGTTGAAAAATGAGGTTTTAATGACTCTAACCTAAGTGTATGTAAACTTCTGACTTCAACTGTACGTTGTACACTAGGCTACAGAAACCCCGCTAGCCAAAATGTATCTTGCTTGGTGTGAAACTGAATTAAATGGCAACTACACCTCCCCAAATATAGATTTTTAGATTTTTTTCCAGACCCCAAAAATTGTCTCCTGATATGGTAAAAAAAAGAAGAATTGCAATTGAGAGTGAATACCTGGAAAAACTATGGGAAAACAATTTTTCACACAGTGCGACTTTCCTTCACTGGGCAGAACATTTGGGAACATTATTGTATACCCACTTCTCCAGGCACCACAGACACACAGACAGACAGACAGACAGACAGACAGACAGACAGACAGACAGACAGACAGACAGACAGACAGACAGACAGACAGACAGACAGACAGACAGACAGACAGACAGACAGACAAACAGACAGAACAGCAAAACCATGTTAGTGAGGTTTCTGTGCCACGGAGTTCTCAAGCGTCCACACCATACGATCTCTTATGTGAATGGAGTAGATGGTGTCCCCTAAATGCCATTTTCACACAGGTAAGGAAGATGAAGAACACTCCACAGAAGAACACCACAGCCATACAGATGCTGCCCAGGCTGTTGAACCAGAAAGCAAACAGGTATATCTTCCTCTGACAGTACTTCTCTCCACTGTTCGTGTCATAGTTCGGGGGATATATGGAGTAGACCCACTCACTCCCTTAAGATACAGAGAAAAACAAGGAATAATGTCAGACAATAATAGGTACGGTGCATTCAGAAAAAATTCAGACCCCTTGACTCTTTCCACATTTTGTTACGTTACAGCCTTATTCTAAAATTGTTTAAATAAAGCAATTTCCTCATCAATCTACACACAATACTGTTGCACTATTGATCAAATTGATCAAGTCACATGCACCGAATACAACAGGTGTAGTAGACCTTACAGTGAAATGCTTACTTATGAGCCCCTAACCGACAGTGCAGTTTCAGAAAATATGGATAAGAATAAGAGATAAAAGTAACAAGTTAAAGAGGAGAATAAATAGATAAATAACAATATATACATAGAGGTGCCAGTACAGTCAATATGCGGGGGCACCAGTTAGTTGAGGTAGTATGTACATGTAGGTTGAGTTAATTAAAGTGACTATGCATAGATGACAACAGAGAGTGGCAGTGGTATTGAAGTTACACAGGAAACAGGAAACAGAAACCAATTGTTACTTACCGTCTTCATGTACTTGATGTGCTGGTAAACAACATGCATGGTAAAGTCTGATTAACTATATATCTTTGTCTGTCGTGACTACATCACAAAGCATTTTGAAACAAATATTGCATCGTGACAAAGCAAAAACAGGTTTTTAGACATTTCTGGAAATGTATTAAATATAAAAACAGAAATACCTTATTTACATACAGTTGAAGTCAGATGTTTACATACACTTAGGTTGGAGTCATTAAAACTTGTTTTTCAACCACTCTGGTTGAAAGGGAGGTGACCAAGAAGCAGATGGTCACTCTGACAGAGCTCCAGAGTTCCTCTGTGGAGCACTCCACCGATCAGGCCTTTATTGTAGAGTGGCCAGACGGAAGCCACTCCTTAGTGAAAGGCACATGACAGCCCGCTTGGAGTTGGCCCGAATGCCAAGTGTCACGTCTGGAGGAAACCTGGCACCATCCCTACTGTGATGCATGGTGGTGGCAGCATCATGCTATGGGGAAGTTTTTCAGCGGCAGGGACTGGGAGACTAGTTAGGATAGACGGAAAGATGAATGTAGCAAAGTACAGAGAGATCCTTGATCTCCAGAGCGCTCAGGACCTCAGAGTGGGGTGAAGGTTCACCATCCAACAGGACAACGACCCTAAGCACACAGCCAAGACAACGCAGGAGTGGCTTCGGGACAAATCTCTGAATGTCCTTGAGTGGCCCAGCCAGAACTAACTTGACCCCGATCGAACATCTCTGGAGAGACCTGAAAATAGTTGTGCAATGACGCTCCCCATCCACCCTGACAGGGCTTGAGAGGATCTGCACAGAAGAATGGGAGAAACTCTACAAATACAGGTGTGCCAAGCTTGAAGCATCATATCCAAGCAGACTCAAGGCTGTAACTGCTGTCAAAAGTGCTTCAACCAAGTACTGAGTAAATGGTCTGAATACATGTAAATGTGATATTTAAGTTTTTTATTTTTAATACATTTGCAAAGATTTCTAAAAACCTGTTTTTGCTTTGTCATTATGGGGTGCTGTGTGTAGATTGATGAGGGAAAATAACGATTTAGTCAATTTTAGAATAAGGCTGTAACGTAACATAATGTGGAAATAGTAAAGTAGTCCCCAATGCACTGTATATACAGATTTTGGGAAATAATGCTACTGTTTACTTTGTGACATACTGTGGAGTCTATGTATTGGTAATGACAATGTGAAGTTGGTGGTGCTAGGCTATTCTGCAACTTCCTGTGCACAAGTGTTCTGGTTGACCAGTTTGTGCACCAAAACTTTCTTGTTTCCCCTAGCCTCTCTACATGGCGAATCCTTTCAGTTAGTCTCCCATTGACATTAATGCATGAATGCAAGTGAAAATTTGACTTAAGTGAAAGATAGGATTTGCCCCTATGTGCCTATTGCCACCTCCTTCTCCCTTCCCTCAATCTCCTTTCCTCATCCCTCTTGCTTACCTGTGATGAACCAGCCGAGGTTGAAGAGTTGGAGGAGGAAGATGCAGGAGGAACACAGTAGGTTCAGGAAGCCAGTCTCCAGTGTGTTATTGAGGTAGGCTAGGAGCAGGGAGGCGATGGACGTCAGCCCGATCACCAGCAGGTAGATGGGGATATAAGGCTGTAAGGGGCAGTCATGTAGGTGCATAGCCCCTAAAGGAAGAAAGTGGAGATTGATTATATACACAGTATGTCAGTTTCTCTCAAAGGGTGATTTTAGGCATCTTGCAGTATCTTATCCACCATCAATGTCATTCTCGCAGTAAGGAGTATGGAGAGAAAAGGAAATATGATGTACACACCTAATCCAACTGCTGACATTAGAAACATCCACAAGATGATATTCAGCACAACTGTAGACAGAGAGATCAAGAGATCACAAACTCAACAACATGCTGAAAACACTGAACACTCGTTTGTTATATGAGAGGTAACTACTGTACCTATTATTGAGATCAGACAGGATGACAGAACGGGAGACCTCTGTGAAGTCTCCATCTTTTGTGAGTCCTTTAAATCTAAAAGGACTAGACACAGGATTGGTCTCTGAACAGTCATTTCAACTTAAAATATTTGATAGATGGTTCCAGGTTCAAAGTTTTATTTGCCAAATTGCAGACAGCAAAGACTCCGACGTTTAAATATACTAGTTTCAGTTTTTATTCACTACTATACAATGTGCCACCAATAAATGATGGATAAGATAAAAACCAGCGTAGATATCGGTTCTTACTTGATTAACTTTATGTCAAATGCTGAAATCATAAATGAATGGTTGCCAAATGACGTGGAAATAAACACTGAACCCTCAAATTAGTTGTTGATAAAAGTATACAGTATTCAATACATAAAATATGTTTTATTTTGTGAGTATCTCTTACCTGTCTCTTTTGTGAAGGAGTGAATCTGTCAAGATTTTTGCTTTTCTGTTACCGTGTAGCCTCACAGCTTGTGCCATAATTAGTCAACTTTGAAACTTCTACCATTGAGGTAGGATGTTTTGAAATGCACCCTCAGGGCAAAGCAGAACCATTGCAACACCCCCTAACCACACTCTACAACACAACTCATACCCTGTCACGTCCTGACCTTTTTATGTCTCTATTTTAGTTTGGTCAGGGCGTGAGTTGGGGTGGGCATTCTATGTTTTGGTTCTGTGTGTTATATTTCTAGGTGTTTGGCCTGGTATGGTTCCCAATCAGAGGCAGCTGTCAATCGTTGTCTCTGATTGAGAACCATACTTAGACAGCCTGTTTTCCCACTATGGGTTGTGGGTAGTTGTTTTCCGTTTCAGTGTTTGCACCATATGGGACTGTTTCGGTTTTCATTTACAGTGCCTTGCGAAAGTATTCGGCCCCCTTGAACTTTGCGACCTTTTGCCACATTTCAGGCTTCAAACATAAAGATATAAAACTGTATTTTTTTGTGAAGAATCAACAACAAGTGGGACACAATCATGAAGTGGAACGACATTTATTGGATATTTCAAACTTTTTTAACAAATCCAAAACTGAAAAATTGGGCGTGCAAAATTATTCAGCCCCTTTACTTTCAGTGCAGAAAACTCTCTCCAGAAGTTCAGTGAGGATCTCTGAATGATCCAATGATCCAATGATCCAACTCACAAATTACAATCTCCATCCGTCCAAAACGTCTTTCAAGCTGTCAGGCATTCCCTTGGCAGCAAGAGCTTCTCAGTGGATGCTGCAGTGCACCCAAGTGGTGTCGGGAGCAACTGCTTGCACGCACGTTACAACTCCACTATGTCTCCCATCATGGCCTTTGCACCATCAGTACAGATACCAACATGATCAGCAGCTACGTTTGGCTTCATACAGACCGTTAGTGGAATTCCCACGAGAGAGTAACGGTTAATGTGATTGGATGTTACTTACTGTATTTGTCTAGGATACCTGTATTTGACATTGTGTTGTTATTTCGCTGAACACTAGCTTCTTATGGCTGGGGGCAGTATTGAGTAGCTTGGATGAATAAGGTACCCAGAGGTTCCCAGAGTAAACTGCCTGCTACTCAGTCCCAGTTGCTAATATATGCATATTATTATTAGATTTGGATAGACAACACTGAAGTTTCTAAAACTGTTTGAATGATGTCTGTGAGTATAATAGAACTCATGTGGCAGGCAAAAACCTGAGACAAATCTGAGGTTGGTCATTTTTCAACTCATTCCCAATTGAAGATACAGTGGGATATTGGTCATGTTGCACTTCCTAAGGCTTCCACTAGATGTCAACAGTCTTTAGAACCTTATTTGATGCTTCTACTGTGAAGTGGGGTCGAACAAGTCATAGGTCTGCCAGAGAGCCACGAGCTGGCCACGCTCGTTCCCGTGAGAGCAAGCTCTGTTCCATTGCATTTCTACAGACAAAGGAATTCTCCGGTTGGAACATTATTGAAGATTTATGTTAAAAACGTCCGAAAGATTTATTCTATACTTCGTTTGACATGTTACTACAGACTAACAGAACTTTTTGACTTTTTGTCTGCTCCTAGTGAACGCGCTTCGTGAGTTTGGATTTGTTTACCAAACGCGCTAACAAAAGGAGCTATTTGGACATAAATGATGGACATTATCAAACAAATCAAGCATTTATTGTGGAACTGAGATTCCTGGGAGTGCATTCTGATGAAGATCATCAAAGGTAAGTGAATATTTACAATGTTATTTCTGACTGCACAATATGGCGGATATCTTTTTGGCTTGTTTGGGCTCTGAGCACCGTACTCAGATTATTGCATGGTTTGCTTTTTCCGTAAAGCTTTTTTGAAATCTGACACAGCGGTTGCATTAATAAAGACCATACACGAGAACACTACACAATACAAAACAACAAATGTGAAAACCGAAACAGTCCTATCTGGTGCAATGACACAAAGACAGAAGACAACCACCCACAATGTACCCACAAAATATGGCTGCCTAAATATGGTTCCCAATCAGAGACAATGATAGACAGCTGCCTCTAATTGAGAACCAATCTAGGCAACCATAGACCTACAAACTACCTAGAAATGATACAGCCCCATCAACATACAAAAAACCCTAGACCAAACTAAACACAGAAATCCCCCATGTCACACCCTTACCTAACCAAAATAATAAAGAAAACAAAGATAACTAAGGCCAGGGCGTGACAATATGGTAGACCATTCTTGAGGGGAAGGGGATGCACACTCTCCGCACGTAGCAGGGCATTGTGGTCTGTGAGCTTGTGTATTAGTCTGTGTGTAATGCATCATTCTCCTTTCATGATCCATGTTGTTAGCTTCTAATTTTCAGAGTAAATAACTCACGGACAAGTTGAATTCTTCCCAAAGGGTCGATACAGCTGTAT
Source organism: Oncorhynchus tshawytscha (assembly GCF_018296145.1). Taxonomy (NCBI): domain Eukaryota; kingdom Metazoa; phylum Chordata; class Actinopteri; order Salmoniformes; family Salmonidae; genus Oncorhynchus; species Oncorhynchus tshawytscha. The sequence continues at coordinate 21,464,277 of NC_056443.1, forward strand.
TCATTCAAAGACATAGCTTTCCCCGTTGTGGTATTCATACCCCACTTTGGGTGGAGTCTCCTCCTTATCACTCCTCCTTATGCATCGTTCTTGCTAAGCAGGGAACTAAGTAGTTTGAGCCTTCAACGGTTTCTCCCCTTATCAGTACTGTCACATGCGATTGTTTTCCCTGCGCTCTGCCCCTCCCAAGCTTCATTATGGCACCCCTCATGTCTCTTTTGTAACTAATCAAATCAGATCAAATGTTATTGCTCACATACACATGGTTAGCAGATGTTAATGCGAGTGTAGCGAAATGCTTGTGCTTCTAGTTCCTACCATGCAGTCATATCTAACAAGTAATCTAACAATTTCACAACAACAAAGGAATGAATAACAATATGTACATATAAATATATGGATGAGCGATGGCCGAGCGGCATAGGCAAGATGCAGTAGATGGTATATATATATGTGTGTGTATATGTGTGTGTATATATACAGTGCATATATATGAGTATATATATGAGATGAGTAATGTAGGGTATGTAAACATTATATTAAACATTATATTAAGTGGCATTGTTTAAAGTGACTAGTGATATATTTATTACATCCAATTTTTTATTATTAGTGGCTAGAGATTTGAGTCAGTATGTTGGCAGCAGCCACTCAATGTTAATGATCGCTTTTTAACAGTCTGATGGCCTTGAGATAGAAGCTGTTTTTCAGTCTCTCGGTCCCAGCTTTGATGCACCTGTACTGACCTCGCCTTCTGGATGATAGCGGGGTGAACAGGCAGTGACTCAGGTGGTTGTTGTCCTTGATGATCTTTTAAGCCTTCCGGTGACATCGGGTGGTGTAGGTGTCCTGGAGGGAAGGTAGTTTGCGTTGATGCGTTGTGCAGACCTCACTACCCTCTGGAGAGCCTTACGGTTGTGGGTGTAGCAGTTGCCGTACCAGGCGGTGATAAAAGTTTGTGAGTGTTTTTGGTGACAAGCCAAATTTCTTCAGCCTCCTGAGGTTGAAGTGGCGCTGTCTGTGTGGGTAGACCATTTCAATTTGTCCGTGATGTGTACGCCGAGGAATTTAAAACTTTTCACCTTCCCACTACTGTCCTGTCGATGTGGATAAGGGGGTGCTCACTCTGCTGTTTCCTGAAGTCCACGTCATCTCCTTTGTTTTGTTAACGTTGAGTTTGAAGTTGTTTTCCTGACACCACACTCCGAGGGCCCTCACCTCCTCCCTGTAGGCTGTCCCATTGTGGGGCCCCAGTGTTGAGGATCCACGGGGTGGAGATGTTTTTTCCTACCCTCACCACCCGGGGGCGTCCTGTCAGAAAATCCAGGACCCAGTTACACAGGGCGGGGTCGAGACCCAGGGTATCGAGCTTAATGATGAGTTTGGAGGGTACTATGGTGTAAAATGCTGAGCTGTAGCCAATGAACAGCATTCTTACATAGGTATTCCTCTTGTCCAGATGGGTTAGGGCATTGTGCAGTGTGATTGCGATTGCGTCGCCTGTGGACCTATTGGGGTGGTAAGCAAATTGGAGGGGGTCTAGTGTGCCAGGTAGGGTGGAGGTGATATGATCCTTGACTAGTCTCTCAAAGCACTTCATGATGAAGTGAGTGCTAAGGGGCGATAGTCGTTTAGCTCAGTTACCTTAGCTTTCTTGGGAACAGGAACAATGTTGGAAGCATGTGGGAACAGCAGACTGGAATAATTTTTGATTGAATATGTCCGTCAATATGTCGGTCAACACACCAGCCAGCTGGTCTGCGCATGCTCTGAGGACACGGCTAGGGATGCCGTCTGGGCCGGCAGCCTTGTGAGGGTTAACACGTTTAAATGATTTACTCACGTTGGCTGCGGTGAAGGAGAGTCCGCAGGTATTGGTAGCGGGCCGTGTCGGTGGCACTGTATTGTCCTCAAAGCGAGCAAAGAAGTTGTTTAGTTTGTCTCGGAGCAAGACATCGGGGTCCCCGATGGGGCTGGTTTTCTTTTTGTAGTCTGTGATTGACTGTAGACCCTGCCACATACCTCTCGTGTCTGAGCCGTTGAATTGCGACTCTTCTTTGTGTCTGTACTGATGCTTAGCTTGTTTGATTGCCTTGCGGAGGGAATATGTTCCTATACTTCTGTACTTCTATACTTCTGAGTTTAATACAACAATGTTCCAAGTTTAACCCCGAATCCAACAATGTCCAGGTAGTTTATTTTTCTCTCATCAGTCTGCATGGTGAATTTGAGATCCAGTCACAATACAACACTGGTACTCTGTAACAACAACTGCTTCAACATTGTATTATGTTATTATTACTATTATTACTAAACATAATCAGTCATATTGCTGAAAATGTGATTATAATGATTGTATATTTAAACCCAGTGATTTTGAAAGGCTTCTAACTGTCTTGGTAATTTGAATGGCGTTTGATTTAGCATGGACTTTGCACTTTTGGGATTATTCAATTGATTCCCTTGTACAAGGCAACTCAATCAGTGCAGCTCAAGTATTTGAAAGGAGTTTACGTATTTTAAGCCAGGTTGGGGACACCAAAATATTATGTGTCAAATAAGACAGCTCATATAGGCCTTGTGCAGCTCATACTAATTAAAGCACTGTTTTTGTCAAATCATACAGATAAGAAGTATCCTGTGATGTTATCGGTGAACAGGGCATTTTGAAAGCATTGAATGAAAGAAAATAGCTGTACAAAGAGTTCAAATGGAGTAACATTTAAACTGAACAAGGTTCGTCTGCAATTCTCAAGTAACTGAATCTTTCACTTTCATTTTGATCTCAGGGGTTGTAAAGGCTCCCAGTCCAACACATAACAGTAAGCCTGATATGTTTGTTAGTCAATGATTACATAGAGCTATCCATAGAGATATATGATGTATGAACAATATACCTTAGGCATAGAAATGCAACTGTTACCCAGAAGGTAAGAACCGGTAATAATGTGGCTCTGATAGACCTGTATCACTGACTAATTGTGATACAAAAACAGTTTTGTCCTGCAGATTAAACTGAATCACTGATACAATCATATACCTACACCAGACTAGGATCATAACATGAAACACAGGCACATTATTCACAATTTGAATATTTTCTTTAATACATTTAATAACGTATAAATAGTTTAAAATTGAGCTAATGAGAATGAATGCAACAACGTTTCTCATACAGAAACACAGTCATATATAATAACAGTTAAAACCAATAATTCGTTATTCAATTGATAACTGGATTCCATTGGTTTTCTCTAGTTTGTTTAGTAAACATTATACACCCTCTCCTCCCCTCTCCTCCTCTCCAATATCATCTTCCTCTGCTCCTCTCTTCTCCCCTCTCCTCTACTGCCCTCTACTCTCCCTTCCTCCTCCTGTCTTGTACTGTTGTCTCCTCTCCTCCCCTCCTCTCATCCTCTCCCTCATGATCTGTTGTCATCGGGGTCCCTCTTGCCCAGTATAAAGGCACAGACAAGCATACAGCATCCCCCCAGCAGCAGAAGGCCCAGCTCAACGTAGGCTAGAGTGGTGGTCCAGAAGGCAAACAGGTACAGGGTCTTGTTGCAGTAGGGGTCCTCAGTCAGTGTCTGGTTGAAATTGGGCTGATAGATGGAGTAGATCCACACGTTACCTAGAGAGAGAGAGAGCGATATATATATATATATATATATATATATATATATATATATAGAGAGAGAGAGATAGATAGAGAGAGAGAGAGAGGCCTTTGGTATGAAGTTGAAAAGACAGTCATTTTGTCAAGTAAATGTTTCCTAACAGAGTGTAAAACTCACAAGTCTGTTATTTTCACAAGTCTTTCACTGTCACAGCTTGAGATACTGTAACGTTGTATTTTTGGTGGGAATCAGTTAGTTCTTGGAAGAGGTTAAAAGTGTGCTGGAACGCTTCCTCCTCCTCTTTCTCTCTCTCTCTCTCTTTTCCTATTCTCTCTCTCTCACACACACATGCACACACACACACACACACACACAGTGTTCTTTCTCTATCCTACCACACCGTCTTTCTCTCTCCCACGGTCTCTCAGACTCACCGCTGATGAACCAGCAGAAGAGGAAGAGGGAGGCCAGGGTGCTCCAGGTGGTGCAGAGGTGGTTCAGGAGGTTGGGGGCCATGTCATCTGAGTCCTGGGCACATGGTATGCAGGAGAGCAGGGCTAGGGCCAGGCCGGTGGCCCCCATTACCACCAGGTAAATGGGGATGTAGTGCTGCCGGGGGCAGTCATACAGGTACACTGCACCTATAAAGTAATACATAGGGGTAGGAGAGTTTGGGATAGTCAGTTGCAGCAAGAGGGGGTTGCAAAGTGTACAACAATGGTAAGGAAGGTGTATTATAAAAGTATTACTTCAGCTACTCACCTATGGTGATCTGAGCGATAGGAATGACACACGCAAGTAGTTTTGAGATACCTGGGGGAGAGAGAAGATAGAGGTTCAGATTTTTGCCCTAAACCCAATCTATATATTTTAGCTACATTTTCCCTTTGACTTAAAGTGGTAATCTGCAGCTACTACATACATTTTTGGACCTATATATTAATGATATGTACCCATTGATTATTAAATCATATAACTTAGAAATGTCTCATGAGCTTAGTTCAACTGTCATCCTCAGAACCCAAAATATAAGCTTGTTTGATTTTTACTCCAATGTTTGTATATAAAGTAAATGTAAATCGATAGCATGGATGGTCAGTCCTTGCATCCATAGCCATGTCTATGAATTATGCGATAGTGGTTACATTTCTGCAGCCCCATCCCTCAGCTGTTTACCAAGAGCTATGTTATTGTTTCAACTGTGGAAGGTCACTTTAAGTGGAAGTTAGGATTGGACCCTAAATGCACCATTCAATTGATCTGAGCAACTCTTAAGTGATGCAATCGGACGTATTTCATTCCACCTGATATGGTTGGTTTGGAAGGGTGACGCATGTGTTGCAGCAGATTTCCCCTCTCCATCTTGTGCGACACAGTCAGGCCTACAGAGGGCGATAGAGAGCCATGACACAAACATGACATAGGACGCTGTATTAATTCAGTGGTGTGCAACGCTTGGAACATTGGAGATAGAAATGTAATGTATAGCTCTCACAATTCTCAATTAGCCACAACAGAGATAATAGATAAGAGATGATAGGTAATGATTTCATTGTAAACATACACTGCCGTCCAAAAGTTTGGGGTCACTTAGAAATGTCCTTGTTTTTGAAAGAAAAGCACAATTTTGTCCATTAAAATAACATCAACTTGAGCAGAATTACAGAGTAGACATTGTTAATCTTGTAAATTACTATTGTAGCTGGAAACAAGCGATTTTTTATGGAATATCTACATAGGCACACAGAGGCCTATTATCATCAACCATCCTTCCTGTGCTCCAATGGCACGTTGTGTTAGCTAATCCAAGTTTATCATTTTAAAAGGCTAATTGATCATTAGAAAACCCTTTTGAAATTATGTTAGCACAGCTGACAACTTTTGTGCTGATTAAAGAAGCAATGCAACTGGCCTTTAGACTAGTTGAGTATCTGGAGCGTCAGCATTTGTGGGTTCGATTACCATCTCAAAATGTTCAGAAACAAAGAACTTTCTTCCGAAAGTCGTCGGTCTATTCTTGTTCTGAGAAATGAAAGCTATTCCATGTGAGAAATTGCCAAGAAACTGAAGATCTCGTACAACGCTGTGTACTACTCCCTTCACAGAACAGCGCAAACTGTCTCTAACCAGAATAGAAAGAGGAGTGTGAGGCCCCGGTACACAACTGAGCAAGAGGACAAGTACATTAGAGTGTCTAGTTTGAGAAACAGACGCCTCACAAGTCCTCAACTGGCAGCTTCAATAATATAGTGCCCGCAAAACACCAGCGTCAACAGTGAAGAGGCAACTCAGGAATGCTGACCTTCTAGGCAGAGTTGCAAATAAAAAGCCATATCTCAGACTGGCAAATAAAAATAAAAGATTAAGATGGGCAAAAGAAAACAGACACTGGACAGAGGACCTCTTGCACCCAAAGTATACATGCAGTACAAGTCAAAAGTTTGGACACACCTACTCATTCAAGGGTTTTCTTTATTTTTACTATTTTCTACATTGTAGAATAATAGTGAAGACATCAAAACTATGACATGACACATATGGAATCATGTAGTAACCAAAAAAGTGTTAAACAAATCAAAAAATATTTGATGTTTGAGATTCCTCAAAGTAGCCACAATTGATGACAGATTTGCACACTCTTGGCATTTTCTCAGCCAGCTTCATGAGGTAATCACCTGGAATGCATTTCAATTAACAGGTGTGACTTAATGGAATAGTGGAATTTATTTCCTTCTTAATGCGTTTGAGCCAATCAGTTGTGTTGTGACAAGGTAGGGGTGGTATACAGAAGATAGCCCTATTTGGTAAAAGACAGCTCAAATAAGCAAAGAGAAACGACAGTCCATCATTACTTTAAGACATGAAGGTCAGTCAATCCGTAAAATTTCAAGAACTTTGAAAGTTTCTTCTAGTGCAGTCACAAAAACCAATTAGCGCTATGATGAAACTGGCTCTTATGATGACCGCCACAGGAAAGGAAGAGCCAGAATTACCTCTGCTGCAGAGGATAAGTTCATTAGAGTTACCAGTTATTAGAGAAACCACTACTAAAGGACACCAATAAGAAGAAGAGACTTGCTTGGGCCAAGAAACACGAGCAATGGACATTAGACCGGTGGAAATCTGTCCTTTGGTCTGATGAGTCTAAATTGAAATTTTTGGTTCCAACTGCCGTGTCTTTGGAAGACGCAGAGTAGGTGACAAATGATCTTTGCATGTGTGGTTCCCACCGTGAAGCATGGAAGAGGAGGTGTGATGGTGTTGGGGTGCTTTAATGGTGACACTGTCTGTGATTTATTTAGAATTCAAGGCACATTTAACCAGCATGGCTACCACAGCATTCTGTAGCGATATGCCATCCCATCTGGTTTGCGCATAGTGGGACTATCATTTGTTTTTCAACAGGACAATGACCCAATACACCTCCAGGCTATGTAAGGGCTATTTGACCAAGAAGGAGAGTGATGGAGTGCTGCATCAGATGACCTGGCCTCCACAATCACCCGACCTCAATCCAATTGAGATGGTTTGGGATGAGTTGGACCGCAGAGGGAAGGAAAAGCAGCCAACAAGTGCTCAGCAAATATGGGAACTCATTCAAGACTGTTGGAAAAGCATTCTAGGTAATGCTGGCTGAGAGAATGCCAAGAGTGTGCAAAGCTGTCATGAAGGCAAAGGGTGGCTACTTTGAAGAATTTCAAATATAAAATATGTTTTGATTTGTTTAACACTTTTTTGGTTACTACATGATTCCATATGTGTTATTTCAAAGTTTTGATGTCTTCACAATTATTCTACAATGTTGGAAATATTAAAAATTAAGAAAATCCTTGAATGAGTAGGTGTGTCCAAACTTTTGACTTGTACTGTATGCATAAACATACATGATGTCACCTATACATCTCATGTTTGTGATGTTGAGATATGATGTTATCTACCATTCATACACAAACTTAAAGTGCATTCGGAAAGTATTCAGACCCCTTCCCTTTTTCCACAATCTGTTTCATTACAGCCTTATTCTAAAATGGATTAAATAAAACCTTTTTCTCATCAATCTCCACACATAATGACAAATCAAAAAGAGGTTTTTAGAAATGTTTGCAAATTTATTAAAAACTAAAAACAGAAATAACATATTCACATACGTATTCAGACCCTTTGCAATGAGACTCGAAATTGAGCTCAGGTGCATCCTGTTTCTATTGATTATCCTTGAGATGTTTCTATAACTTAATTGGAGTCCACCTGTGGTAAATCCAATTGATTGGACATGATTTGGAAAGGCACACGCCTGTCTATATAAGGTCCCACAGTTGACTGTGCATGTCAGAGAAAAAACCAAGCCATGAGCTCGAAGGAATTGTCCGTAGAGCTCCGAGATAAGATTGCCAAGCATCACGTTGGGAGGAAACCTGGCACCTTCCCTACGGTGAAGCATGGTGGTGGCAGCATTGTGCTGTGGGGATGATTTTCAGAGTTAGGGACTGGGAGACTAGTCAGGATCGAGGGAAAGATGAACGGAGAGAGATCAGAGAGATCCTTGATGAAAACCTCCTCATGAGCGCTCAGGACCTCAGACTGGGGTGAAGGTTCACCTTCCATCTGGACAACGACCTTAAGCACACAGCCAAAACAACGCAGGAGTGGCTTTGGGACAGGTCTCTGAATGTCCTTGAGTGGCCCAGCCAGAGCCTGAACTTGAACCCAATCTAACATCTTGAGACCTGAAAATAGGTATGCAGCGACAATCTCCATCTAACCTGACAGAACTTGAAAAGATCTGCAGAGAAGAATTGGAAAAACTCCCCAAATACAGGTGTGCCAAGCTTTTAGCGTCATACCCAAGAAGACTCAAGGCTGTAATCGCTGCCAAAGGTGCTTCAACAAAGTACTAGGTAAAAGATCTGAATACTTATGTAAATGTAATATTTCAGTTTGTGTTTTGTCATTATGTGGTATTGTCTGTGGATTAGAGGGGGGATAATTATTTAATCAATTTTAGAACAAGGCTGTAACTTAACAAAATGTAGAAAAAGTCAAGGGGTCTTAATACTTTCTGAATGCACTGTATATCTACCATGAAAAGTTGACACAAACATCAATCACACAATCACCAATCCCATAACTATACACACACCTGTCTGTCTTTGCTGGCCCGTACCTATATTTTATTTTCTTAGCTTTGCAATGTCACCTCTCGTTGTGTTTTTTTTCATACAAAGTTTTATGTTTGGTTGAAGTTACATTAAATAGTGAAGTAACCTCACCTGTCACACTTGTTCACGTTAGCATTTTGTTAGTCCATCACAGACTATTTTTTTCAATAAAACACAGTAGGACAGTTCTACATTACAATTAATAATATTTAGCTAATACTATGTCATTTAATCATATTAAGTTAATACCAATAACCAAGAACCTATGCAGACAATTTATAACCAGTAATGATCAGCCTCTTATTCTTTCGTCTACTCTATGTCCAATGAACGCATCCGTGGATTGTCGGCAATAGAATGTAGGCTATGATTAAAAAAAAGATCAATTAAAAACCTTTACAGAATTTGGCAAAACATGTCAAATGTATTTGATTGCGATATGGTAAACTTACCTTGGTTGTGCGTGTGTCAGTGAAGTAAACACTACTACTGAGAGATCTGCGCTTGGGGAAAGTCAGAAAAGAATTCCATTTCACCATTTCTCATTAACTGACGGAGCCACCGCTCTCGACAGCGCATGCTCTTGCTGTCCCTCGTCTGGTGCTGCGGGCGACTGAAAGCAGCCAAGATCACAAGCTACTGTTGGCTACCTTATCGAAACGGTACGGGCGACTGACAATTTACAATGTTACAGTAAGGCAGCACAACTTCATTTGAATAGATTGGCAACCATTTGAATTATGCCAACTCAAATAGAGTAGGTCAAATGAAACACACCAGTCTAGAAGCCCTGGCCTTTTTATTGTGGAAGAACACAACACACATTTTATCAATTCAATTGAGCCATAATACATTCAAACTTCGATTTAGTCTCTGTCTGACTTTGTATACATTAGCATTATTTGCTCTGTTTATTCCAAGTAAACAAGCTGCTGCATATAATATTGCTGATATTGGTAACAGACAGTAGACCCATAAGCTTGGTATTTGGGGTATTTTATCAGGATTCCCATTAGCTATTGCAAAAGCAAGTCAAATCACATTTTATTGGTCATATCTACGTGTTTAGTAGATGTTATTGCGCGTGTAGCGAAATGCACGTGTTTCTCGCTCCGACAGTGCTGTACTAAATAACAAGTTCACAACATATACCCAATACACACAGTCCAAGTTAAGGCATTGAATTAAGAATATATAAATATATGGAAGAGCAATGTCAGAGGGGCATTGACTAAGATACAGTAGAACAGCATATAATACAGTATATACATATGAGAAGAGTAACGCAACATATGTAAGCATTATTAAAGTGACATTATTAAAGTGACTAGTGTTCCATTTATTAAAGTGGCTAGGGATTTCAAGTCTGTGTATATAGGCAGCAGCCTCTCTGTGCTCTCCTGGGGTCCACACAAAACATGAAACAGAACATTAAAAGACAACAGCTCAAGGACAGAACTACATAAATTATTTTATTTCTTACAAAAGGCACACTTATGTAACAGTATAACTTGAGTCCATCCCTCTCCTCGCCCCAACCTGGGCTCGACCCAGGGACCCTCTGCACACATCAACAGTCACCCTCGGTGCATCGTTACCCATCGCTCCACAAAATGCGCAGCCGGGGAACCACTATTTCAAGGTCTCAAAGCGAGTGACGTCACCGATTGAAACGCTATTAGCGGACACCACCGCTAACTAGCTAGACATTCATATCGGTTGCACTTAGCCTACATATTAATACGTACACAAACTATCTAGGTCAAATAGGGGAGAGGCGTTGTGCTTAGGCCTAGTATTTGTCAAGCACTAAGATGATGGTCACACAATTTGATCCAGTTAGTTATTATAATTGTAATGATTTACGAACTACAGCAGGGGCAAAATCGGACCAATAGTCGGCCCAGGCATTTTAACACACCAGTCCATTTTCTTTGGGTGTGCGTTTTCATTGATGGGCCGTTCCACTAAACTATTTCAGGGCGTGTGTTTGTGAAGTGGAACAGCAGCTTATTAGCCAAATGATTATCATTCTGCTCAAAAATGGAAAGGTAATATTTGTCTACCAAGGTACATTTTAAATCTTGAAAATCAAAGTGGGAATTAATATTTTTATTTTAATCTTCAGATTTTTGGTAACATAATGGCACAAATTGACCCATTGATTGCTTATTTTTTATGATGACATCTACATTATCTCACCCCCCAAAATAGACAAATTCATTGAAATTACTATTGGTATTGTGAATAGTGAATTGCATTAATAATGAGCAATGTTGGACTCACTCTGCCCAGTTACCACATACTTCTTATACTCCACACTCTCTTCATGTCTCACACTCTCGTCATGCCCCACACTCTCCTGAGTCTCCACACACACCTCAATCCCCATACACACCTCAGTCCCCACACACACACTTCAGTCCCCACACACACACACTTCAGTCCCCACACACACACACAGGTCAGTCCCCACACACTCCTTAGGTTCAACACAGTCCTCAGTCTCCACAACCCTCAAAGGCTCAACAACCTGCACAGGTTTGACATCGTCAGACTTGCATAAAGAGACACAGCAGACCAGACAAAGTATGAAGCATTTACATACATAAAACAACACAAGCAGCCACATACATAGAATAATGTCCAATATGATGGTGGTAGAGGCCACAAAGAGGTATAGAGATTTGTTGCAGTATACTGTGTTGCCGATGATCTCTTTCCGTGCATAGTTGGGTTGGAATACAGAGAAGGTCCAAAAACGGCCTGTAGACAAAGCAGTAGGAAATGTAATCAATGTACACAGTTTGAGAGATCTTGTGTAGTTTTGTGAGGTGTCGAGTTAAGGCTAAGTTAGATAAAAGTTTGGTCCAAATCAGACTACATTTATAGAATATTATATGAATACTATAAATTAAAATTTGGCAATCAATTAGCTTCTCAGAGATCAAATTATTTTTCAACAAAATATTGTTGCAGAAATCCTAATCTTATCTGTTTCTAACTACAGAAATGATTTCAGAACAATCTGAGATGGTGCTTGCTGAAATGACAGTTTCAGTACATTCCTTCCTTCCTTCCGTAAAGTAATCACTGAGCTGATAATGTTGGATTGTTGGAAGCAATACAGAAACAGATCAGTGATTACCTCAAAGAAAGGAGGGAGGAAAGGCGGGAGGAAAGGTGTGAGGAAGGAAGCGTTTAAAAATATTCAAACCAGGCAACATGTATCGTAATTTGATGTCTCGTACCAATAATGAGCCAGATGATGATCATGAACCAAAATAGTATAGACAAATGTTGGCACACAACACGGTCCTTGCAGCAGGAGAAGAATACATAGAGGAGACCGAAAGATCCAGAAATGATCATGTGGATAGGGATGACACGTTTCACTGGGCAGTCATCAGTGTACACAGCACTTATGTGGAGAAGTAGAGGAGTTTTGTCAATGAAAGATGATGCGGTATGATAACGATATGTTTTTCTTACTAGCTACTTACCCAAGACAATGAAGGTCACACAAACTGCAACCCATAAGACCAGCTTGCAAACTGCAGAATTAGACCACACAAAATGTTTTTGTTGTTGTTTCATGCCCTATCTATGGTTGCATAGCATGATGATATAACATCTTTACATTTTATAAACCTTTATAAATGTATACATTTATAATCCTGCACATTTATAAACAGACGTGTCAGTCATTGTATCCCTACCCTTCAGTTTTCATCAACAGCGCAGCCATACCATGACTAACTGTTCTCTAAAGGGGTGCAATATGTATATTAAGAGTTATGATGTCATGTTACAAGGGTCACATTCCAGGCGGACTACATTTCATCAACCAATGGTTGCGTGCCACGTCATCGACTGCACAGTTGGGCATCAGATTTGCCGGTATGTTAAACACCTATTTTTGAGGTTTCTGTAATGCCGTCAGATTGTAACGTGGCTAATACTTTATAAAAAAAGTAGCTCAGGTACGCACCTTCGATACATCTGCCCATGGTGCGTGACACAGATTGGTGGGATTGACCTGAATGGCGGATGAGACTAAATGTAAAATGTACTTTTTCATGAAGAGAAGAAGTGATAACACTGTAGTCGTTGTGTCCCTTCTGCACTTTGGCAGTATCTTATCTTTACTCCCACTCCAGTCAGTTTCTAGGCTCCCCACCGTCACACTCCCCACAGTCACATAGGCTAACTAAATATATCTATTGTTGACACAATGCTACAATTGAACCATCATTACTTAACTGTTCACTGCTGGTTTGCTAACGCATATAGATCAGAGTTATCCTCGTCTAGGAGAGAGAGAATAGAAGTGCAGAAATCCTGTGAGTTAATACATTTCCTACCTGCTGTGGAACTTGCGTTCTCTTTAATGGTCAGACACTTACGCTGCCGAACACCAAATCAACTATAAATGCAGAAGTGAAAAGGGAATTGGAACGTCGCTAAAAATGGAACTATGGTGACCTTACTGTAACAGTATGAATCTAAAGGTAGTACTTTCAGTTTGATGAATGATAAGAAACTCCACATTCTCCGGACTTTATCACTACTGCATCTTGTGGGTGGCAGCAGATTTGACATCTTAATCCTGCATCTTAATTCAAACACAAACACTATATTGATATAAAGTTGCAGTTGTATTCAGCAGTGGCATTGCCTGTCACATATAAATATATATATTTTTTAATTATTCAATTAATAAAGCTGCACGGTCTCTTTTTTGCTTTCTTGAGTAAGGGTGTTTCAGCTTAGCCCAAAATGCAGGTGTTTCAGCTTAGCTCGGTGCTTTCTGTGGTGGTGGGGAAGCCAGGTTGGTAATGTTCTCTAGTTGCGACGTGATTGGCTCAGTGTTCTGTCACTCATGGGGACACTACTGTACGTCACGGCAAAATCTACGGGGAGAGCTGGAAAATAAATTCAAGCGCCTTGGATGCTGCCATAGAGTTATATTAGAAATGCCCATCCAAGAAGGCTCAAGGTCATTAGCCACAGATAAAATTGTCAAATCACGTTATATCTACCGTAGCTTTGATTGGACTGATCATGTCAACATCATACTTTCAAAATCTTAGTTAGCAAGCTAGACATGCAGTCATCTTCATGAATCACGTCGACAATCGACTGGCAAATCCTTTCAATTCTTGTCATATGAAGCGAAATTATAGCTAAAATGTATCTGTGCTCATCGGCTATTGGACATAAACATTACACAACAAGTTGGAAATCACAAATTCAACAAAGAGTTGTTTGGAAGGAATTAGTGGCTAACTGCAAGCGTTGCAAAGCCATAACTAGCATGCTATTCAGTGGAGTGGGAGGGTGGTCCAAGTCTGGGTTTAAAGGTCTCTTTTCCAAGCTTAAAAGGATACACATTCAACACCATAGGCCAGAACAAGTGGAATATATAGGCCATGCTGCCAATCGAGCATGACTTCTGCCACATTCAAAACAACTGGAAACTCGGAAATTTCAGAATTCAGTGAGTTCAAGACAACTGAGAACGGTCATTCAACTCAGAATTCCAAGTCGGGAGCTCTGGCCTCTTTCTAGAGCTTCGACCTGAAGATCACTGACATCACGATTCAACATTGTTTTTTTCTGAGTTCCCAGTTGTCTTGAAAGCACCACAAATCCAGAGATGGCCAAGCTTTGATGACAAAGTTTGATGACTGTCGCGCCACCTTCCTGTTCAAGTGAGCACAGCACAACATTGTGAGTCCAAAAATGTATTGTATGCTGCTGCCTACATTATGTATTATGCCAGGGAGATATGTATACTGTAGCTAAGAAAGTAATACTAAGTGTATGTTGTGTAGTAAACTGTTAGTAGCCCATGTGCCTCACCCTAATAATTTGGTCCCTTTCCCTTTCTTCATAGCTTAGCCTACTGTTCTGACTTGGTGGTGCACATGTAGCCTATAGCCTGTTTTAGAGAAATGTAATCTTTGAATATTGTAAGAGCTTTCATTATCTGCTTATGTGTGCCCTTTATTTATCCTACGGTTCTGACTTGGTGTACAGGGAGAATACTGTAAGAGCTTTCATTGCCTGCTTACAGTGGCTTGAGAAAGTATTCACCCCCCTTGGCATTTTTCCTATTTTGTTGCCTTATAACCTGGAATTAAAATGGATTTTTGGGGGGTTTGTATCATTTGATTTACACAACATGTCTACCACTTTGAAGATGCAACATATGTTTTATTGTGAAACAAACAAGAAATCAGATGAAAAAAAAACAGAAAACATGAGCGTGCATAACTATTCACCCCCTCAAAGTCAATACTCTGTAGAGCCGCCTTTTGCAGCAATTACAGCTGCAAGTCTCTTGGGGTATGTCTCTATAAGCTTGGCACATCTAGCCACTGGGATTTTTGCCCATTCTTCAAGGCAAAACTGCTTCAGTTCCTTCAAGTTGGATGGGTTCCGCTGGTGTACAGCAATCTTTAAGTCATACCACAGATTCTCAATTGGATTGAGGTCTGGGCTTTGACTAGGCCATTCCAAGACATTTAAATGTTTACCCTTAAACCACTTAAGTGTTTCTTTAGCAGTATGCTTAGAGTCATTGTCCTGCTGGAAGGGAAACCTCTGTCCCAGACATCAAATCTCTGGAAGACTGAAACAGGTTTCCCTCAAGAAATTCCCTGTATTTAGCACCATCCATCATTCCTTCAATTGGGGCAGCAGGTATTATAGTGGTTAGTGTTGGACTAGTAACCGAAAGGTTTCAAGATCGAATCCCTGAGCTGACGAGGTAAAAATCTGTCGTTCTGCCCCTGAACAAGGCAGTTAACCCATTGTTCCTAGGCTGTCAATGAAAATAAGAACATGTTCTTAACTGACTTCCCTAGTAAAATAAAAAAACAGTTTCCCAGTCCCTGCTGATGAAAAACATCCCCACAGCATGATGCTGCCACCACCAAGCTTCATTGTGGGGATAGTTTCTTGGGGTGATGAGAGGTGTTGGGTTTTCACCAGACATAGTGTTTTCCTTGATGGCCAGAAAGCTCAATTTTAGTCTCATCTGACCAGAGTACCTTCTTCCATATGTTTGGGGAGTCTCCCACATGCCTTTTGGCAAACACCAAATGTGTATGTTTATTTTTTTCTTTAAGCAAATGCTTTTTTTCTGGCCACTCTTCTCTATAGCCCAGCTTTTTGTTGCCTCTCTGATTAATGCCCTCCTTGCCTGGTCTGTGAGTTTTGGTGGGCGGCCCTCTCTTGGCAGGTTTGTTGTGGTGCCATATTATTTCCATTTTTTAATAATGGATTTAATGGTGCTCTGCGGGATGTTCAAAGTTTCTGATTTTTTTTATAACCCAACCCTGATCTGTACTTCTCCACAACTTTGTCCCTGACCTGTTTGGAGAGCTCCTTGGTCTTCATGGTGCCGCTTGTTTGGTGGTGCCCCTTGCTTAGTGGTGTTGCAGACTCTGGGGCCTTTCAGAACAGGTGTATATATACTGAGATCATGTGACAATTTGTGTGACACTAAAATGAATTCCACCTGTGTGCAATCTAACTAATTATGGGACTTCTGAAGATTATTGGTTGCACCAGATCTTATTTCGGGCTTCATAGCGAAGGGGTTGAATACATATGCACAGACCACTTTTCCGTTTTAACAACAAGTTATTTTTGTCATTTCACTTCATATTTTGTGTATGTCCATTACATGCAATCCAAATAAAAATCCATTTAAATTACAGGTTACGCAACAAAATAGGAAAAACACCAAGGGGGATGAATACTTTTGCAAGGCACTGTATACGCCCCCTTTATATATCCTACGGTTCTGACTTGGTGAACAGGGAGAATACTGTAAGAACGGCCCATGTTCTGAATTCTGTAACTATACATGTCAAAAGTGCTGAACAAATAATTATATTGACTAAATCCGTCCTAGCTCGCTCATTAATGTCTAATCGAAATGACAGATTGCCTCCTATCTGCTCGTCATCTCCTTATGCCATCGTTTGTACATCTCATTTGTCAGTAGAAACCACATTTGTTTAAGCAAGTCAGCCATATCAGACATATATTTTTTAAAGACAGTAAATAAGACTGAATTAACTGTTTTGCTGCTAGACAAGACTCCGCTGATAGCCAGGTGTAGTGATGGTAAGGATTCACTCCATGATGCTGAAAAGAAAGCTCTGCTGTTGGGACAGCCTCATGAGGCCCTAACAGTTTGTGGGCACCGTTTGTCACCGTTATAGTGCAATGAATGCATTGTTTAGTGTTGTGTTGTGTTGTGTAGTGGCTTTGTTGGCATGCATCAACAACAAAACATTTGGGGAGTTTGCTTCACCAAGATTGACATGCTAAAAATCACAACTGGTATTCAGGAAAGTCAGAGGGAGAAAGAGAGCCATGACACAAACATTCCATAGGATGCTGTATTATGGGCCTTGTCATCAACAGATCTGCGTTCAAATACTATTTGAAATCATTCACTGTATCTGTAATTGATTTAGGTTGCCTGTTGAAATGGAACCAATAGAAAAGTCTCAAAAGTGCAAATCCCTCATACCTTGCACTCCAGGCTCAAAGTACTGGAAAGATTTCAACCCAGGTTTGGTCATCAACGGCCTATAGAAATGTAATGTATAAAGCTGCCCCAATTCTCTACTCCTCACAACAGAAAAAATATTTTTTAAAGTTCTATACAATATGTTTCTCTCTTTTGTACCGTAATTGCTGGACTATTAAGCGCACCTGAATATAAACCGCACCCACTGAATTATTAAAAAATATGTATTTTGTACATAAATAAGCCGCACATGTCTATAAGCCGCAGGTGCCTACCGGTACATTGAAACAAATTAACTTTACGCAGCCTTTAAACTAAACACGGCTTGCAACAAAAATAAATAGGCTTTAACGAAACACGGCTTGTAACAAAAATTAAAACAGTAGCCTACCAAGAAAGTCATTGGTCACTATCTTCCTCCTCCTGTGCACTGAAACCACTGAAGTCATCTTCGGTGTCGGAGTTGAATAGCCTCAGAATTGCTTCATCCGATGTTGGATCGTTTTCATTGTCGTCACTTTCATCCGGAGGCAAATACCCCGCTGAGCTCATGCTGCCCCTTCAACACGCAGCAGTCCAGCCTTTCGAAACCCGTTGATGATAGTGGATTTTTTGACAATGCTCCACGCTGTCAGGACCCACTGGCAGACTTGACCATAAGTTGCTCTTCGCATGCGGCCCGTTTTAGTGAAGGATTTCTCCCCACTTGTCATCCAGGCCTCCCACTGAACAAGGAGCGCCACCTTAAATGCACGATTTACACTGATGTCGAGTGGCTGCAAATACTTTGAGCCATCTGTTTTTCTTCCCTCTGAAAGCTTTTGTTGTCTTTCTGCACTGAGTCAGTTCCTCACGCTGCTGTTTCCAACGTCTTATCATCGACTCATTAAGGCCAAGCTCCCATGCAGCAGCTCTATTTCCTTTTCCAACAGCCAGATTTATCGCCTTCAACTTGAAAGCTGCATCATATGCATTTCTCCGTGTCTTTGCCATGATGAGGGTGACAAAATTACTACCGTAATCAGAATGATGGGAAGTTTCAGCGCGCTCGATTTCCGTCACATTATGTGACGGTGCTCAGTTTTTTGGCCGCATGAATCTTGTGAAAGCGGGAAAAATCCATAAATTAGCTGCGTCATTGTATAAACCGCGAGGTTCAAAGTGTGGGAATAAAGTAGCGGCTTATAGTCCGGAAATTACGGTACTCCTTCTAATCAACACTTGGCCTCAAAGTGCTTTGCATTTGGAGTAATTAAGTTGATCATACCACAGATAGAACAATGAGACAGAT
Organism: Oncorhynchus tshawytscha; assembly: GCF_018296145.1. Lineage (NCBI taxonomy): Eukaryota > Metazoa > Chordata > Actinopteri > Salmoniformes > Salmonidae > Oncorhynchus > Oncorhynchus tshawytscha. The sequence continues at coordinate 21,482,898 of NC_056443.1, forward strand.
ATTTCACCAGATGTATAAATGTGAAGCATCCTATTGGCGTTTCCACTCTACCAAATACCAAATATGGTGATGAGAGGAAGCCCAGTTTGCTCCCATTTGAAAAGACAGTCTCGAGTCTATCTTGGTTAGTTATAAAAGTCTTTGATAATACTGTGTACAATATTATTTTTTTAGCATTCAACTCAATATTTTTTTTACAATTTAAATGTTTGCCCACACCCACTTTAGCAATGTCTCTCGCAATTTCTGACTCTCATGCATGACAGAATATGACTATAATCTTTTGGGAGAGGAATCAAAAATCCCTCCCTCCCTTCCCAGTTTTGACCGTTCTGCCTGCCCTGACCCTGAGTCTTCCTGCCGTTCTGGACCTTTTGTCCCCTCGCTGGATTACTGACCTCTGCCTGCCGTTGACCTGTCGTTTGCCTGCCCCTGGACTAGAAATAAACTTTTGTTTCATCGACACTGTCTGCATCTGGGTCATACCTGAAACCTGATAGTTGATTGTGAATACGGCTAGAAGAGACAGGTTAGGGTATTCTCCTGTTCACATTAATTCAAAAAACAAAATCCCACGTTGAAATATGTTTCTTTTTAAAATAAATATTTGAAAATATAGCATACCATATTAAGGTGAAATAAAACATCTATATAATGGTCAGTTTGTAGAGGAAAATTACCTTTTAATTGATCAAAATGTTTTTCCTAAAATTATGCACCTTTCATGACACATAAAAAAAGAGTAGACCTACATATTATGTATAATCCTTAGATAACCTTGGCAGCTGGTAATCAATGTCTTTTTACAGTTTAAATGTTGTTGTTTTTTGGATAATGTTGTACTCTTACATGGTCTGGCCAGCAGAGATGTAACGTTAGGGGATATTTTTATGATTTTATGATCTCCTCTGCACTAGTAGTGAACAACAAACAGATCACTGTGCTTTTCTGTTCCTTAACGCAGTAGTTCCGAGTTCTCATAACATTTCATTCAAAGAGGTATTTGTCTTTGTAATTCATGGAAGCCGAAGACAAATGTCTATTTTCCTTCAAAGTTATTGAATTGGATCCATCCTCATTCAAATCCACTGCTTCATCCAGAAAAGCAGCGATTGCCATGGTTGTATAGAGGGTGGGACAAGCCACAGCTGTCTGTCACAAGTCTGTCAGGCATTTGCTGGATGAGGTTTCCACATAGATGCATCCCTGGTATCCTGAATGTGATTGGCCGCCCTGCAGGTCAATCCCCTGGCTCCGCTCTCTCTCGCTGTCGCCGGTCTGGAGTCGAGCCCCTCCTAATAGAGTGTCCCAAAGTAGACCACGGCTCCACAACTAAACACACACACACACACACACACACATTCGCCCTCAGTGGTATTCGCCCTCAATACTATTTTCTCTCAAAACTATTTGCCCTCAGTACTACTAGCCCTCGGTACTGTATCATCCTTGTGAGCTATGTGTGTGTTTCTAACCTTAATGCTGATGTGTGCATCTGGGTATCTCCTGTAGAAAATGGCCCTCATATTGAACTCTGGATTTCCATCCTCCTTGAACACTCGTGTTCTTATGGTGTCGTCTTCACAGCAGATCACAGCATACACATCTGGTGCTACACAACACAGATACAGACACCATGCATAGACAATTACTCTTGTGTTGTCAGACTTCATCTCATATTCTTTGGAAAGATGGATATCAAGGTTTGTATACAATGAGACTTGATGTGGTCAGTTACTGGTATGAGCCACAATACCGTGGGATGGTAATGTATGTCATACTAATGTTCGTTGCGACAATGTATGCCACAATTTTGTTGTTGTTGAGATAATGTATATCATAAATAAAAAATGTTTGTTATAATAATTTGTCAACAATGTTTGCTGTGATAATGTATATTATAATGTTTAGCATGATAATGCATGTTATGATAATACATGTCATAATAATCTGTTTCGATAATATATGTCACAATAATTTATGTTATGATAATGTATGTTTATAATAATATGTCACGATAGTGTATTTTATGATCATCTATTTTTAATGTACTGTATATTATGATAATGTATAGCATGATAATGTATGTTATGATAATACATTTCATAATAATCTGTTTCGATAATATATGTCACAATAATCTATGTTATGATAATGTATGTTTCTAATAATATATGTCACAATAATGTATTTTATGATCATTTATGTTTAATGTTGTGTCTGTTATGATAATGTATGTCATAATAATGTGTGTTATGATAATGTATGTTGTGATAACGTTAATAATGAGTGAGGTAACACTACCTGTCTGTTTGGGCTGGCTGAGTCCGCAAGCTCGGCGCAGGTGGACGGTGGTCACGACACTGGACTGGGGGAGACAACACTGCCACACTGACAGAGCAGGCAACTCCTGTCTCAACTCACTATATATATATATATATATATATATATATATATATATATATATATATATATATATATATATAGGGAGAGAGAATAAAAGTAGTAAAGAGGAAGAATGATAGACAGTAATATCATCAATCATTATATAGTGCTGACATGCTAAATGCACAGGGAATCTCACACACACACTTGACCTTACACCTTCTTTCCTAACATACATCCCATTCCTTCATTCTTAACATTCACACCATTCCCCCTGACCTGAGTCTGAGGTGTGAATGTGAGAAGAGGCGTAGCAGAAAGCGTCCGGTGGCCCTAGGTTGAAAGGTGGTGGGGAGGAGGGCGTAGCGGCCGGGGACCAGGGTCACTCGCAGGGCAACGCTACGGGAGTCCATGTACACAGAGCTTGCAGCCTGCTCCACCACACGCTGCACACGGCTTAGACGGTTCACCTCCACCTGTTAACAATGGAGGAGGGTGAATTAATATGCGGGTAAACGCACAGTAAATATGACATACGCACACACACATGTAGTTTATAAACTTTGTATCCATTGAACATGCCATACAGATAAAGGCATTTTAATTACATGAAGAGTACCCTGGTCCTCCTTTCTTTTTGATGACCAATTTACCCCTTTTACCAAAGAGCCCCTTCTGTCTACCAAAATCTACTATTGTGTACCTTAGCAGTGCTTCCCTTCTTTCTTTTGTTTGGAGTTTTGCATATCTTTTACATTAGCTGCTAACGTGGCTATCATAAAGAACTACAAATGCCATGATGATCTGGACGAGACTGCCGAATCGAGGCAAAGGTAATAATCTCTGGATTAACTATCTAATGTTAGCTACGTGCACAGTACCAGTCAAACGTTTGGACACACCTACTCATTCAAGGGTTTTTCTTTATTTTTCCTATTTTCTACATTGTAGAATAATAGTGAAGACATCAAAACTATGAAATAACATATGGAATCATGTAGTAACCAAAAAAGTGTTCAATCAAAATATGTTTTATATTTGAGATTCTTCAAAGCAGCCACCATTTGCCTTGATGACAGCTTTGCACACTCTTGGCATTCTCTCAACCAGCTTTCTGAGGTAGTCACCAGGAATGCAAGAGTGTGCAAATCTGTCATCAAGGGAAAGGGTGGCTACATTGAAGAATCTTAAATATAAAATATATTTTGATTTGTTTATTAGCACTTTTTTGGTTACTACATAATTCCATGTGTTATTTCATAGTTATTTCACTATTATTCTACAATGTAGGAAATAGTAAAATAATGAAAAACCCTTGAATGAGTAGGTGTGTTTGACTGATGCCTTAGTAAAAAATAAATTGGCAAAAAAAATTTAATGGACATTTCTGTGAACTGTCTTGTGCAAGTTTACAATACCTGTTAGCAAAGGTGTCAGCTAAAGATGACTTGCAGGAGCTTGCAGGGATTTGTAGTTTTTCATGATGTCTACTGTCAAATCTACTCCTGCTCCCGGTCTCGGCGCATCACCTTTCTGATTACTTCCCCTATATCTGTCACTCCCTTTGGATCTTTCCCCGGGCGTTACTGACTCTGTTTCTGTGTTTCCTGTCTGTACGCTATTTGTGTTTCTTGTTTCGTTCAATGTTCCATTATTTATTAAATTCACTCCCTGTACTTGCTTCCTGAATGGAGGCAGCAAACAATGTACCAGGCCAGCTGTGGTTTACAACCTGATAGCAATATTTTTTGGACTATCAAGAAATGTATTGGTGAATTGTATTAATCATTCATTGAACTGCATCCATCTTTTCTGCCAACAATGCCTTAGTGTACGTCATGGAAGGTTGAGTCAAATATAACCTATTTTTAAAACCTCTTATGAAGTTGGTTTTGTAGCATGAACTGGAAATTTGATATTTGTTACTGATGTTATGATTGTCAGTTTGTTTAATATCTGCAAAGTAGTTCAAACGCTGTCAGTTACACTTTAAACTTTAGGTCACTGGTTACTTTGTGTGCTAAACATGAAATGTATTTTGCAATGGGATGTAATAGTTGTACATTTCGATTGGGTAATACTTAATGCTTTTCCAGTATTAGTAGCCATATTGTAAGTTCAACATTTGCAAGACACCCAGTTTTCATAAATAACTCTCTCTCATAACTCTCCATATTTTTGTCCAAACGGAAAAGGCTTGCTGTCGCACAAGGTCAGCAGCAACATTTTGCGACAGATACGGGGTCCGCATACTCCTGTAAACCCCAGCTCCTTGGATATCTAGCAAGCTTTGTTTGACCCAGATTGGTGCTTATTAGACAAAGTTACAGTCAATCAAGTGAAGACCACCTGCGTCATCGGTGCTCCATGAAGGCGTCGCTCTCTGACCAAATTTGGTGTCCTATAGGATATACTACACTCCTAATGATTTAGTGAAGTCTGGTTACTTCTAGGATCTCTGAGGAATAAATACGAGCGTAATTTGACTGGTTGAAACAACGTTTAGGGTTATATTTTCACAGATTCCTTTCTATGCAAATTGAACGAGTGGAAATACAAAATCGATCGTGCATGCTATATGGACCTTTTTAGGATATGAATAAGGATTTTATCTAACAAAACGACATTTCATATTATCTCTGGGATCCTTTGGAAACCTAGACTGCGCAGCCCAGTAGTACATTCTAAAATTGGGCAGGTTTAAGTCCCCTTGACCATAATCAAGGGTCAGTTTATCCAGGCCAACCCTAGGGGTTTTGCTGTGCCAGATAAACTGTCTGGTCAGCATGTCGAGAGAGGAAAAAAATGCTGCGGGCACAGGGATAGGGAGAGATTGAAACAAATATAGAAATCTGGGCAGGATGTTCATTTTAATTACATTGATTCTACCCAGTAGAGTGAGAGGCAAGTCCATCCATTTACAAAGGTCACCCTCCACCTTTTGCAACAAGCTGGCCAGATTGAGTTTATAGAGGTTCTTCAGGTTACCATCCACCATTATACCCAAATATGTAAAGCCATAGGTGACCATCTAAAAGGAAACTTGTGCTTGATGGTATGGTGGTCAAAGACAGACAATGGTAAGATTTTGCTTTTATCAAAATTGACCTTATATCCAGAGAAAGAACTATAACACTGTAGTAGGATCTGCAAGTGAGAGAGGGATTGTTCTGGGTTCGTTAGAAATAAGATAAGGTCGTCCGCAAAGAGTGATAACTTATGGGTATGGGGGCCCACCTCAAAGCCATGTATGTCAGGGCACGTTCTAATAGCCTCAGTCAATGGTTCGATGGTGTCATGACGTTGGCCTGGGGGTTAGGTTTATGACAGTCATAAATACCTCTTCCCCCCTTTTTCCTCTCTCTACCCTACTAAGGTTACTTTTGCAAAACCCTTGGTTAACATAGAGATTTGGGGAACATCAAAAGGTGGGGGGAAATGAACTATATTCTGGTAATGCGACCAATTGAACATATGCGGTGGTACTTAATGACTATGATGTCAGTTCGGTTTTCATCTGAGACATTCTCATCAATGATAAGATGACATAAACTCTACAGTGGAAAGTCTACACATCAGAGTTATCGGATTCACATGGAATTGTTGTTCAATTTAAATGTTTGAATATGAAATCATTTGTGATGGGATGAAATGTGATTTTACCTACTAAAATGAGAGATTTGGATTTTCATAAGATAGGGCTGCTCAATCAGTGGCCCGCCCTGTGAAGGGACATGGGCTATAAAACTTTTCAAACACGCCCTCCTCTCCCTTCCTATATAAGCCCTTGATGACAATATAACTTTCTGTTCCGAGGATGTAGGACGACGGTCCGATGTCAGAATGGTTCAGATAAGAACTACAGAATGAAGCCAACATCAGTGGGAGCTTTGGTTGCGAATGGTATGAACTTTTAACTATTATTCACTACAGAAGTGATACCTCCTAGCCGTTGAGTTAGCAACCGCAGCTGCAAACGTAGGTTAGGAAGGAACAGACAGAGTATCCCGTCTACCACGCAACGGCGTTACTACCACGCATTCAATTTACCAGCAGAGACATTCTTCAAAGGACTCGGTTGAGCAACACGGCCTTCCATCTACTACCAACCTACCGAAGCGCAGCTCAGAGTAAATGTTTATTGCATTTTCTTTTTCCAAATGGGCGGTAATTTAGAATGCATGAGATACTGTATTTACGATAGCACAGCTTCTCCCTTTGTTCCTCAGTCTTCTCGATCTTTCACTCAAACCCAGCCCTTTTCCTTTGTGTAACAAGCTGTCATATCTGTTCCGCCCGCTAGGGATGTTTTCCTTCATGACGTAATTTGTAATCAAGTTATGATTTAATTATGTGTATGTGTAATTCTGTGTGATTAGTTAGGTATTTAGTAAATAAATGATTAAACCCAATTTTGTATTGCTGATTCAGATTGTTAGCCAGGGTTCGTGCAGATAACCAAGAATTTACAACTTTCAGATGAGACTGAATTAAGATGACGATTGATATTGACTGCTATTGATGTAAAATATTACTAGGTCTTTAAGAGTTTATTCGGAAGATAACAGCTCTACAAATATTATTTCGTGGTGCCCGACTCTCTAGTTAATGACATTTTCATGATTAGCTCAATCAGGTGATATTAATTACGGAGAAATTATTTTATAGAATAGGATGTCACATCACTTAATCCGGCATAGCCAAAGACACGACAATGGCGAGGGCAAAGAGTTGGGGGATAATTAGGCAACCTTGTCTATTCCCCCTATAGAGAGGGAAAGAGGAGGAAGTAATCCCATTGTTAGCAATCCTAGCTTTAGGAGATTTGTAGAGTGATTTTATCAAACTTACAAACACGGTACCTAAACCAAACTTTTCCAAGACGTGAAAGAGGTATGGCCATTCAACCCTATCAAAGGCCTTTTCAGCATCGAGGGAGACTGCGACACTAGGTATTTTGTTTTTGATAGCAAGGTGAATTATATCAAAAGAACCTTCTGAGATTATGGGAGGACAATCTATTAATTATGAAGCCAGTCTGATCCGGGTTGACCAACAGGGAAACTGGTGACCAGTTTACAATCTGTGTTCTGGAGAGAGATTGGTCTATAGGAGGCGCACTTTAGCGGGTTTTTCCCTTTCTTGTGGATTACAGTAATCACTGCTTAAGAGAAAGACTCTTGTAAAGCAGTTGTCTTCCCTGGCTTTTTAAAGTACCTCCATAAGGTAGGGGATCAACTGCTCCCTAAATACTTTATAGAACTCTGGAGGGAAGCCATCCTCCCCAGGTGATTTATTAGAAGGTAAGGATTTAATGGCCTCCAACAATTCAGGAACTGAGAACTGTTTACTCAGGCGCTCTCTGTCTTCCTCTGACAGGCATGGGAGGTTGAGAGAGGAGAGAAAGGAGTTGATCTCTGATAGATCATCGCTTGATTGGGAAGTGTAGAGGTCTTTGTGTTATTTCTTAAAAGTATCATTAATTTCAGTAGGGTCGAAAGATATCTCATTAGTAAGAGTTTCTATAGCATTAATTGTCCTCTACTTTCCTCTGCATTCAGTTGCCATGCCAATACGTTGTGTGCTTTCTCTCCAAGCTCGTAGTAACGCTGATTTGATTTAGTGACGGCCCTCTCAGCCTGATATGTGTTCAGAGTATTATATTTCAGTTTTTTATTTATCAAAAGCCTGTATAGATATTTAGTTGGGCCTCTTTGGTAGGTTCTCTAGCTCAGAGATTTCAGATTCAAGGACATTCAGTTCCGCACGTTCCGCACATGTTTTCTCTTCAACCCTTTAGTATAGGAAATGATCTGTCCCCTCAGATAGGCTTTCAATGTGTCCCAAAGAATGAAACTGTCAAGAGCGGAGGGTTTGTTTGTCAAAGTAAAAATATTGATCTGCTCATTGATGAATGCACAAAATTCAGGTTGCTTCAGGAGTGTAGAATTTAGTCTCCATCTATATGCTCCATTTACCTTGGTAGGAATGGAGATTGATAATACCACTAAGCAATCTGGGGAGATACTTGATATCTAACACTCTATGAAACAGTTGGGTCGATAGTAAAAAGTTATCTATGCGTGTGTGTGTGTTGTGTGGGTGTGAATAAAAAGAGTAGTCCCTATCCTGTGGGTGCAACTGTCTCCAGATGTCTAGCAAATTAAGATCTTTCATGAATGACATGGTGAGCTTGCTGGCTTTGGTAAGAAGTGAGGGTTTATCAGAAGACCTATCAAGAAATGTATCTAAACAAACATTTAAATCTCCTCCAGCCAGTAGCCATCCTGGTGGTGCTTGAGCAACCTGAAGGAAGACATTCTGAATAAACATATGGTCATCGAAGTTAGGAGCATAAATATTCAATAGGGTCCAAGACCCCGAAAACGTATTCCCCCGCACCAAAACAAACCTGCCCGAGGGATCAGAGATGGTGTTGTTGACGCAGAAGGGGATGTGTCTACTTTTGCAGTAAAATTGCAGTTCCTCTTGCTTTGGAGTTAAAAGAGGACGCAAAAAATTCTCCTACCCATTCCCTCTTCAATTTCTTGTGTTCACTGGCTGTAAGATGTGTTTCCTGTAAAAACACAATGTCTGCCCTTTAATTTCTTAAGGTATGTATAGACTCTTTTCCTTTTAATCGGGCTGTTAAGACCTTTTACGTTGAATGTGACATATTTTAGTGGATTAAGCATAGGTTGGGTTTCAAATATATAACCAAATGGAAATCTCTTATATGTAATCTCTTATATATATATTCAACTTTAGTTTGAACACTGAAGTGACCTATGTGTCTCTTTAGGAAGGAAAAAACAATAAACAGAAAAAAAACAAAAAACAGAAACCCCACCCGGGGTTGTCAGACTAAAACCACAATCCCAACAATCAAACATGAATACACTTGTAGAGATGCGTTGTTGCGCGCTATCCATCTTGCTCTTACTAGCTAAACTTTGGTGTAAACTAAAACCTGCGAGCTCTCTAAGTTGAAAACAAACGTTGTGAATAGACGTTTATGGCTGAATATCTACTGCCCACAGTAAGGGCTGCTGAGTCTTTTTCAGGAGAGGAGAAACATAAATGAGGGGGAAAGCAGTGGGCCTAAGCCCACTAATGTGCTTCGCCTAGTGGATATTGACTAAACCAAAATATACTCTCCTGTAAATGTAATAGGAATCACCCCGGGAAAAAAACGGTTAGTTGAAAATGTACAAATCAATTATAGTGACCGGATAGCGGGGTAAATGGATCCAAATTCCAAGAAGAGATCAGCAGTTCAGTCCCAGGACAGCACGGAAAAGAAAAATCAAACAAACTGTATCCCCCAGAGAAACCATCCTGATTCAGACCCGGTTCAGTTCTTTGAGAAAAGTGAACACTTCTTCCGGTGTGTTGAAGAGATGGCTTCGGCCTTTGTACTGAACTTTCATCTGCGCCGGGTGGATGACGTAGCCGGTGAGGTTCTTCTCCTTCAGTGCTTTGGCGGCAGGTCTGAACTGCTTGCGATGTCTGGCGAGATCCGCGCTCATATCCGGGAAATGGCTGACCCTCTTGCCATCGATGGTGATGTACCCTTTGGCTCTTGCGAGTTGCAGTATCTTCTCTCTGTCCTGGAAACGGAGGAACCTGATCAGGCCAGCTCGTGGGGGCTCATCTGGCCCGGGGTTTCGGGGGCGGATGTTCTGTGGGCGCATTCGATTTCCAATGGCTTGGTGAAGTTGATTATGCCTAGGACATCCGGGATCCAATGAGTGAAGAAACAGACCGGGTCATGGCCCTCGCTGTCCTCTTTCAATCCCACCACACAGATATTGCTATGTCTGCTCTGGTTCTCCATCTGGTCTACCTTGTTTTTCAGGTAGGCATTGTCCTTCTACAGTTGTATCAGAACCTGGTCATGTCGAGTAATGGTATCTTCAACTGTGCTAATGCACAACTCAATCTCAGTCGTTCTCAAAAGGAGATCATTCATGGAGGATTTCAGGTCGTCAATGGAAGAATGGAGTTCAGTCGATTTCTTGTCAATTTTCAGAGAAAGACCTTTGTTACCATCCTGATTTCCCGGAGGGGAGTAGCAAGCCTGTCGGCAGGCTCGCAAGAGGCTGAGAGCAACAGTCTGGAACTGTCGTCTGAGTTATGAGGGCTAATGCTAATCTTGCTAGATGTAGTGTTATCTTGGGAATCAACTACGTTTAGGTCGTCCTTCTTGCCTCTCGGCCGGAGGTCCAAGGCTCTTTGGGAAGGTAAGTACTTGACAATTTATCAGTCGATGTTAGAATATTGTTTCAACGTTGTTATTTAGGTAATAATGGAATAACTTTGAAGAGCTTGGTTTGTCAACGTCTGCTCAGCTCCGCGGCATCACGTGCTCCTCGATTTGGTACTGTTTGACACGTATGAAAGAGAACTCTTGGCCAACGTTTCTAGACGTTGTCAGGAGGTTTCAAAATGAATGTTTCAAAATAAATGTATTTGAAACCTATTCCAACATAGCCAATAGGTTGGGATTTGAAACTGTTTGACACGTATGAGAAGGAACTCCTGGCCAACGTTTATGGACGTTTTCAGTAGGTTTCAAAATAAACATTTATAAATAAATGTATTTGAAACTTATTCCAACGTTTGCCACGTACGCACTTCGTGGGTACAGCCATGTTTGTTTACTTCACCACTATCCCATAATGCTAGGTAACTTTCTTATTCTATAACGTTACTTGTCAAAATTGACACATCTGTCTCCAGAGAAAAGAGAGTCTGTCACGACTCCCACCGAAGGTGGCTCCCCTGCCTGTTCGGGTGGCGCTCGGCGGTCGTCGCCGCCGGTCTACTAGCTGCCACCGATCCCCTTTTCCTTTTCTGTTTGTTATGTCTTATTGGTTGCACCTGTCTCTTATTTTGTTTTGATTCAGGACTATTTAAGCCTGTTAGGCCCGCCTGTTATTGTGCGGGCTTGTTTTCTGTTAGTCTAGGTTGTTGCGTGTAGTGTTCCTGTCTGTTGGTGCCCTGTGTTGGGTTGGACCATTTTTGATTATTCGCCTGTTGTTTTGGCCGTTTAATTTGGAGGCCGTAATAAAGTCCAGTGTCCGCATTATCCTCTACTCTCTGCTTGACTCCGCACCCACCACTCCAGGCTTTGTGACAGAGTCACCGATAAACAGAAAGAGATCTGTGTGCCCAAATGGTGTGAGAGAGCACTACACTAGCACCTACACTTTAACCAAAACTGAACGTTTATCTGAATGCATTCAGAATGTTTAGACAACCAATCAAACACCTAAAAAAAACTTTATGAAACCAATTTTGTCTACCTGGGATACGACTTCAATCAATTATGCAGTACAATTAGAGAAATCATGCACAAAGTAGTCTACACAATCGCAAAGCACGTGAAATATATTCACATGCCCGCCGCACACATAGCCTAGATCCAGGGGAACATCATCTGCAGGCAGAAAGAGTGTGCAGTTCTCAACTGGTTTTGGAATGTAGTAGCTCACAAAGAATGACATCGATAGCTGGTAGGGTAGGAAAGACATTTCAACGTATGATATCTACCAATGGGTATACAAACCGGGTATTGAAAAAGTTTAATCCGAAGTCTTGGTTAGTAGACTATTTGTAATGTACAATTGTCATGATGTGCTGTTAGCATCAGGGGCGTAGACATGGTGGACCCAGGCCCATCCAATCAGATGTGGTTTAACCACTGTTGTGGACTTAGACCATCAAATGTTGTCTTTGTTCTATACAAAAAAAATGTAATTTCGAGAGTGAAAATCTGAAAAAGATATAGGACAACTCATTGAAAAACATAGGAAAACATTAATTTTTTCACACGAGGTGCCTTTCTTACGCTGGGCAGGCCTTTGGGAACTTTTGTCAAAATTAGAGTATACCCACTTCTCCAGGCACCACTAACACCACTGCATAGGGCAGATGGAAAGACAGGAGTCACACACAGCATGATGTTAAAAGATAAGCAGTCCATGAACTCGGACATACGAAGCCAGTAAATCCCAATGATAAGAATACAAAAGCACCACCATTAAGCATTTATCAATCGAAATGTACAACTATTACTTCCCATTGCAAAATACATTTCATGTTTAACACACAAAGTAACCAGTGACCTAAAGTTTAAAGTGTAACTGACAGCGTTTTAACTACTTTGCAGATATTAAGCAAACTAACAATCGTAACATCAGTAAAAAAGATCAAATTCCCAGTTTAAGCTACAAAACCAACTTCATAAGAGGTTTTAAAAATAGGTTATATTTGACTCAACCTTCCATGACATACACTAAGGCATTGTTGGCAGAAAAGATGGATGCAGTTTAATCAATGATGAATACAATTCACCAATACATTTCTTGATAGTCCAAAAAATATTGCTATCAGGTTGTAAACCACAGCTGGCCTGGTACATTGTTTGCTGCCTCTATTCGGGATGCACTGTTTTTTATTTTTTTATTTCACCTTTATTTAACCAGGTAGGCTGGTTGAGAACAAGTTCTCATTTGCAACTGCGACCTGGCCAAGATAAAGCATAGCAGTGTGAACAGACAACACAGAGTTACACATGGAGTAAACAATTAACAAGTCAATAACACAGTAGAAAAAAAGGGGAGTCTATATACATTGTGTGCAAAAGGCATGAGGAGGTAGGCGAATAATTACAATTTTGCAGATTAACACTGGAGTGATAAATGATCAGATGGTCATGTACAGGTAGAGATATTGGTGTGCAAAAGAGCAGAAAAGTAAATAAATAAAAACAGTATGGGGATGAGGTAGGTAAAAATGGGTGGGCTATTTACCGATAGACTATGTACAGCTGCAGCGATCGGTTATCTGCTCAGATAGCAGATGTTTGAAGTTGGTAAGGGAGATAAAAGTCTCCAACTTCAGCGATTTTTGCAATTCGTTCCAGTCACAGGCAGCAGAGAACTGGAACGAAAGGCGGCCAAATGAGGTGTTGGCTTTAGGGATGATCAGTGAGATACACCTGCTGGAGTGCGTGCTACGGATGGGTGTTGCCATCGTGACCAGTGAACTGAGATAAGGCGGAGCTTTACCTAGCATGGACTTGTAGATGACCTGGAGCCAGTGGGTCTGGCGACGAATATGTAGCGAGGGCCAGCCGACTAGAGCATACAAGTCACAGTGGTGGGTGGTATAAGGTGCTTTAGTGACAAAACGGATGGCACTGTGATAAACTGCATCCAGTTTGCTGAGTAGAGTGTTGGAAGCAATTTTGTAGATGACATCGCCGAAGTCGAGGATCGGTAGGATAGTCAGTTTTACTAGGGTAAGTTTGGCGGCGTGAGTGAAGGAGGCTTTGTTGCGGAATAGAAGGCCGACTCTTGATTTGATTTTCGATTGTAGATGTTTGATATGAGTCTGGAAGGAGAGTTTACAGTCTAGCCAGACACCTAGGTACTTATAGATGTCCACATATTCAAGGTCGGAACCATCCAGGGTGGTGATGCTGGTCAGGCGTGCGGGTGCAGGCAGCGAACGGTTGAAAAGCATGCATTTGGTTTTACTAGCGTTTAAGAGCAGTTGGAGGCCACGGAAGGAGTGTTGTATGGCATTGAAGCTCGTTTGGAGGTTAGATAGCACAGTGTCCAAGGACGGCCGGAAGTATATAGAATGGCGTCGTCTGCGTAGAGGTGGATCAGGGAATCGCCCGCAGCAAGAGCAACATCATTGATATATACAGAGAAAAGAGTCGGCCCGAGGATTGAACCCTGTGGCACCCCCATAGAGACTGCCAGAGGACCGGACAGCATGCCCTCCGATTTGACACACTGAACTCTGTCTGCAAAGTAATTGGTGAACCAGGCAAGGCAGTCATCCGAAAAACCGAGGCTACTGAGTCTGCCAATAAGAATATAGTGATTGACAGAGTTGAAAGCCTTGGCAAGGTCGATGAAGACAGCTGCACAGTACTGTCTTTTATCGATGGCGGTTATGATATCGTTTAGTACCTTGAGCGTGGCTAAGGTGCACCCGTGACCGGCTCGGAAACCAGATTGCACAGTGGAGAAGGTACGGTGGGATTCGAGATGGTCAGTGACCTGTTTGTTGACTTGGCTTTCGAAGACCTTAGATAGGCAGGGCAGGATGGATATAGGTCTGTAACAGTTTGGGTCCAGGGTGTCTCCCCCTTTGAAGAGGGGGATGACTGCGGCAGCTTTCCAATCCTTGGGGATCTCAGACGATATGAAAGAGAGGTTGAACAGGCTGGTAATAGGGGTTGCGACAATGGCGGCGGATAGTTTCAGAAATAGAGGGTCCAGATTGTCAAGCCCAGCTGATTTGTACAGGTCCAGGTTTTGCAGCTCTTTCAGAACATCTGCTATCTGGATTTGGGTAAAGGAGAACCTGGAGAGGCTTGGGCGAGTAGCTGCGGGGGGAGGGCAGAGCTGTTGGCCGAGGTTGGAGTAGCCAGGAAGGCATGGCCAGCCGTTGAGAAATGCTTCTTGAAGTTTTCGATTATCATGGGTTTATCGGTGGTGACCGTGTTACCTAGCCTCAGTGCAGTGGGCAGCTGGGAGGAGGTGCTCTTGTTCTCCATGGACTTCACAGTGTCCCAGAACTTTTTGGAGTTGGAGCTACAGGATGCAAACTTCTGCCTGAAAAAGCTGGCCTTAGCTTTCCTGACTGACTGCGTGTATTGGTTCCTGACTTCCCTGAACAGTTGCATATCGCGGGGACTATTCGATGCTATTGCAGTCCGCCACAGTTGCAATGACAACATTTTCTGGACAAAAACAGACGAATATAACCAAGGCTGGGAATGCTAAAAACACGGAGCCTAGCTAGCTAGCCAGGTGCTAGGAGGATGTCATGTCATGGAGTAGGTGAGTGACTGATTTGTACCCCTCATTTATTTTTTCAGTGGCTATACACAGCTAGAGATGCAGGTGTCATTTGGTTAGCCAGCAAGAACTTGAACAACTGTTATCCAGTTAACATATCTCTTGCGTTCGCAAATTCACTCTGGCTATCTACTCCAATTTTAGAGCACTCTCGTCTGTGTGCCATAGCGCAGAACAACTGAGGAATTTACAAATGAGCAACACAAACTGAAAGTGTCAGTAAACGTAGGCAAAAAAAGTAATACTTAGTCAAGAATGCTCTAGTTGACATGTAAACATCCTATCCAGCTCTGCTACGGCGAGTAAAATGGTCAGTGAGGTTCTCTCATTTGTGTCTAAAAGTAATGTTAGCTAGCTGGCAAGCTAGCCAACTTTAGCCAGTGAGCCTTGGTGCTTGGTTGGGACAAGCATGTATTGGCAGGCAAGCTACAGAAGGACGAGGATATTACAATTCCCCATTGTTTATCAGTGCAATTTTGATGCCCAACTAGCTGAAAAAGTTTGAGAGAGTTTATCTAAAGTTCCTTCATTAGATTTTAGCTCATCTTGCTCAGGCTAGCATTAGATGTTGATCATGTTGTTGTTGATGTGCATAACTGAGGGAGAGAGAGCCTACCTTTTCATGGTTGTTTGATCAATAGGATTGTAAAGTTACCAAATGTAAGAGGACTCCCGTGGTGTTTACATGTTTTCAGAAATACATTCAGGTGTATTTTGTGGCTTTTGGCAAATGTGTTCTAATGATCTAAAGTTGCACTGTGCAACTGCCTGTAAACACACAGTCCAGTTCTAAGTGAATGATGGCAGGCCCGTGTGGCAAATGGATTGTCTGTATTAAGGCTTAATGTAGCTATGAATGGCTATAGCACACCGGTCTGTGTATACTCTGGTCCTGGACAAGACAGATGTTTTTATTCGGTTTTATTAACGCCAATGTCTATTAATTGTTCAAATGCAAGGCCACTTTCCCACTCTATATTATTATATTATTTTCACAAATGTCTTAGTATACTGTACGTAATTTCCAAACATTCTAATTTAAGAAAAATTGAAAATGGCCATATTTAATTGGTTGCTTGTCAGATTTTTTAGATTTTTTACTTCTTGTTGAAACGTATTCTTGAAAAGGGAGAAGCTAACAAATTAGCAACAACATCTTCTTTGATAACACCTGCTGCAGCCGCTGCAAACGAGCAGACAACGAAAGCTAGCTAGCTAGAAGGTGGGAAAACTACTGCTCGCTATTGCGCAGTGACCTGTTGGCCTTCAAGAAGGCAGATGTTTCCATATGTTTTTATAAAAACGGTCCCACCCATTAAGTCAAAATGTGATTGGTTGATTCCACTGTCACTCAAAATGTTTGCCCTAATATAGTTGGAGGGCAGGTGCCTTTATCTAGCTTCTGATTACCTAGCCAAAGCTTGACTTAGCTAGCTAGAGACCTGATTGGAGTTTTTTCAACAAACACTGAAGAGATTAAATCAGAACTTCATTGAAAATAATAATAGCATTATCATTATTAATATAATCATTATTTTATAAATCCTTAGCCCATTGTTCCCCACTGTGTTTGGGTTAGTAATACTTTGTAGAGTGGCTCTATTTTCCCTCAGCATGCATTTTTTTCACTGTTCTGAGTGTCTAAAGAATCCATATGGTCCCCACAAGAATAGTTAAACACGTCCACACACACACACACACACACACACACACACACACACACCTTGGGTGTACTATAGCATTCTACGGTCTACTGAGCGCAAACTTGAACATTGTGAAAATTCTATGAAACTTCCGCTGCATGTTTACTGTGAACACTGAGGCTGTACCCACTTTAAGGTCATTTTAACAGTGGTCAAGTAGGCTGCTGTGGCTATTTGATCGTAATGTAGGCCTACCAGAGTGGCCTACCATCCAAAACAAAAATGGAAATAGCTGTTCTATCGTTCAGCCCACAGTAGAGGCCAATGTGTGGTGTTCAATGTAAGCCTACATTTCATGAAAGTTTTAAAGAAAACATGCAGGGCTTGACATTAATCTGTTATCCACTTGTCCTTCAGACAAGGAGGTGACTGAACATGTTGTGTTGTTTGATGCAAGAAACCACTTCACAAAATAAAATGCATCATTATTCCCATACTATTATTACAGAGAATCAGACAAATTATGTTACCCTTTGCCTATTGGCTACTTAGCTTATTCAAGCCTATCTCAAATTACGATACTGCCCCATTAAGACAAAAACAGCTCTTACTTGACTTGCTTTTCAAAGATGTCTAGAAATGCAGAGGTTTTGTGCTCTTGTATGAAGCAATCAGGCTCCATTGCTGACTACAAAGGATCTATAACTGGGCTAATAACTCAGTACCTAGCAAAGGATATGAACAAATGTACAAATGTGCACACGTTGCTACATGTAGTTCTCGCTTTGATCTAAAAAGAAGCCATCTACTCAGGACCGCTCATGCTGTAAAAACAGTCCAGTTCAATGTGAATGGCACACCGGTTATAGAGTACGAGCCTGAGTCGTGCCTGTCAATGCAATAGAATCCTATTCTGATGCGTTGTGCCTACAACAAAATCTCTTCCATAATTATTTTTGTATATTAAATCTTGCGCAGTTTGTTTTGTTTCGGTATGTTGCATTGATTTGATCACAATTCCCACAGTAAAGGGAAATATTGATAGTATTACCTAACAGGCAAGTTCAATCTCCTGCTTCTCTGCGCGGGCTAATATTTCTTCTGCATGGCACACTTCCAGCTTAGAGGGAACATTGCCTGTGACTCACCCTCAGCACCTCAAAGCCGATGGGCAGATTTGCTCCTCCTCCATCCTTCCTCTTTATCCTCCTGTCCTCCTGCTGCAGACAGATCAACACCTCATCCTCCTTTCCCTGCACCTCAAACATGAACTGTAGTGGGAGAGGTGGGATAAGAGATAGAAGGGGGGGGGGGCAGAAGGGAGGCAGAGTGTCCCTAGAATAGCAGTAACACTAATATAGCTTAGTGTCAGCCATGTTGTTTTTAGCTTAGCAATGTTGTTTCCTAACTGCACCCCTCTGAATAGGCTTTCACAGGTCTATTTCTACACCATTAAGATTGCAGCAGTTGCCAAAATAGTACATGTTGAGTCCTTACAGTTATAGCAACACAAATGATTTACATGCTTGACGTATAAGCATACTATATAATGAGATACTATACTATCATACTGAGTGTAGTTCTCTGAACATAAATAATATGTTTATCACTACCGTCAGAATGTAACTACTGGTCATTACCAAACAGACTCTGAGTGGACTGAACCTTGCCCTGGAACCATTTAACCAGTTGCTATGGGCATAAACCTAGCTATAGTGTAGGCTCACCTGGTTGTTGTGTAGAAATATATAGGGTAAACTCACCTGGGGGTTGTGTAGAAAGGTGTCTTTGTGGTTGATGCATCCTCCACACCTACTCCTCTTATCCATGTGTTTATCCCACCGTCCAACCACCTCTCCCTCCTTCTTCACACTCTCCTCCTTCCTCTTTGTCTTCTTCTCCCCCCCCTTCTTCGCTACAGCCACCTTCTCTCTCCCTCCACCGCCTCCTCCTTCTCCTCCTCCACTTCTTCGTCTCTTCCCCAATCTTGCCTCCTTCCGGTCCCCTCGCGGAGTCTGGTTCACCTCCCCAAGCTTGGCTGTGTCATTCCCGAGGTTGGATGCCTGGCGGCCGGGGAGGAGGGTGGCGGGGGTTGCCCCGGTAGTGTTGGGGGCTGGGACCCACTCCCCATGGCAGCGAACCTCTCTCCAGTGGGTGTTGGGCCACAGCAGGGCTCGTTCTACCAGACGACACACCACCACATCTGTGAAGTAGCGGCAGAAATCCTCAAACTCCATCCTGAGGGAAGGGGAGGTGAAAAAGTATCTTTTTAGTTTTTCAACAGGAATTGTAGTGTTATTTGTAGTGACTTGTTTAATGCATTGATCATTGTTTTCTGTCAAAAGAGTGATGCTTATTTTACTATATGTCTTTACCAGAACTCTCCCACATCTCTGACAATGAGGCCCATCTTCTCCCTCTCACCACGACCAACCTGCTTCCACTGCTGAGACCTGAAGGGGGCGCAAAAGAGCTCTATGTCAATGGACCAAATAGACAAAACCTTGTTTCTAGTCCGTTCCTGATTTTTGACATTACCCAAAAGGGACAACCCTTGGCCTATAGCTCTTTGTTGAATGTACCGTATCCTGATAGACTAGAACAGCAGTAACCGTTCCCCCTCACCCCTGACTCCAGGGCCCGGTAAAGTCGGCTGTACCCCAGGGGTTCCTCATGCGCACCATGCCGAGACGGGGCGTCCCGCTACAACGGCCAGGCAGCAGTGACCGCTTCCCCAGGCGCACCTTCCTCACTGCGGTGATACCGTAGGCATGGCCCCGCACCAGACCACAGTCTAGCACCGACTCTACTCTCTCTCCCTCCGCTGGCTGTAGAGAGAGTGAGAGAGAGACTCAATACAGATACGCTAATACCAATACACACCACAGGCACTCTATGAAGGCAACCCTGATGTGTATAATTGGAATCTTGCAGTATACTACAACTACACAATGAACAATACAGATCATTAATCAATAGAGGCATGTGTCTGGTGTGAAAGGACAGAAAGAGGCGTGACAGGATAGATAGCATTCAGTGCCATTCTAACGCATTCTGTACTACAGTAAATGTAAGCGTTAGCATTGTTAACTATGTAGCCACCTGTCTCTCTATAACCCGCTACTGTACAGTAGGTAGAGGTGATCTCTCTGGTAGGACGACATTCATAGAAGCTCTCTGGCCCAATCCCAAACCATTCACTACCACCCTGAATGCACACGTTCATATCACATCTAGGGCAGGTTGGCACAAGCCTAGATTTTGAGGCCTCAGTACTAATTCACTGATCTAAGGTCAATTGAAAATCTTCCCCACACATGGTTACTGTTACGCTGTGGAAAGAAGGGTAAGCTGATCCTAGGAGTGTGGTTATGCAGGGAAAAGTGTATTGGTCACTGACCCGTATGAAGCAGGTGATGAGGGCTTTGCATCCGTGGGCCTTGGCCAGGATCTGGAACAGCGCCCTCCTCTGGCCGGGGTGCAGGGTGAGGGCCTCCCTGTCCAGGCATAGGGGCTCCGACACCCCCCCTGTGAAGTCTATGAGGGCCTCCGCCGTGTTACCGCCTTCTAATGCCTCATAGCAGCCATTCAACCTGGGGAAGAGGAAGAGGGGAGGAAAGGGTTGGAAGACTGAAGAAATGTTAAATGGGTGAGGATAAGGAAAGAATGTTGACTAGCTACTGGTTTATTTGGTCAAGTGTGGTCACTGTGGTGTATACTGTGTGGTGTACAGTACACTGTGTGGTGTACACTGTGGTGAATACTGTGTGGTGGATACTGTGTAGTGTACACTGTGTGGTGTACACTGTGTGGTGGATACTGTGTAGTGTACACTGTGTGGTGTATACTGTGTAGTGTACACTGTGTGGTGGATACTGTGTAGTGTATACTGTGTAGTGTATACTGTGTGGTGGATACTGTATTCATTATATCTAAAATTACTCTGTGCAATTGGGACAATAAATGAATACTGATTGAGTGATTAACAAGCCTCCTCCTAGCCAACCTGAAATCTAATCTCTCAGCTGTGTCTTGGCTTTAGTACAGTGTAAAGTCTCACTTGGCGTAGGCCTTCTCCAACAGGCTGCTCCAGAACTCCCGTGGCGTGGCTGAGCGGCAGAAGAGCAGCGTTCCGTCCTCGCTGACCGGAAGGAGGTCGTCCACCACCACGTCTGTCCAGCGGCCAAGCCGCCAGAAGCGGAAGTGGAAGATTCCGGCATACAGGTCCGGACGCTTGGGCTTCCACTCCTGTTCCACGTGATCCGGAATCACCTGGTGGTTTAGACCAATCAAATTGAACAAGGGTTTTGGGGTACCTGAATGTGTTAGTACAGAGGCGGCCAGCTTCCTGGTCGTTCAGAGCTACGGAGTGTGCAGGCTTTTATTCCAGCCCAGCACTAACATGTCTGATTCAGCTATAAGAAACATATCGTTAAGACTTCTTCAGTAAAATGAATATGAAATCAGTGACCAGGAAGTAAATCACTGAATGTGACCTATAGGGATTTGGCCTCTGCCCTTTGACCCCTCACCTTCTTCCACAGCGATGGCTCCGAGGCCAGACAGGAAGTGGCTGCCACCATCCAGCAGTTACCTAAGCTGCCTTGGTGCAGGTCCCATGTGCTGATCCTGTCCACAAAGAGACGAGGGTCCTTACACAGTTCCTGCGAGAGAGAGAGAGAGAGAGAGACTCAATACAGATACACAATAACATGTTAACATATGCATACTCCAAGATCAGCAGTAAATTTGGTGCAACATACAGTAGAGCACAGTATAGTAAGCCAATTCAATCTAGTTTATATTGACATAGTGTCAGTGTTTTTGTCAGGACAAGTGTCAATCCAGTCTATGCTCATAATCCTAAACCTAACCCGTACTCTTACCCTAACCCTAACCTTAAACCAAAAACCTAACCTTAACCCTAACCCTAAACACAGCTCCTAACCCTAACCCGAAACCTAACCCTAGGTCCTATCCCTAACACTTAACATAATTCTAACACTAATTCTAACCTTAACCCTAAACCCCCTAGAAATAGCATTTGACCTTGTGGTGACTAACAAAATGTCCCCAGTTGGTCAAATTTTTGTTTGTTTCCTAATCTTGTGGGGACTGGAAGTCCCCACAAGAATAGTTAAACACTATCACACATACACACAAACGCACTACTACACACACAGGTCACAACCTGTAAACATGTAACTCTAGAAAAGTTATGAACTCAATTTCCCCTTAGATGACATCATGTTCAAGCTAAGTACTGTATGAAATATGATGCTGAACGGATTTTATAACAGTTATGATAGCTGAGGAAGGAAATTCAGAGTGTCCAAGCGTCTTGTCCATGTGTGTGTGTGGTGTACACGTGCATGAATGCTGGTGAGAGTGTGTGCAAGTGTGTGTGTGCGTTTGTGTGTATACAGGAGTCCAAGTGCGTATGTCTCACTGCAAAGTGAGGTGACAGATGTCATCCTATCGTTCGACTCCTGTTGGATGCAGGCTTAAATGACCTGTGTAGAGCATTAGGAACACAATCCCATTAACCCTTTGTGGTTAGCCCCCCCACACTCCAGTGAGCAAAGAGAATACCTGTGCAGTCCAGTATTCTATCGATTAATGCAATCAACAACAAAAATCTGACCTCCTATAGGAACATTTCGTTCCTCATGATGTTTTTTTTTGTTTGTATATCTTCTATGTATACTTAAGAAAGACTACAACCACGACCTGATGTCCAATAAACAGCCACCCTTGAAGCTACACCACCACTACACAGCCCTTCTCCACTCGTCATCACAAACACATGCTATTTAAATCATCAGGTGATGCTTTTATAAACACACACTGAAACCCTGGTCATATTCAGGTCCAAATCTGCAACACGCGCCACACACACTCCCGTTGGTGTTGGGTTACACTGTCCTGACGCCTCTGGTCTGTTAGAAAGGCTTTAATGAACTATATCTGGAGTAAAACCTGCTGAGTGGACGACTAGAATTAGACTGGGGACTTAAATGGGTGCCTCCTGGGAAAGGGCACAAAGGGGAGTCCAGGCGTTCTAAAGTGTGTGTGTGTGTGGTTGTAGAGGAAGAGAGAAAGCAAGTGATTGATTTTGATGAAAAATTCTGTTCTGGTGCCGCTTCTCTCTCTTTTCTTTTTTTTGTGTGGTTTTTTTTGGTCTTTTTGTCTGTGTATGATTTTACCTCTGTTTTACACTTCTATCTCTCACCCTCGTCCACTCTTTCACTGCCTCACTCCATCTCTCTCTCCCCCACCTTCCCCCTCCGTCCCATCCCCGATCCGCTCACCCGTGGTCTTTTCCATGTGAGTCCAGGGGGTGGGGCTCGTTTGTAGAAGAGTGACAGTGCGGATGGGGGAAAGAGGGGATCCTTGAAGAGCTTGCCCTGCTGCAGACATGCCCTCTTCAGCTTGTGGTAACTCTGCCCCTGGAACCAACACACTCTCTCTGGCATACTGAGGGTGAGAGAGAAAACGAGGAGACCGGGATTGAGAGAGAAAAAGATGGGGATTGAGAGAGGAGAGGGGGGGAACAGCAAAGAGAATGTCTGCTCATTTCAGTAGTTAGAACATGATGTTACAAAGTCCTCTCATTCTATTGGTGTCTATAGAGAAAGAATGGTTCCGTTATTAATTACACTTTGGATGGTGTATCAATACTCACCCAGTCACAACAAAGACACAGGCGCTCATCCTAACTCAGTTGCCAGAGAGGAAGGAAACCATTCAGGGATTTCACCATGAGGCCAAAATTGATTTTAAAACAGCTACAGAGTTGAACGGCAGTGATAGGAGATAACTGAATATGGATCAACAACATTGTAGTTACTCCACAATACTGCCATAAATGACAGAGTGAAAAGTAGGAAGCCTGTACACAATAAAAAATATTCCAAAACATGCATCCTGTTCGCAATAAGGCACTAAAGTAATAGTGCAAAAAAAAATCCTGAATGCAAAGTGTTGTGTTTGAGGCAAATCCAACACATCACTGAGTACCACTCTTTATAGTTTCAAGCATGGTGGTGGTTGCATACTGTTATGAGTATCCTTGTCTTCGGCAAGGACTAGGGAGTGTTTCTTTAGGATAAAAATAACAGAATAGAGCTAAGAACAGGCAAAATCCTAGAGGAAAACTTGGTTTACTTTCCAACAGACGCTGGGAGACAAATGTATCTTTCAGCTGGACAATTACCTAAAACACAAGCCCAAATATACACTGGAGTTGCTTACGAAGATGACATTGAATGTTCCTGATTGGCCTGGTTACAGTTTTGACTTAATCTATGACAAGATTTGAAAATGGCTGTCTAGCAATGATCAACAACCAACTTGACAGAGCTTGAAGAATAGTTTAAAGAATAATGGGCAAATATTGTGCAATTCAGTTGTGCAAAGCTCTTAGAAACTTACCCAGAAAGACTCTGCCAAAGGTGATTCTAACATGTATTGACTCAGGGGGTTGAATACTTATCTAATCAAGATATATTCATTTTATTATTTTTTTGCTCATGACAATTAATCCATATTAATCCCACTTTGTAAGACCAAAAATATGGAAACAGTGAAATGGTGTGAATACTTTCTGAAGGCACTGTACATAGTATTCAGAAAGTGTGGAGCTAGAAGGGTTAACGTTATGGTCGTAGGGGTCAGGGGACATGAGGTGAGGACACAGTTTAGGTCATTACACCTAGCTACTGCCAAGGAGGCCCTGACACCAGCCAGCAGTGTGTGTGTGTGTGTGTTAGCCAGGTGCGATTCTGTGTCAGTGTTTATGCCAGAAGCCAGTGTGTAGGTGGCTGTGGGATCTAGTGGTGCTGTATACCGACACACGCATGCACACACACACACACACACACACACACATACACGCACACACACACAGGCCAGCGTTAGTAAATTAAACCTCTTGCTTGCCGTTTCTGGCCACCATGTTAAGATAGGGTCTAGTTTCCTGAATTTCCGCCTGACTGGCGTGTCCAAAGTAAACTGCCTGTTACTCAGGCCCAGATATATGCATATAATTGGTAGCATTGGATAGAAAATACTTTGAAGTTTCTAAAACTGTTAAAGTAACGTCTGAGACTATAACAGAATTGATATGGCAGGCGAAACTCAGAAGAAAAACCAACCTGAATGTTTTTTTTTTTAGGTTCCATGCTCTTACAATGGAAAGCTATGGGTCCTATGTAATTCCTGCTCCCAGATTGCAATTCCTATGGCTTCCACTACATGTCAACAGTCTTTATTCAAGGTTTCAAACTTTTTTCTTGAAAAACTAGCAAGAATTTGGAGTTTTAGTGAAGACAGCACCGGAACAATATCAGTCTTTCGGAGCGCGAGGAAGAGGGCGCGCGCTTACTAGTTTTACTTTCCTATTGAACATACTATTTTCCGTATGAAATATTATAGTTTATTTACATTTTAGCGTACCTGAGGATTAGATAGAAACGTCGTTTGACTTGTTTGGATGATGTTTAGCGGTAGCTTTTTGGACTCCTTTGCCTGCATGTTGAACGAGTGGATTAATGAAATCGATGACGCCAACTAAACAGACCTTTTGGGATATAAAGAAGAATTGTATCTAACAAAACGACCATTCATGTTGTAGCTGGGTCCCTTGGGATTGCAAACAGAGGAAGAACTTCAAAAGTAAGTGATTTATTTCATCGCTATTTGTGATTTTATGAAGCCTGTGCTGGTTCAATAATATGTTCATGTGGGGTGCCGTCCTCATACAATCGCATGGTATGCTTTCGCTGTAAAGCCTATTGTGAATCGGACAATGCAGTTAGATTAACAAGAATCTAAGCTTTAAAATGATATAAGATACTCGTATGTTCATGAATGTTTAATATTACGATTATTTATTTGAACTGCACGCCGTCCAATTTCACGGGATGTTGTCGACTGGTGTCCCGCTAGCGGGATGCCTATCATAAGGGGAACTATACTGACGAGAAGTGCTCCTTCACATTAACAGCTCTAAAATGAACTAACATGGGTTCTGTCTGTGAGAGTATGACTGTGAACTGAAAATATTCTCTGTGCATGACAAAGGTAAGACTGAAATAAGCCTTTTGACAGTATTTCTTTGCAATATAATGTGTACTATGTTTCTATGATACCTGTAATGATTCAGCATCATTTCCATATAATAAAGTATTCTAACTACAGTGCATTCTGAAATTATTCAGACCCCTTGACTTTTTCCACATTTTGTTACATTATAGCCTTATTGTAAAATTGATGAAATAAACGTTTTTCCTCATTAATCTACACATAATACCCCACAATGACAATGCAAAAACAGGTTTATAGTCATTTTTGCAAATGTATTAAAAATAGAAACAGAAATACTTTACTTACATAATTATTCGCACCCTTTGCTATGATACTTGAAATTAAGCTCAGGTGCATCCTGTTTCCATTGATCATCCTTGAGATGTTTCTACAACTTGATTGGAGTTCACCGTTGGTAAATTCAATTGATTGGACATGATTTGGAAAGACACACACCTGTCTACATAAGGTCACACAGTTGACAGTGCATGTTAGAGCAAAAACCAAGCCATGAGTTCGAAGGAATTGTCTGTAATGCTCCGAGACAGGATTGTGTCGAGGCACAGATCTGGGGAGGGGTACCAAAACATTTCTGTAGCATTGAAGGTCCCCAAGAACACAGCGGCCTCCATCATTCTTGAATGGTAGAAGTTTGGAACCACCAAGAGCAATCAGGGGAGAAGGGCCTTGGTCAGGGAGATGAACAAGTACCCAATGGTGACAGAGCTCCAGAGTTCCTCTGTGGAGATGGGAGAACCTACACCTATGGTGAAGCATGGTGGTGGTGGCAGCATCATGTTGTGGGGATGTTTTTCATCGGCAGGGACTGGGAGACTATGCAGGACCGAGAGGAAGATGAACGGAGCAAAGTACAGAGAGATCCTTGATGAAAACCTACTCCAGAGCACTCAGGACCTCAGACTGGGGTGAAGGTTCACCTTCCAAAAGGACAACAATCCTAAGCACACAGCCAAGACAACGCAGGAGTGGCTTTGAGACAAGTCTCTGAATACCCTTGAGTGGCCCAGCCAGAGCCTGTACTTGAACCCGATCAAACATCTTTGGAGTGACCTGAAAATAGCTGTGCAGCGGCGCTCCCCATCCAACCTGACAGAGCTTGAGAGGATCTGCAGAGAACAATGGGAGAAACTCCCCAAATACAGGTGTGCCAAGCTTGTAGCATCATACCCAATGAGACTCGAGGCTGTAATCGCTGCCAAAGGTGCTTCAACAAAGCAGTGAGTGAAAGTGTCTGACTATTTATGTAAATAAATTAGCAAAAAATTCCCAACACCTGTTTTTGCTTCATCATTATGGGGTATTGTGTGTATATTGATGAGGGAAAAAAATATTTGATCAATTTTAGAATAAGGCTGTAACGTAACAAAATTTGGAAAAAGCCATGGGGTCTGAATACTTTCCAACGGCACTGTAAATATAAGGCATACCTGTTCTAGATGGCTTGTCAGATAATCCAATTTGTTTCTGGAAGGAGAGAATTCCTGGAGCTCAATTACGTCCTGTTAAACCTTCCCTCTTGGTCATATATATCTGTTTTGTCTAATACATTATAACTGAGGAAGCGTCTTCGATATCAGCTTGTCAGAAAATCCTCTTTTTAGGGACATCCATATCTTCCATAGAATATGTTAGAGAGAGCGGGTGTATGAAGTGACCGGTTCAGCTTCTGTTGTTCCTGCCTGTCTTTTCTAAGGCAGACGGTACAGGCTCGCTGATCAGCTGTAGGTCTTGTCAGAGTTTTACAGTGTTTTATAGTGGCATGTTGGTCATGTCTCCTTTGGAAAATACGTTATTTATGTTCAGTGAGATTTTCCTGAATCAAATAAAAGTTCAATGGAGAAAAAAAATCGGTGAATTAAAACATTTTTTCAGTTAGTCAGCATATTGTTATTACAGCATGGATTGACAACTCTTAATATCTGGCTGTTCTCTTTTGGTTTAGTTTAATTCTCTATGTGTGTGTGTGTGTGTGTGTGTGTGTGTGTGTGTGTGTTTGTCGGCCTCTGTCTGACCGCTTTGTGTATGTAGTCTTGACACAAGCGACGTCGCTTGCTACTTTTTATAGCGTATAAGTGTGTTTGTGCGTACGTGACAGCGTGTAGTTGAGTGACACTCTGTATGTATAATGTCCATGTTCTACCTGTGACGACCTGTCCTGGGGTGTGTCAAAATGTGTGCCTTCCTTATGACTTAATCTGATGATGCGGGTGTGTGTCACACATGGGTTAAAATACTATTTAACATCTCTTAAATACTTTCAGTGTTTGCTTAAGCCTGGCTGGAGTGCCAGACGGGCGGGGATTTCTCTTTTGTGTCTATTCAATTAAGTCCATTGCACCAGCGAAAGTGGGCTTGATTGACAGGGCATCGGTAACATCCGTAGACCTGTGTAGCTGTGTGCTGCTGTAAACGTATCCCTTGACAGACAATGGATACTCCTTCCATCCCTCTTTGTGATAACACACAATTAGCAACAGTGCCTCACACACTGGGGATAACCCATAGAGGTATGGGAAAACCACATGGTTACTTCAGACATGCTTTTTCAGTGCATTACATCAAGAACACTTCGTCCTCTGGACCAAGTGTGTTAACAAGCTGTCCAAGGACCATAGGACACAGGGAGCCCACACAAACAAACCAATCGAAAGTACTTGAGATCTGAAGCCATCCAAGGTTATTACTGTTATTGTGAAGGCCATTCCATGCAAAGACACACAGCACACACACGTTAAGGTGCTGTTTGGTTATCTCTTCATTGAGCAACTTACTGACTTCTCTCGCTCTGTTTCTTGTGTGTGTGTGTGTGTGTGTGTGTGTCAGAGGACGTCTCTCTTACTTCTGGTTCTGCTCCTCTCTTTGGCTCCTCTGCATAGTGTTCTGTCCTCTCCCTGAACTCCATACTCCCCCAGCAACTTTATCTATGCAAGACCCCTCTCGTTCCTCTCACTCTCCCTCCTCTTCTTTGCCCGCTCTCTCTTTCTCCTCCCCCTCGCTTTTTCTCTGTCCGTCTCTCTCCCTCTCTCACACTTTATAGTTGTCATTTACACATTCACATAAATCTTTATTCACACTTTACCTCTCGTTCTCTCTATTTTTGGTCTTTCCTTCCGTCATCTCTCTCTCTCTCTCTCTCCCCCCCCCCTCTCTCATGTTGTCATTAAGCATGTGTCCCGTGTCTCCTGAGTCTGCAGGGGGCACCCCCCTTCTTCCCCATCCCCCTCACTTAACCCCTCCATCACCAGACTCAAAACTGATGATCTAATTTGAATAAAAAATAGCTATGTATCGATGTATAAACATGTTGTATACATTTGCAGCTTAAAGCTGGATTGCAGTGTACACAGACAAGAGTGGGACAGGACAACATTATCAAATTAAATGTTATTTGCCACATGCGCCGAATACACCAGGTGAAATGCTTACGTACAAGCCTTTAACCAACAATGCAGTTTTAAGAAAATACCCACAAAAAAGTAAGAGATAAGAATAACAAATAATTAAGGAGCAGCACTAAATAGCAGCACAAAATAACAATAGTGGGGCTATATTCAGAGTACCGGTTCAGAGTCAATGTGTCGGGGCACCGGTGTCGAGGTAATTGAGGTAATTGTAATTATGTACATGCAGGTAGGGTTATTTAAGTGGCTATGCATAGATGATAACAGAGAGTAGCAGCAGCGTGGGGGTGCAAATAGTCTGGGTAGCCATTTGATTAGCTGTTCATGAGTCTTATGGCTTGGGGGTAGAAGCTGTTTAGAAGCCTCTTGGACCTAGACTTGGCGCTCCGGTACCGCTTGCCGTGCGGTAGCAGAGGGAACAGTCTATGACTAGGGTGGCTGGAGTCTTTGACAGTTTTTCGGGCCTTCCTCTGACACCGCCTGGTATAGAGGTCCTGGATGGCAGGAAGCTTGGCCCGGTGATGTACAGGGCCGTTCGCACTACCCTCTGTAGTGCCTTGCGGTCGGAGGCCGAGTAGTTGCCATACCAGACAGTGATGCAACCCATCAGGATGCTCTCGATGGTGCAGCTGTAAACCCTTTTGAGGATCTGAGGACCCATGACAAATCTTTCAGTCTCCTGAAGGGGAATACATTTTGAAGTGAAATAGAGATTGCATCATCTGTGGATCTGTTGGTGTGGTATGCAAATTGGAGTGGGTCTAGGGTTTCTGGGATAATGGTGTTGATGTGAGCCATGACATCCTAGTAATCCGTTTGGCCCAGCGGCCTTGTGAATGTTGACCTGTTTAAAGGTCTTACTCACATCGGCTGAGGAGTGCGTGATCACACCGTCATCCGGAACAGCTGATGCTCTCATGCATGTTTCAGCGTTACTTGCCTCGAAGTGAGCATAGAAGTTATTTACCTCGTCTGGTAGGCTCGTGTTACTGGGCAGCTCTCGGTTGTGCTTCCCTCTGAAGTCTGAAATAGTTTGCAAGGCCTGCCACATCCAACAAGCGTCGGAGCCCGTGTAGTATGATTTGATCTTAGTCCTGTATTGACGCTTTGCCTGTTTGATGGTTCGTCAGAGGGCATAGCGGGATTTCTTATGAGCTTCTGGGTTAGAGTCCCGCTCCTTGAAAGTCGCAGCTCTGCCCTTTTAGCTCGGTGCGAATTTTGCCTCTAATCCATGGCTTCTGGTTGGGGTATGTACGTACAGTCACTGTGGGGACGACGTCCTCGATGCACTTATTGATAAAGCCAGTGACTGATGTGGTGTACCTCTCAATGCTATCGGAAGAATCCCGGAACATATTCCAGTCTGTGCTAGCAAAACAGTCCTGTAGTTTAGCATGTGCTTCATCTGACCACTTTTTTATAGCCTGAGTCACTGGTGCTTCCTGCTTTAATTGTTGCTTGTAAACAGGAATCAGAAGGATAGAGTTATGGTCAGATTTGCCAAATTGAGGGCGAGGGAGAGCTTTGTACGCATCTCTGTGTGTGGAGTAAAGGTGGTCTAGAGTGTTTTTCCCTCTGGTTGCACATTTAACATGCTGATAGAAATTCTGTAAAACTCATTTAAGTTTCCCTGCATTAAAGTCACCGGCCACCAGGAGCGCAGCCTCTGGGTGAGCGTTTTTCTGTTTGCTTATGGCGGAATACAGCTCATTGAGTGCAGTTTTAGTGCCAACTTCGCTCTGTGGTGGTATGTAGACCACTACGAAAAATACAGATAAACTCTCTAGGTAGGTAGTGTGGTCTACAGCTTATCATGAGATACTCTACCTCAGGCGAGCAAAACTTTGAGACTTCCTTAGATAGCGTGCACCAGCTGTTGTTACATAAATGCATAGGCCCCCGCCCTGTGTCTTACCAGAGGCTGCTGTTCTGTCTTGTTGCTGCTACCACTTGTCTATCAAATATTTGAGATACTGTATATGTCTGTTGTTTCCTGAACATCCAGGTCATTTTGTGACGATTCAGATGGCATTGAACCATTGGATGAAATATTACTGTATCTGCTCGTCGGAATCACATTACATCAGTCATCTATTTATAAACCCCACCTTTGATTATTAATCTATTCATGTCTTCATACCTGAACTTCTTCACACTCTCTACCTAGCCAAAGTATATTCCTCTCTCATACCCAACACTGTCAACAAGAATACCACCACGATGATATGAACCCTACAAACCCTGCTGTGTCAAAATGTTTTATACAGTGGGGCAAAAAAGTATTTAGTCAGCAATCAATTGTGCAAGTTCTCTTACTTAAAAAGATGAGGCCTGTAATTTTCATCATAGGTACACTTCAACTATGACAGACAAAATGAGAAAAAAAAATCCAGAAAATCACATTGTAGGATTTTTAATGAATTTATTTGCAAATTATGGTGGAAAATAAGTATTTGGTCAATAACAAAAGTTTATCTCAATACTTTGTTATATACCCCTTGTTGACAATGACAGAGGTCAAACGTTTTCTGTAAGTCTTCACAAGGTTTTCACACACTGTTGCTGGTATTTTGGCCCATTCCTCCATGCAGATCTCCTCTAGAGCAGTGATGTTTTGGGGCTGTTGCTGGGCAACACGGACTTTCAACTGGCTAGGCCACTCCAGGACCTTGAAATGCTTCTTACGAAGCCACTCCTTCGTTGCCCAGGTGGTGTGTTTGGGATCATTGTCATGCTGAAAGACCCAGCCACGTTTCATCTTCAATGCCCTTGCTGATGGAAGGAGGTTTTCACTCAAAATCTCACGATTTCTCAGTCGTCCTTGTCCCTTTGCAGAAAAACAGCCCCAAAGCATGATGTTTCCACCCCCATGCTTCACAGTAGGTATGGTGTTCTTTGGATGCAACTCAGCATTCTTTGTCCTCCAAACACGAAGAGTTGAGTTTTTACCAAAAAGTTATATTTTGGTTTCATCTGACCATATGACATTCTCCCAATCTTCTTCTGGATCATCCAAATGCTCTCTAGCAAACTTCAGACGGGCCTGGACATGTACTGGCTTAAGGAGGGGGACACGTCTGGCACTGCAGGATTTAAGTCCCTGGCGGCGTAGTGTGTTACTGATGGTAGGCTTTGTTACTTTGGTCCCAGCTCTCTGCAGGTCATTCACTAGGTCCCCCCGTGTGGTTCTGGGATTTTTGTTCACCGTTCTTGTGATCATTTTGACCCCACGGGGTGATCAAGTAAGATTATCAGTGGTCTTGTATGTCTTCCATTTCCTAATAATTGCTCCCACAGTTGATTTCTTCAAACCAAGCTGCTTACCTATTGCAGATTCAGTCTTCCCAGCCTGGTGCAGGTCTACAAGTTTGTTTCTGGTGTCCTTTGACAGCTCTTTGGTCTTGACCATAGTGGAGTTTGGAGTGTGACTGTTTGAGGTTGTGGACAGGTGTCTTTTATACTGATAACAAGTTCAAACAGGTGCCATTAATACAGGTAATGAGTGGAGGACAGAGGAGCCTCTTAAAGAAGAAGTTACATGTCTGTGAGAGCCAGAAATCTTGCTTGTTTGTAGGTGACCAAATACTTATTTTCCATCATAATTTGCAAATAAATTCATTAAAAATCCTACAATGTGATTTTCTGGGTTTTTTTCCCCCTCATTTTGTCTGTCATAGTTGAAGTGTACCTATGATGAACATTACAGGCCTCTCTCATCTTTTTAAGTGGGAGAACTTGCACAATTGGTGGCTGACTAAATACTTTTTTGCACCACTGTATATACACTGCCTATTTATAATTAAATATAAATATTTATATACAAGGCAACAGTAACCATGTTGTTCCCCACAAATGATGCAGCACCCCCCTTGGGCCAGTCAGTGTCATTTTGTAAATGAAGGATCTCAATGCAAGATGTATCATTCACCCAAGTTTCATCAAAATCGGGCCAGTGGTGTCCGAGATATCGCATGGATTAGCTAGACTCATGTCCCTGAGCATGTGTGCCAAATTTCATCGCTGTCAGTCAAACCGATCAAGAGATAAAAACATGTGCCCGTTATAGTGCCACTGTGAGGTCAAAATGTTCTTGCAACTGTTGAGTCTTGACAGTGTTTTCAAAATATGTACCAAATTTCGTTACAATACAAATATGTGCCAGGCCACACCCACATGAATGTTTATTGGTCTATGCTGTTTTAGGTACAAGTCTGGAAAATATTGCGTTGAGAGACCGTTGTCCATCGTTGTCCATCAATTTCACATATCAAGTTTTGTGCAGATCAGTCATTCGGTAACAGAGTAGTGTTTTTCACAAAATTCTAAATGGCAGAAGATCCACCATGACAGTCCTAATGGGTCCCTAGGCAAATGTATTCCTTGTGAGGAGAGGGACCTATGTACCGAATTTCATGACTTTAGGTCAAACGGGATGTGGGGCGTGACCTTTCAAATTTCGCATTTTCAATCTCTTGTTACAGCGCCACCATCTGGCCAATAAGTGTATTTTTTTAAATGCCGGATCTTAATGGCAAGATGCATCATTTACCCACATTTCGTCAAAATGTGAGTAAATGGGTTAGTAGTGGTTAGAGCGTTGGACTAGTAACCGGAAGGTTTCAAGTTCAAACCCCCAAGCTGACAAGGTACAAATCTGTCGTTCTGCCCCTGCAGTTAACCCACTGTTAACCCACTGTTCCTAGGCCGTCATTGAAAATAAGAATTTGTTCTTAACTGACTTGCCTAGTTAAATAACGGTAAAATAAAATTTAAAAATCAGGCCATTGCTGTCTGAGATATCCTGTATGACTAATGTGCGAACGGATGAAGACAGATCCACAGGCCCCTCCAGATTTCATCATGGGGGTCAATAAATAGTAGGCCCTAGCTCTGAATTATAGCACTGACAAGCAAAGGCTGTGCGAGGAAAACGGCACGTGAACTTCAGGAGCATTGCAGCCGCGTGATAAATCGGCTAAAAAGGCACAGCACTCTTTCCTCTGGCTAGAGTGCTCATTGCTAACTGGGGAGTGGGGGCTTGAGACTCCAAAGCTCTAAACTCACTTAATACAATCCCTATGGGATAAAATGCACGTTCATCTTTTTTTGTAATGTTTACATTTTACAAATGTCCACTCTAAATATCTTTCCCCACCTTGAGTTTGAATTTTTCAATGCTCGACTAGATTTCCTAAATCGGATTCGCACGATCCGCCTTTCCCCTTTTGTGTTTTCCACTAGATAACACAGCCACAAAGTCACAATTGGCTGCAACTTAAAGATGTTAGAAAATAATAAATAATCGCTTTTTGGCCTTAATTTAAGGTTAGTCATACGGTTATCGGTGTGGTTAAGGTTAGGGCTAAAATAATATTGTATGAAAATAAATTGTGGAACTAGCGGGGTTTAGCCATATTTATGACTTTCTGGCTGTGTTAAGTGAATACCTTTTTGGGAAGCTTCAACTACTACACTGCGCCTGCGCCTTGCCATTTACGTGCTGTGAGTCTCTCAGAAAAATGCCGATGTGGCTTCTGTAAACGGATTTAGGGAATCAAGTTGGCGAAAAGTTGCAATGGAACTTTTCCTCTTGTGCCTTTTTTGGGTGTGCAGCTTCGCTATATCAGCCGAGGACGAAAGACTGCCCAATCGATGCGAAGGTAAACGTTAGCTACAGTAGTTACACATTGAATGTGACGATGTCTTGCTCAGCGTTAGCTTTTTTGTATACTTAGCTAACGTTAGCTAGATAACTAACTAGGAGATTCAGTGTCTGTGAATGCATTTTCTTACTTACATGGGACGTGTTTATAAATGTAAATTAACATGCATTTGAACAACATCCGCCTGTCGGAACCCTATAGTGTGTAAATTCCTGACGGTGGAGCTCCAAGCAGCCTTGGAGAAGACGGGTCGGTCCAAGGAGGTTCTGGAGCTAGGAGCAGTGCTGGACACGGGTAAACGCAGACGCAAGATCAAATACAATACCTCGTAAGTAACCCCAGGACGAGTACTTTAAAGTGTCCCTCTCCTTCAACCGTGTTGATGTAATAAAACAGGATGGGTCAACTGGCCTTTAAGATCGATGAATGGAAGGATACATGGAGAGGAAGCCACTTTTATGTTATGGAGAAGGAGAGGCAAGCCTCTCATTGAGCTCTGCTCTCTTGTCATAGACAAATGATTTGACCACTAATTTTGTAGTTGTGATTTTTGAAATAACTGTTTTCAGTGAGACCCGTCTGACGGAGGCAGTGGATAACATCTGTGAGGGGATCCTACAGTACAGTGTCCATGCAGAGAGACCTGGCAGCCTCCGATACGCCAAGGTCCTCACACCTCTCCATCTTCGCAGTTTAACCAATGTTCATGCTTTAGAACAGTGTTCTTCAATCCTGGTCCTGTGGACCCACATGGCATGCAGGATTTTGTTCCAGTCCAGTATTAACACACCTGAGTCAACTAACAATCTGTGTGTGTTTTAGGGTACCAGTCAGACCATGGCCACCCTGAAGAACTTGGTCCATAAGGGGGTGAAGGTGGAGTTGGGTCTGCCCTATGAACTCTGGGACGAACCCTCAGTGGAGGTGTCCGACATGAAGAAACAGGTACATACCCGTGTGTGTTTACACATCAACACACCGCTTTACAGGCAGAGGGTTGTGCGTGTTCATGACAATAAGTGGGTGTTGGGTTGTTTCAGTGTGAGACGATGCTAGAGCAGTATGAGGAGGTTGTGGAGGACTGGTACTTCCACCATCAGGAGGAGAGGCTGGAGCGCTTCCTGTGTGAGACACACATTCTCAAGACCTCCGAGCAAGGTTTGGAAACACACACTATAGCATACACACTTGCAAACGTATACCTAAAGCACACACTCACCCAAGACACTTGAATAGTGGCAAACACAACATACACGTGTTCACATAGAGTTAAACACTTACCTGGGTTTTCCCTCTCTCCCTCAGAATGTCTACAGGAGGTTTGGAAGGGTGACATGGGAAAGAAGGGATCCAAAGTGGAGGTAGCAAGCGAAGAAGAGGGAGGAGGGAAGACTCACGACGCAGGAGAACTGTGAAATCATCCAAAATGGCGGAGTGAAAGTCTCCCTAACAGAACTACCCCTCTTTCCTTCCCAAATTGTCATACGATATTTGGAGTGGAACATAGTTAGAATGCATGGAGCAAAGTTACATTCAACATCAATAATACTGTATGTAGCAGACCAACCAACTGAACATTACAATTCCTGTCTCTGCATCGACAATCCGCCTCCTGTCTTGCTCCTCAGAAAGCTAAAAGTGAGCTAAGTCAAGTCTCCCAAACCTTCACCACTCTATTATCATACACTATATCTACAAAAGTATGTGGACACCCCTTCAAATGAGTGGATTCGGCAATTTCAGCCACGCCCGTTGTTGACAGGTGTTTAAAATCGGGCACACAGTCATGCAATCCCCATCGACAAACATTGGCAGTAGAGGTGGTGGGGTGGTGTAAAGCTCGCCGTATTCAATTCTGGAGCAATGGAAACGCGTTCTCTGGAGTGATGAATCACGCTTTACCATCTGGCAGTCCCACAGTCGAATCTTGGTTTGGCGGATGCCAGAATAAAGCTACCTGCCCTAATGCGTAGTGTCAACTGTAAAGTTTGGTGGAGGAGGAATAATGGTCTGGGACTGTTTTTCCTGTTTTGGGCTAGGCCCCTTAGTTCCAGTGAAGGGAAATCTTAATGCTACAGCATACAATGACATGGTAGAAGATTCTTTGCTTCTAACTTTGTGGCTGCAGTTTGGGGGTGGCCCTTTCCTGTTTCAGCATGACAATGTCACTGCACAAAGCAAGGTCCAGAAGTGGTTTGGTTGAGATCGGTGTGGAAGAACTTGACTGGCCTCCACAGAGCCCTGACAACCCTATTGATCATCTTTGGGATGACATGGAATGCCGAGAGCGAGCCAGGCGTATCGCCTAACATCATTGCCCGTCCTCACTAATGCTCTTGTGGCTAAATGGAAGCAAGTCCCTGCAGCAATGTTCCAACATCTAGTGGAAAGCCTTCCCAGAAGAGTGGAGGCTGTTGTAGCAGAAAAGTGGGGGGATCAACTCGATATTAATGAACATGATTTTGGAATGAGATGTTCAATGAGCAGGTGTCCACATACTTTTGGTCATGTAGTGTATCTATGGAGCAAGAGGCAATCCAGTTGTGTCCAACATTTGAATAGTCATAGATGTGTCATTTACAGTTTACATCAAATCAATATCATCAATTTACACACACCTGTCCCTTTTCAGTAGGTAAGTTGAAACTGAGAATGCTACAGAACACTACAATATGAAAGTAAATTAAAAACCAACTGCATTATCTAAGATGGGGAAGTATAGGAAATTGGAAAGCCTTTTTACCCTGTCGAAGTGTGCCCATGTTTTGTATTCGTGTACTACTATATGGTACATTTTTGTTTCCTAAATCCAATATGTACCGTTTTTAAATTTGAATAAACTTATCACATTGTGTACATGTGAGTCTTGAAATTTGTCTGAATTTAATTTAGCTTTTCACATGCCTTCTACTGTATAGGGAGCAAGAACATTGGGATACTGGATTTTTTTTTTAAATGGTACAATTGCATATCCAATGAAAGTCGGTGTAGCTACCTGGCTGGAGATGTGAGAACTTGTAATGTGCTGCCATCTTGTGGTATATTTCTGAAATTGTCTCTAGAACTGCATTGATCTATCAGGGTCCCTGGCCTAGACCAGAGCAACAAGTGTTGTTTTTTTGTGTGGAAGGTGCGCTATTAGTCTTGCTTCCATAATATTATGCGGCACAAATATCCAACATTCAGCTCTGTTTAGGTGTCTACGATGATGGGAACATGTACGATTTTACACATGTGTTTTTCTTTTTGAAGGAAATAAACTAAATTTAAATAGTGTATTCTCCTGTTTTTTCTGTCCCAGTCTTTATACAGGCTTTTGGCCCTGAGGATGGTACTGCAAATCAACCAAAACTATGTGAACCCAGCAGATACAGCCAAGCACATTAAGAAACAACACTAAGGCGGAGTTGCCAGAATTCAAATAAAGGATCTATAAAGAGTCATCTTCATAAGCTTGGAACCTGGCTCTCTGTAACTTCTCAACCCAGAATCAACAATTCCAATCTCAACTACTTAGTCACAGTGTTCAAATGAAATGTAATATATATATATTTTACAACAAACATTCGAGTAGTTCAACTAGGGCAAATTGTGACCACAGAACTTTACCTGCGCAATTGTTTATTGGCCTTTGACTAGGTTGACTACTTTTGTGCTACATCATTGATCATTCTTATTTCACAAATGTAGGAAAATATTTTCCATGTGGTAAAAATATATATTTTTGCCTTATGGAAAGTGACATCATCCCTATTCTAATCGGTCCCACCTGCCAGAAGACTACACCTCCAAAAATGATTAGTTGATTAATAATTAGAACTACCGGTAATTGCTATCTCTATGGAAGGATTTATTGCTGAAGCACTGACTTGTTTGCCATAAAACCTAAAGAAGAAGAAGCTCTAACTTTGGTTTGAGAGTAATGGAGGAAGCAGGAGCGAGGCTTGATTCTGTTGGTGTTGTTGTTGTTGGTGATGGTGTTTTCATGTGTGTCAAAAGGAGAAAGCACTGTGAATGCACAAATGGTCGACGCATGAAGTGGAATGCTATGATTATCGGAGTAGGGCACCGATTAAAGGTGTCATATCTGGCGTCTCGATAGATATTGAGGCTTCATGGTTTAAGATGAACATGCCAGGAATAGTTTATTCACATCGCATAACCTGCACTGTGAATGGAAAGGAGGAAAGCCTTTCTGTTTTTACGTTTTGATGCTGAATTTCTCCCGACCCTTGTAAAGCAGGACTGTATTAGATCTGCAGCGCAAACGTACGTACAAAAGCCACTTCAATGTCATAAATGTAAAACATTTGTCCACATCTCAAGTGTTTGCAAACTCAATATTGTTGCAGAGTTCCCTGAGTGTCCTGTTTAGGGTGAAGAAGGTCCAAGTAGGAAGGATCAGGGCTGTTGAGAAGCTCTCCTATGCAGAGGCAGTGAAAAAGGTTGAAGCAGCGAGCAGAGATGATGCAGCTATGGCAGTGGGTGATGCCCAACAGTTATGTGGATGTCAGTTACTTGAGAGATCCTGAAAACACTTAATTGTGAAGGTTGATTTTGTTGCGTTTATTTGCAAAGGTGATTCATTGTACGGGACAAACTAACAAACAAAAAAATCGAAGAAACCGGAAATCATTGTGAAAGCAGGTCAAATGTTCTTGGATATCAATGATTTCACTGCTGAGACACTGCAGGGAATAATGTCTGACAACGCTTTCTCCTCTCATCCCCAGAACCTGTATAAGGATCTGAGTGCATTTGACTGAAGGAGTATATTGACTTTACTCGTTTTTTTTCTGCAAATAATGATTTATTTTTAGTAGGTGGCAGCGAACCACCTTTTTTGGATGTATTCCGCCAATTAAACTTTGAAGAAGAACTTTTCACCAAGTTATTTGGTGACGCGAAGTGCACCCTGTTGGCTCAGGGTTTGGCTCTTGGTGCTGATGGTCCTTTATGTTTTGGCAAAATGATGTCAGTTGTT
The DNA here is from genome assembly GCF_018296145.1 of Oncorhynchus tshawytscha. Classification (NCBI taxonomy): domain Eukaryota; kingdom Metazoa; phylum Chordata; class Actinopteri; order Salmoniformes; family Salmonidae; genus Oncorhynchus; species Oncorhynchus tshawytscha. Next base: position 21,522,966 of record NC_056443.1, read on the forward strand.
CGGTTAACCAAAATGTGTATTTATTATGGATCCCCATTTAGCTGCTGCTAAGATTTAGTAGAGGTTTATGGTTTAGTGAACGATTTGTCCCAAATAAAATGCTTTTAGATTTGAAAAATATGGACTAATTTATTCCTTGCCACCCATTCCAAAATGAACTGCAGCTCTTTAAGTGTAGTCATTTCAGTCGCTGTAGTAGCTGACGTGTATAATGTTGAGTCATCAGCATACATAGAAACACTGGCTTTCCTCAAAGGCAGTGGCATGTCGTTAGTAAAGATTCCTGATTTTACCTGGATTATGTTGGAGAGACTTCCATTAAATAACACCCTTAGGTAACTCTTTATCCACAATATAGAAGGGGTGTAAAGCCATAACACATATTTTTACAGTGGCAGACTATGATCGATAATGTCAAAAGCTGCACTGAAGTCTAACAAAACAGCACCCACAATATTTTTTATCAATTTCTCTCAGCCAATCATCAGTCATTTGTGTAAGTGTTGTGCTTGTTGAATGTCCTTCCATATAAGCGTGCTGAAAGTCTTGTGAATTTGTTTACTGTAAAATAGCACTGTATCTGGTCAAACTATTTTTTCCCCCAAATGTTTACCAAGGGTTGGTAACGGGCTGATTGGTTGGCTATTTGAGCCAGTAAAGGGGGCTTTACTGTTCTTAGTTAGCGGAATTATTTTTGCTTCCCTCCAGGCCTGGGGGCAAACACTTTCTAGTTAGGCTTAAATTGAAAATATGGCAAATAGGAGAAGCAATATCATCCACTATTTTCCTCTGTAATTTTCCATCCAAGTTGTCATACCCTGGTGGCTTGTCATTGTTGATAGACAATACTTTTTTGACCTCTTCCACACTCACTTTACGGAATTCAAAATAACAATGCTTGTCTTTCATAATTTGGTCAGATATACTTGGATGTATAGTGTCACCGTTTGTTGCTGGCATGTCATGCCTTAATTTGCTAATCTTGCCAATTAAAAAAACATAAATAGTTGGCAATATCAGTCGGCTGTGTGATGAATGAGCTGATTCAATGAATGATGGAGCCGAGTTTGCCTGTTTTCCCAAAATTGCATTTTAAGTGCTCCAAAGCTTTTTATATCACTTAACTTTGTTTCATAGTGTAGTTTATTCTTTTTATTCAGATTAGTGACATGAATTTCTCAATTTGCAATAGGTTTGCCAATCGGTTGTGCAGCCATTCCTGCCATTCCTTTAGCCTCATCCATCTCAACCATACAATTGTTAAATTCCTCATCGAGTCACAGGGATTTCAGTGTTTACAGTCATTTTCATAATGGGCGCATGCTTATTAGTAACTGGAATAAGCAATTTCATAAATGTGTCAAGTGCAAGCGTCTGTTTGCTCCTCATTACACACCACAGACCAACAAATATTATTTACATCAACATAGGAATCACTACAAAAATTATTGTATGACTTATACACTATATTAGGCCCAGCCTTGGGAACTTTGATTTTCCTAGATATGGCTACTATATTGTGATCACTACATCCGATGGATGAAATTAGCTTTCAAGCTAATTTCTCTAGCATTAGTAAAGATGTGATCAGTACATTTAAAAAATACAACTTTTTATTTTTTATTTCACCTTTATTTAACCAGGTAGGCTGGTTGAGAACAAGTTCTCATTTACAACTGCGACCTGGCCAAGATAAAGCATAGCAGTGTGAACAGACAACACAGAGTTACACATGGAGTAAACAATTAACAAGTCAATAACACAGTAGAAAAAAAGAGTCTATATACATTGTGTGCAAAAGGCATGAGGAGGTAGGCGAATAATTGCAATTTTGCAGATTAACACTGGAGTGATAAATGATCAGATGGTCATGTACTGGTGTGCAAAAGAGCAGAAAAGTAAATAAATAAAAACAGTATGGGGATGAGGTAGGTAAATTGGGTGTGCTATTTACCAATGGACTATGTACAGCGATCAGTTAGCTGCTCAGATAGCAGATGTTTGAAGTTGGTGAGGGAGATAAAAGTGTCTAACTTCGGCGATTTTTTTGCAATTCGTTCCAGTCACAGGCAGCAGAGAACTGGAAGGAAAGGCGGCCAAATGAGGTGTTAGCTTTAGGGATGATCAGTGAGATACACTTTCTGGAGCGCGTGCTACGGGTGGGTGTTGCCATCGTGACCAGTGAACTGAGATAAGGCGGAGCTTTACCTAGCATGGACTTGTAGATGACCTGGAGCCAGTGGGTCTGGCGACGAATATGTAGCGAGGGCCAGCCGATTAGAGCATACAGGTCGCAGTGGTGGGTGGTATATGGTGCTTTAGTAACAAAACGGATGGCACTGCATCCAGTTTGCTGAGTAGAGTATCGGAAGCTATTTTGTAGATGACATCGCCGAAGTCGAGGATCGGTAGGATAGTCAGTTTTACTAGGGTAAGTTTGGTGGCGTGAGTGAAGGAGGCTTTGTTGCGGAATAGAAAGCCGACTCTAGATTTGATGATTTCATTCCTGTGCTGTTTGTAACTAACCTGTCAGATTGACTGATAACCTGAACCAGGTTGCAGGCACTGGTGAAAAGTTTGAAGATTTTTCCTGAGGGGCCAGCTTGTTGAAAACCTGTCAATATTTAAATCACCCAGAAAATATATCTCTCTGTTGATATCGCATTACATTATCAAGCATTTCACACGCTATCCAGAAACGGATTGTTAGCACTTGGTAGTCTATAGCAGCTTCCCACAAGAATGGGCTTTAGATGAGGCAGATGAACCTGAAGACATATTACTTCAACAGTATTTAACATGAGCTCCTCTCTAAGCTTTACAGGAATGTGGATCTGAATATAAACAGCAACACCTCCACCATTGGCATTTCTGTATTTTCTATCAATGTAATAACTTCGTATTGCTACTACTGTATCATCAAATGTATTATCTAAGTGAGTTTGAGAGATAGATATAATATGAATGTCATCTGTTAATAGCAAATTATTGATTTCATGAACCTTGTTTCTTAGCCCACGTCAGCATATGTAGTTAATTTTGAGCACTTTTCTGGGATGCTTTCTTGTTTTCATTGCTTTACTGGGGAAGCTTAGCAGAAGTAAATATACTCATGTTATTTAGTTTAGTGCAGGGTGAGCTGCACACGGTGGATTTCCTACTAGGGCACACCGCCTAGGTGTTAATAGTATACATCTGGATCATAGGCACATGATTACTGTATACAATAGCTGTAGGATCAGCAGAGGCCTTCAGGGCAGTTAGAGGAACATAAATTAAATTACTTACATTGTGTCTACCAACGCCCCTGGGATAATTTACATTTGCTGAAGCATAATGACAACTCAGCATCACAATGGTAGGGATTAACTGAGCTGGGCTTGGGTCATTGATAATTAATTGTCTCAACGTAGCTTTATAATGCTGTGAAAATATCTAGGAACCCACATTAATTGGGTGGAACCCATCCTCCTCATAAAATGTGTTTTTGTTTCCAAAATGTATCGAAATAGTGAACAAAAGTTACACCCATTGCGCTGCAATTGTCACGCAGCCAATTGCGAAAGCAGCCATTGACCCATTGAGGTGTGGAATAAGGCTGTAATTTAACAAAATGTGGAGAAAGTCAGGGGGTCTGAATTCTTTCAGAAGGCACTGTACATTTGACTGACTGTGAGTCTGAGCTGTTGTTTTGACAGGGAGCTGTGTTATTATGGGAATGCTGGTAGTCCTAATACGCTGTTTACAATCAATTGTGATCTGATGGTAGAACTTGACATCTTGTTTTAGTGAATGTTTAGGGCTATATGGATTTGTGTTGGCTGTTTGGATGTCCAATTGAATTTGTCAGAGATCTGAACTAGGCCTACCTATCACATAAAGTTGCTAGTGTCTCTCACGCTCAGACTCTCCACTGCACCAGGGATGGTCAGTTTGTGGTTTTGGTGGGCATCACTGAACCTCATCTGGAATTGTCCACTGTCAGTCTACTTGGATGAGAGGGAGGAGACGATGATAACATCTGCAGCCCTGTTGACACCACAGCAGCCTTTGCCATCTACCAGTTCCCTGTCAAAGCCTGTGGCACTTGGATACAGGTGAGTTTCACATTAAATGTATGAAACAGAATATAAAAATGAGAGGGGGGAATCTCACAGGCACTGACAGCCACGGTAAGATTGTTACCCCTGATGTTCTAATCAATTCACTGATGTAATTCCCTTTCCTCTCAGGTTGAAGATGACTCTGTTGTATGGTAATGTTATGTCATCTTCATACGAGGTGATGGAATGACGTTTTGGCAGAGTGTGATGGAAAATGTTATGTTTGTGCTTTTGTAATAACCAATTTCTGTGTTCATGCAAATCACTGAATGAACATGCCTGGGAGGAATCCTCACTATCAGTATCTGCAATTTGGCAGGATGTCCAGAACCTTGTTTTGAGAACAGAAAGGGATATCTCAGTTTCAAGGTCTCAGCTTGGAGAGATCGGTCTGTCACATGCATGGACCAGTATTGGTCGATCACATGCATGAACCAAACGTTAATGATGAATTAATTATGAATAATGAATAGGCTAAATCATGCAAATATAACTTGTCTGTGTAAGCAGTATATAAGAGAACGAACGGGACTGCCCCAGGGGACTTCACTTCAGACCGGTACTTTATGAATCTAAGTTTGACGGTTACCTCTCCAGCATGCTGTTAATAAACAATGATTAATTTAAGATTGACTTCAAGTGTCCATGTGTAGAATTTCCTCAACAATTTGGCATCACAAAAAGGGTTGATTGAATCTGCCTGCGGAGCTTTCCAGTGAGGGTCTGCGAGGAAAACCGGTGGCGCATTGTATGACTCATTAGGGAAATTCCCGTCTGACCAAAAGACGACAAGGACTCGACCAGACCAGACCCTTACTGTGAGCTGCTCAGGAGACACATCATCCTCGAGCAATTGAGGGACATGACTTCATTTTAACTGATTTCAGTAAGTAAAAAAATACAATAAAAATAAAAATCATAAAACTAAATATAAAGCGAAGGGTACCAGTCTTAGAAAAGGCTAGAGTGAGGGCAGAGGAGGCCCCACTGAAAATTGTCTGTAGGAATTTATGTGAGAAGTGTCTACGTGGTCTGAGAACCACTGAAAATAGCACAAGATGTTATTGTAGGCATTTATGAGAACTGTCTACGTGGTCGGAAAACCACAACAACTATATGTATGGGAAGCGGCAAGACTATAGAGTCTATAGAGACCATGGCATTTATGACTATATAAACTATTGATACTATGGATGCTGAGAGACTACGACGCTATAGGGACCATATATACTATGGATGCTAATGGGACTGTGATGCTATATGGAATATGGATGTTCAGGGACTATAGATACTGTAGAGGTTATGGCGACTGTAAAGACTATAGAGGAACCGCAGAAGACACACATGTATGCATAGGAGGTAATGACAAGAGAATCGTGGAATATGCATAAGGAGTAATAAGGGAGTATTACTGTGTGTGTTTGCTGGTGGTGTGGATGTGAATACATAAGTTGATTTATAATGTTATATAGGGAAATTGTATGAGTGAATGGAACACGTGTGTGTGTGTGTGTGTGTGTGTGTGGGAAGAATATGAAAAAATAGATAATTGTATGTGTATAATCGGTTACTAGAGATTTGATGAAGTAACAATGGAAAAAAAGTATAATAATAATATACAACTTGCACACCCACACACAGACGTATGTAAGTGGTGTAAAAAGTATTAAGAGAAATGAATAATATAACATGTTACTACATTTGATAAAGCAAGAATGTATGAATGCATAATGGGTTACTAAAGTTTAACTTGCTAGGTAGAGACTTATTATGGGATAGAGGACACCATCTGCAGGGGACTGATAGACAGTGCCAGCCCAGTTTTAATACATGTTGATCCCAGAAGGTTTATCACATCCCTTCTGAATTGGCTGATGTATTTTATAAATTAATCGCATTACAGGTTAATCTATATCCAACTGAAATTGGTCATAAATATTAAGAGCAACATTGTTAGGGTAGACTACAATGAAAACAATGCCTTGTAATATTGAGAAAGTTATCATGTTTGTTTTGTTTTAAAACTTGCAATAGGTGTAAAAGCAGAACATTGTTTGAGAGTGATCCGTGTGTATTAACAGTAGTGATTGGGAGGGTCTTGAGAGTCCTAGTTGAAGGAAACAGATATGAAGACTAGTGAAAGTAACAAATTGAATGGTAATATTAGTGGCTTTCAGATATCAATCAAATGTATTTAAAAAGCCCTTTTTACATCAGCCGATGTGCTATACAGACACCTGGCCTAAAACCCCAAACAACAAGCAATGCAGATGTAGAAGCACGGTGGCTAGGAAAACTCCCTTGAAAGGCAGGAACCTAGGAAGAAACCAAGAGTGGAACCAGGGTCTGAGGAGTGGCCAGTCCTCTTCTGGCTGTGCCAGGTTGAGATTATAACAGTACGTGGCCAAGATGTTCAAACGTTCATAGTTGACCAGCAGGGTCAAATAATAATAATAATCACAGTGGTTGTAGAGAGTGCAACAGGTCAGCACCTCAGTTGACTTTTCATAGCCGAGCATTCAGAGTTAGAGACAGCAGGTGCGGTAGAGAAAGAGTCGAAAACAGCAGGTCTGGGGCAAGGTAGCACATCCAGTGAACAGGTCAGGGTTCCATAGCCGCAGGCAGAACAGTTGAAACTGGAGCAGCAGCACGATCAGGTGGACTGGGGACAGCAAGGAATCATCAGGCCAGGTAGTCCTGAGGCATGGTCCCAGGGCTCAGGTCCTCCAGAAGGGGAGGGAGAGAGAGAATTAGAGGGAGCATACTTAAATTCACACAGGACACCAGATAAGACAGGAGAAATTCTCCAGACATAAGACTGACCCTAGCCCCCGACACAAACTATTGCAGCATAAATACTGGAGGCTGAGACAGGAGGGGTAGGAAGACACTGTGGCCCCGTCTGACGATAGCTCCGGACAGGGCCAACCTGGCAGGATATAACCCCACCCACTTTGCCAAAGCACAGCCCCCACACCACTAGAGGGCTATCTTCAAACCACCAACTTACTAACCTGAGACAAGGCTGAGTATAGCCCACGAAGATCTCCCCCATGGCACGAGCCCGAGGGGGTACCAAACCCGGACAGAATGATCACGTCAGTGACTCAACTCACTCAAGTGACGCACCCCTCCTAGGGAAGGGATGGAAGAGCACCAGTAAGCCAGTGACTAATCCCCTGTAGTAGGGTTAGAGGCAGAGAATCCCGGTGGAGAGGGGAACCAGGCCAGGCAAAGACAGCAAGGGCGGTTCGTTGCTCCAGTGCCTTTCCATTCACCTTCACACCCTTGGGCCAAACTACACTCAATCATAGGACTTACTGAAGAGATGAGTCTTCAATAAAGACTTAATTTCTTGGTGACAGGGGGCAGTATTTTCAAGTCTGGATGAAATGCATTCCCAAATTAAACTGCCTGCTACTCATCCCCAGAAGATAGGATATGCATATTATTAGTAGATTTGGATAGAAAACACTCTGAAGTTTCTAAAACTGTTTGAATCATGTCTGTGAGTATTGGCAGCAGCTTTGCATGTCCATGATTGGACGCATCAATGGACAGGGACACACATTCAACCTGGTCTAGGTCCTGTGTTACCAAAGTAAATACGTGCCGCTTGGTGTTCGTGACAAATTGATCCGGTGGGCCCACACACTACCCTCTTCGGGTCATCTGGGAATTGGGAGGACTGTGTGGGATCTTAGGGGGAAGTACTGGTGGCCCACTTTACTGAAGGAGGTTTTATGTCTCCTCCTATTCGGTGTGCGTTCAGAGTAAGGCTCCTAGACACCTGCCTAGAGGGAAGGTACAGCCCCTCCCCATTCCACAACGGCCTTGGTCACATCTGTCGGTGGACTTCCTCACCGACCTTCCCCGTCACAGGGGAACACCACGATCCTGGTCGTTGTGGATCGGTTTTCGAAGACCTGCCATCTCCTCCCATTGCCCGGTCTCCCACGGGCATTCAGACTGCGGAGGCCCTGTTTACACACGTCTTCCGGCACTACGGGGTGCCTGAGGACATCGTTTCTGATCGGGGTCCCCAGTTCACGTCGATCAGCCTGACCTCAGGTTTTCACCCCGAGAGCAATGGGCAGGTGGATAGAGTGAACCAGGATGTGGGTACATTTCTGAGGGTCGTATTGCCAGGACCGGCCAGGAGAATGGGTGAGGTACGTCCCATGGGCGGAGGTGGCCCAAAACCCACTCCACCACTCTTCCACGAACCTGTCGCCTTTCCAGTGCGTGTTGGGCTACCAGCCAGTCCTGGCACCATGGCATCAGAGCCGGCCCGAGGCTGCTGCAGTGGAGGAGTGGGTGCAGTGCTCATAGGAGACCTGGAGAGCCGTCCAGGAATCGCTCAAATGGGCGGGTGGGAAGCGGAAGGTGAGCGCTGACTGCCACCGCAGTGAGGCCCCCGTGTTCGCACAGGGGACCGGGTCTGGCTCTCGACCGAAACCTGCCCCTCTGCCTGCCCTGCCGGAAGCAGGGGCCGTGGTGTGTGGGGACATTCAAAGTCCAGAGGAGGATAAACGAGGTGTGTTATAGGTTACAGCTTCCTCCTTACTATCGCATTAACCCCTCGTTTCATGTGTCTCTCCCCAGGGCGGTGGTAGCTGGTCCCCTGCAGGAAGGTGCCGGAGGTCCTCCCGCCCCTCTGGACATCGAGGGGCCCCGGCGTACACGGCACGTTCCATCCTGGACTGAGGGGTGAGGGGGTGAGGGGCCTGCAGTACCTCGTGGATTGGGAGGGGTACGGTCTGGAGGAGAGGTGCTGGGTACCGGTGGAGGACATCTTGTATCCATCACTGCTGAGTGATTTCCACCGCCTCCATCCGGTTCGCCCTGCGCCTCGCCCTCTGGGTCGTCCTCGAGGCCGGTGTCGGCGCACTGCGGGAGCCACGCGTCAGAAGGGGGTACTGTCACGACTTCCACCGAGGGTGGCTCCTCTCCCGGTTCAGGCGGCGCTTGGCGCTCGTCGTCACCGGTCTACAAGCTGCCACCGATTCCTTTTTCTTTTCTGTTGGTTTTGTCTTGATTGTTTTCACCTGTACGTTATTTGTTGTTAATTCGGGGCTATTTAAACTTCCAGGGCCCACCTGCTTTTGTGCGGGCTTATTCCTCTCTGTTCGTTATTTTCCCTGGTTTTGGGAGACTTTATTGGTCATTGTGCCTGTATGTTGGCTAGACCCAGCTGAATAAATACGTCTACATGGGAAGCTTTGCTCTCTGCGCCTGACTCCACACCCACCACTCCTAGCTTTCGTGACATAAATCAAATAAATAACAGTATGGGGATGAGGTAGTTGGATGGGCTATGTACAGGTGCAGTGATCTGTAAGCTGCTCTGACAGCTGGTGTTTAAAGCTAGTGAGGGAGATATGAGTCTCCAGCTTCAGTGATTTTTGCAGTTCGTTCCAGTCATTGGCAGCAGAGAACTGGAAGGAAAGGCGGCCGAAGGAGGAATTGGCTTTGGAGGTGACCAGTGAAATATACCTGCTGGAGTTCGTGCTGCGGGTGGGTGCTGCTATGGTGACCAGTGAGCTGAGATAAATCAAATCAAATCAAATTTATTTATATAGCCCTTCGTACATCAGCTGATATCTCAAAGTGCTGTACAGAAACCCAGCCTAAAACCCCAAACAGCAAGCAATGCAGGTGTAGAAGCACGGTGGCTAGGAAAAACTCCCTAGAAAGGCCAAAACCTAGGAAGAAACCTAGAGAGGAACCAGGCTATGTGGGGTGGCCAGTCCTCTTCTGGCTGTGCCGGGTGGAGATTATAACAGAACATGGCCAAGATGTTCAAATGTTCATAAATGACCAGCATGGTCGAATAATAATAAGGCAGAACAGTTGAAACTGGAGCAGCAGCACAGTCAGGTGGAAGTTGAAACTGGAGCAGCAGCATGGCCAGGTGGACTGGGGACAGCAAGGAGTCATCATGTCAGGTAGTCCTGGGGCATGGTCCTAGGGCTCAGGTCCTCAGAGAGAGAGAGAGAGAGAGAGAAGGAGAGAATTAGAGAACGCACACTTAGATTCACACAGGACACCGAATAGGACAGGAGAAGTACTCCAGATATAACAAACTGACCCCAGCCCCCCGACACATAAACTACTACAGCATAAATACTGGAGGCTGAGACAGGAGGGGTCAGGAGACACTGTGGCCCCATCCGAGGACACCCCGGACAGGGCCAAACAGGAAGGATATAACCCCACCCACTTTGCCAAAGCACAGCCCCCACACCACTAGAGGGATATCTTCAACCACCAACTTACCATCCTGAGACAAGGCTGAGTATAGCCCACAAAGATCTCCGCCACGGCACAACCCAAGGGGGGGGCGCCAACCCAGACAGGATGACCACAACAGTGAATCAACCCACTCAGGTGACGCACCCCTCCAGGGACGGCATGAGAGAGCCCCAGTAAGCCAGTGACCCAGCCCCTGTAATAGGGTTAGAGGCAGAGAATCCCAGTGGAAAGAGGGGAACCGGCCAGGCAGAGACAGCAAGGGCGGTTCGTTGCTCCAGAGCCTTTCCGTTCACCTTCCCACTCCTGGGCCAGACTACACTCAATCATATGACCCACTGAAGAGATGAGTCTTCAGTAAAGACTTAAAGGTTGAGACCGAGTTTGCGTCTCTGACATGGGTAGGCAGACCGTTCCATAAAAATGGAGCTCTATAGGAGAAAGCCCTGCCTCCAGCTCTTTGCTTAGAAATTCTAGGGACAATTAGGAGGCCTGCGTCTTGTGACCGTAGCGTACGTGTAGGTATGTACGGCAGGACCAAATCAGAGAGATAGGTAGGAGCAAGCCCATGTAATGCTTTGTAGGTTAGCAGTAAAACCTTGAAATCAGCGCTTGCTTTGACAGGAAGCCAGTGTAGAGAGGCTAGCACTGGAGTAATATGATCAAATTTTTGGGTTCTAGTCAGGATTCTAGCAGCCGTATTTAGCACTAACTGAAGTTTATTTAGTGCTTTATCCGGGTAGCCGGAAAATAGAGCATTGCAGTAGTCTAACCTAGAAGTGACAAAAGCATGGATTAATTTTTCTGCATCATTTTTGGACAGAAAGTTTCTGATTTTTGCAATGTTACGTAGATGGAAAAAAGATGTCCTTGAAATGGTCTTGATATGTTCTTCAAAAGAGAGATCAGGGTCCAGAGTAACGCCGAGGTCCTTCACAGTTTTATTTGAGACGACTGTACAACCATTAAGATTAATTGTCAGATTCAACAGAAGATCTCTTTGTTTCTTGGGACCTAGAACAAGCATCTCTGTTTTGTCCGAGTTTAATAGTAGAAAGTTTGCAGCCATCCACTTCCTTATGTCTGAAACACATGCTTCTAGCGAGGGCAATTTTGGGGCTTCACCATGTTTCATTGAAATGTACAGCTGTGTGTCATCCGCATAGCAGTGAAAGTGTACATTATGTTTTTGAATAACATCCCCAAGAGGTAAAATATATAGTGAAAACAATAGTGGTCCTAAAACGGAACCTTGAGGAACACCGAAATTTACAGTTGATTTGTCAGAGGACAAACCATTCACAGAGACAAACTGATATCTTTCCGACAGATAAGATCTAAACCAGGCCAGAACATGTCCGTGTAGACCAATTTGGGTTTCCAATCTCTCCAAAAGAATGTGGTGATCGATGGTATCAAAAGCGGCACTAAGGTCTAGGAGCACGAGGACAGATGCAGAGCCTCGGTCCGATGCCATTAAAATGTCATTTACCACCTTCACAAGTGCCGTCTCAGTGCTATGATGGGGTCTAAAACCAGACTGAAGCATTTCGTATACATTGTTTGTCTTCAGGAAGGCAGTGAGTTGCTGAGCAACAGCCTTCTCTAAAATATTTGAGAGGAATGGAAGATTCGATATAGGCCGATAGTTTTTATATTTTCTGGGTCAAGGTTTGGCTTTTTCAAGAGAGGCTTTATTACTGCCACTTTTAGTGAGTTTGGTACACATCCAGTGGATAGAGAGCCGTTTATTATGTTCAACATAGGAGGGCCAAGCACAGGAAGCAGCTCTTTCAGTAGTTTAGTTGGAATAGGGTCCAGTATGCAGCTTGAAGGTTTAGAGGCCATGATTATTTTCATCATTGTGTCAAGAGATATAGTACTAAAACACTTGAGCGTCTCTCTTGATCCTAGGTCCTGGCAGAGTTGTGCAGACTCAGGACAACTGAGGTTTGGAGGAATACGCAGGTTTAAAGAGGAGTCCGTAATTTGCTTTCTAATAATCATAATCTTTTCCTCAAAGAAGTTCATGAATTTATCACTGCTAAAGTGAAAGTCATCCTCTCTTGGGGAATGCTGCTTTTTAGTTAGCTTTGCGACAGTATCAAAAAGGAATTTCGTATTGTTCTTATTTTCCTCAATTAAGTTAGAAAAATAGGATGATCGAGCAGCAGTAAGGGCTCTTCGGTACTGCACGGTACTGTCCTTCCAAGCTAGTCGGAAGACTTCCAGTTTGGTGTGGCGCCATTTCCGTTCCAATTTTCTGGAAGCTTGCTTCAGAGCTCGGGTATTTTCTGTGTACCAGGGAGCTAGTTTCTTATGAGAATTTTTTTTTCGTTTTTAGGGTGCAACTGCATCTAGGGTATTGCGCAAGGTTAAATTGAGATCCTCAGTTAGGTGGTTAACTGATTTTTGTCCTCTGGCGTCCTTGGGTAGGCAGAGGGAGTCTGGAAGGGCATCAAGGAATCTTTGTGTTGTCTGTGAATTTATAGCACGACTTTTGATGTTCCATGGTTGGGGTCTGAGCAGATTATTTGTTGCAATTGCAAACGTAATAAAATGGTGGTCCGATAGTCCAGGATTATGAGGAAAAACATTAAGATCCACCACATTTATTCCATGGGACAAAACTAGGTCCAGCGTATGACTGTGACAGTGAGTGGGTCCAGAGACATGTTGGACAAAACCCACTGAGTCGATGATGGCTCCGAAAGCCTTTTGGAGTGGGTCTGTGGACTTTTCCATGTGAATATTAAAGTCACCAAAGATTAGAATATTATCTGCTATGACTACAAGGTCCGATAGGAATTCAGGGAACTCAGTGAGAAACGCTGTATATGGCCCAGGAGGCCTGTAAACAGTAGCTATAAAAAGTGATTGCATAGATTTGCTGCATAGATTTCATGACTAGAAGCTCAAAAGACGAAAACGTCATTTTTTTTTTTGTAAATTGAAATTTGCTTTCGTAAATGTTAGCAACCCCTCCGCCTTTGCGGGATGCACGGGGATACGGTCACTAGTGTAGCCAGGAGGTGAGGCCTCATTTAAAACAGTAAATTCATCAGGCTTAAGCCATGTTTCAGTCAGGCCAATCACATCAAGATTATGATCAGTGATTAGTTCATTGACTATAATTGCCTTTGAAGTAAGGGATCTAACATTAAGTAGCCCTATTTTGAGATGTGAGGTATCATGATCTCTTTCAGTAATGACAGGAATGGAGGTGGTCTTTATCCTAGTGAGATTGCTAAGGCGAACACCGCCATGTTTAGTTTTGCCCAACCTAGGTCGAGGCACAGACACGGTCTCAATGGTGATAGCTGAGCTGACTACACTGACTGTGCTAGTGGCAGACTCCACTATGCTGGCAGGCTGGCTAACAGCCTGCTGCCTGGCCTGCACCCTATTTCATTGTGGAGCTAGAGGAGTTAGAGCCCTGTCTATGTTGGTAGATAAGATGAGAGCACCCCTCCAGCTAGGATGGAGTCCGTCACTCCTCAGCAGGTCAGGCTTGGTCCTGTTTGTGGGTGAGGCCCAGAAAGAGGGCCAATTATCTACAAATTCTATCTTTTGGGAGGGGCAGAAAACAGTTTTCAACCAGTGATTGAGTTGTGAGACTTTGCTGTAGAGCTCATCACTCCCCCTAACTGGGAGGGGGCCAGAGACAATTACTCGATGCCGACACATCTTTCTAGCTGATATGCACGCAGAAGCTATGTTGCGCTTGGTGATCTCTGACTGTTTCATCCTAACATCGTTTGTGCCGACGTGGATAACAATATCTCTATACTCTCTACACTCGCCAGTTTTAGCTTTAGCCAGCACCATCTTCAGATTAGCCTTAACGTCGGTAGCCCTGCCCCGGGTAAACAGTGTATGATCGCTGGATGATTCGCTTTAAGTCTAATACTGCGGGTAATGGAGTCGCCAATGACTAGAGTTTTCAATTTGTCAGAGCTAATGGTGGGAAGCTTCAGCGTCTCAGACCCCGTAACGGGAGGAGTAGAGACCAGAGAAGAATCGGCCTCTGACTCCGACCCGCTGCTTAATGGAGAAAACCGGTTGAAAGTTTCTGTCGGCTGAATGAGCGACACCGGTTGAGCGTTCCTACAGCATTTCCTTCCAGAAACCGTGAGAAAGTTGTCCGGCTGCGGGGACTGTGTCAGGGGATTTATACTACTATCTGTACTTACTGGTGCCACAGACGCTGTTTCTTCCTTTCCTACACTGAAATTACCCTTGCCTAACGATTGCGTCTGAAGCTGGGCTTGCAGCACAGCTATCCTTGCCGTAAGGCGAGTACAGCGGCTGCAATTAGAAGGCATCATGTTAATGTTACTACTTAACTTCGGCTGTTGGAGGTCCTGACGAATCGTGTCCAGATAAAGCGTCCGGAGTGAAAAAGTTGAGGAAAAAATAAATATATGAACGGTAATTAAAAAGTGAAAACCATAAAGTTGTCAGGTAGCAAAACAGGTTGGCAACAAAACGCACAGCAACTCGAAAACAAGCCTGCAAGTTGTGACGGAGGGGCTTTACCTAGCAAAGACTTATAGATGACCTGGAGCCAGTGGGTTTGGCGACGAATATGAAGCGAGGGCCAGCCAACAAGAGCATACAGGTCGCAGTGGTGGGTAGTATATGGGGCTTTTGTGACAAAACGGATGGCACTGTGATAGACTGCATCCAATTTGCTGAGTAGGGTGTTGGAGGCTATTTTGAAAATGACATCGCCAAAGTCAAGGATCAGCAGGAGTGAAGGATGCTTTGTTGCAAAATAGGAAGCTGATTCTAGATTTAATTTTGGTTTGGAGATGCTTAATGTGAGTCTAGAAGGAGAGTTTACAGTCTAACCAAACACCTATGTATTTGTAGTTGTCCACATATTCTAAGTCAGAACCGTTCAGAGTAGTGATGCTGGACGGGCGGGCAGGTGTGGGCTGCGATCAGTTGAAGAGCATGCATTTAGTTTTACTTGCATTTAAGAGCAGTTGGAGGCCACGGAAGGAGAGTTGTATGGCATTGAAGCTTATCTGGAGGTTAGTTAACACAGTGTCCAGAGAAGGACCAGATGTATACAGAATGGTGTCATCTGCGTAGAGGTGGATCAGAGAATCACCAACCACAAGAGCGACGCCCTTCATGTATACAGAGAAAAGAGTCGGCCCGAGAATTGAACCCTGTGGCACCCCCATAGAGACTGAACTCTGTCACTCTGAGAAGTAGTTGGTGAACCAGGCGAGGCAGTCATTTGAGAAACTAAGTCTGCCGATAAGAATGTGGTGATTGACAGAGTCGAAAGCCTTCGCCAGGTCGATGAATACAGCTGCACATTATTGTATCTTATCGATGGCGGTTATTATATCGTTTAGGACCTTGAGCGTGGCTGAGGTGCACCCATGACCAGTTCGGAAACCAGATTGCATAGCGGAGAAGGTACGGTGGGATTTGAAATGGTCTGTGATCTGTTTGTTAACTTGGCTCTTGAAGACCTTAGAAATGTAGGGTAGGATAGATATAGGTCTGTAGCAGTTTGGGTCTAGAGTGTCTCCCCCTTTGAAGAGGGGGATGACTGTGGCAGCTTTTCAATCTTTGGGGATCTCAGACGATACGAAAGAGAGGCTGAACAGGCTAGTAATAGGGGTTGCAACAATTTCGGCGGATAATTTTCGAACGAGAGAGTCCAGATTGTCTAGCCCGGCTGATTTGTAAGGGTCCAGATTTTGCATCTCTTTCAATACATCAGCTATCTGGATTTGGGTGAAGGAGAAATGGGGGAAACTTGGGCAAGTTGCTGTGGGGGGTGCAGGGCAGCTGACCGGGGAAGTGGTAGGCAGGTGGAAAGCATGGCCAGCCGTAGACAAATGCTTATTGAAATTCTCAATTATCGGTGGTTACAGTGTTTCCTAGCCTAAGTGCAGTAGGCAGCTGGGAGCAGGTGCTCTTATTCTCCATGGACTTTACAGTGTCCCAGAACTTTTCGGAGTTTGTGCTACAGGATGCAAATTTCTGTTTGAAAAAGCTAGCCTTTGCTTTCCTAACTGCCTGTGTATATTGGTTCCTAACTTCCCTGAAAAGTTTCAATTCGCGGGGGGCTATTCGATGCTAATGCGGTACGCCACAGGACGTTTTTGTGCTGGTCAAGAGGAATCAGGTCTTGAGTGAACCAAGGGCTATATCTGTTCCTGGTTCAATTTTTTTTAATGAGGCATGTTTATTTAAGATGGTGAGGAAAGCACTTTTAAAGAATAACCAGGCATCCTCTACTGACGGAATGAGGTCAATATCCTTCCAGGATACCCGGGCCAGGTCCATTTAGAAAGGCCTGCTCGCTGAAGTGTTTTAGGGAGCGTTTGACAGTGATGAGGGGTGATTATTTGACTGCAGACCCATTACGGATGCAGGCAATGAGGCAGTGATCGCTGAGATCCTGGTTGAAAACAGCAGAGGTGTATTTGGAGGGCAGGTTGGTTAGGATGATATCTATGTTTACGGATTTGAGGTTGTACCTGGTAGGTTCATTGATAATTTACCATTGGTGTCAAATCCAACTCAAAAGTAAAATGTGCACGAGCAAGATGAAACATAGTTGTGAGAGCAAACGTTGAGTTAAGAGAGAAAAAATGTGGTCGAGTGAGCAGAGGACGGTTCCAGCGTGTGCACAGGTCAGTTGAGCGCAATTTAAACTTGAGAGCTTCTGCTCACTGGATCACAGGTGCGTGTCATCTTGCGCCGGTTAGACTTTTGAAACTGGAACTGACACCATATTTAACATGCGGTTTCCTTACTAAAGTGTTGTGTGCGCCTCTTAGCATGTACATTTGGGGATTTTCTCTGTGGGATATTTGGTGTGATTGTTTTTTTTGTATATACCTGCGCTATGTTTTTGTAGATAAGTCGTGTTTTGCTAGCTTCCAGCTAATGCTTGCATTGTTTGTGTGTATGCAGTGCATGCTACCTCGGGTTTAGTGTGGTTATCATTAGCATATTTGTAATAAGAAATAAGGTAATTATCGTTGCTATATACTCAGTATGTCTATCAGCAAGATATATATATTGTTTTTCTATTACCACTGCAATGTATAGCCTTAAATTGTACTGTTGAATTACAGGGCACAATTGACAAGTTTCTCGAGGTTTCTGTATGTGCACTTTGATTTACAGCTTTGTAACGGTGCCTTCTGTCATGACCTGACCATAGAGAGCCCTTGTTTCTCTATGGTGTAGTAGGTCAGGGTGTGACTAGGGGTTATTCTTGTTTATAATTTCTATGTTGTCTTCTAGTTTATATTTTATATGTTGGTGTTTTGTATGATTCCCAATTAGAGGCAGCTGGTAATCAAATCAAATCAAATCAAATTTTATTTGTCACATACACATGGTTAGCAGATGTTAATGCAAGTGTAGCGAAATGCTTGTGCTTCTAGTTCCGACAATGCAGTAATAACCAACAAGTAATCTAACTAACAATTCCAAAACTACTGTCTTATACACAGTGTAAGGGGATAAAGAATATGTACATAAGGATATATGAATGAGTGATGGTACAGAGCAGCATAGGCAAGATACAGTAGCTGATATCGAGTACAGTATATACATATGAGATGAGTATGTAAACAAAGTGGCATAGTTAAAGTGGCTAGTGATACATGTATTACATAAGGATGCAGTCGATGATATAGAGTACAGTATATACGTATGCATATGAGATGAATAATGTAGGGTATGTAAACATTATATAAGGTAGCATTGTTTAAAGTGGCTAGTGATATATTTACATCATTTCCCATCAATTCCCATTATTAAAGTGGCTGGAGTTGAGTCAGTGTCAGTGTCAGTGTGTTGGCAGCAGCCACTCAATGTTAGTGGTGGCTGTTTAACAGTCTGATGGCCTTGAGATAGAAGCTGTTTTTCAGTCTCTCGGTCCCAGCTTTGATGCACCTGTACTGACCTCGCCTTCTGGATGATAGCGGGGTGAACAGGCAGTGGCTCGGGTGGTTGATGTCCTTGATGATCTTTATGGCCTTCCTGTAACATCGGGTGGTGTAGGTGTCCTGGAGGGCAGGTAGTTTGCCCCCGGTGATGCGTTGTCTCTAATTGGGGATCATATTTAAGTAGCTATTTTTCCTACCTGTGTTTGTGGGATATTGTTTTGTGTATTGTGCATGTAGCACCACGTAGTCACGTTTCGTTGTTCGTTTATTGATTTCTTGTTTTTGCTTAAAGTTTCACCTTGAAATAAATATGTGGAACTCAACAGCCGCTGCTCCTTGGTCCCGTTCTTACGACAACCGTGACACCTTCTTAGATCAGACAAGATCTGAGAGAGGGCCATACATTTTAAGTGCCTAACCCTTCTATTTCTCTTTCTGGCTATGTATATATTCCTGCTGTGTGAATATCCAACTGTTTGCATGTATGGAAATCAGTCAATTGAAATAAATAAATTAGGCACTAATCTATGGATTTTACATGACTGGGAATACAGATATGCATCAGTTGGTCACAGATACCTTAAAAGAAAAGTAGGGGCATGGATCAGAAAACCAGTCAGTATCTGGTGTGACCAGGCTGTTGATTGTGGCCTGTGCCAAGTTGCTGGATATTGGTGGGAACTGGAATGCTGTCGTACACGTTGATCTAGAGCATCCAAACTATGCTCAGTGGGAGAAATGAGTGGTGAGTATGCAGGCCATGGAAGAACTGGGACATTTTCATCATCCAGGAATTGTGTATGGATCCTTGTGACATGGGGCCATGCATTATCTGGCTGAAACATGAGATGATGGCAGCGGATGAATGGCACGACAATGGGCCTCAGGATCTCATCAATTTATCTCTGTATTCAAATTGCCATCAAAAAAATGTAATTGTGTTTGTTGTCGATAGTTTATGCCTGCCCATACCATAACCCCACCACCTCCATAGGGCACTCTGATCACAACGCAAACCACTCGCCCTCACGACGCCATACACGCTGTCTGCCATCTACCCTGTACCGTTGAAACCGGAATTCATCCGTGAAGAGAACACTTCTCCAGGGACCCAGTGGCCATTGAAGGTGAGCATTTGCCCACTGAAGTCAGTTTTCGACGACGAACTGCAGTCAGGTTAATACCCTGGTGAGGATGACAAGAACGCAGACGAGCTTCCCTGAGGCTGTTTCTGACAGTTTGTGCAGAAATTCTTCGGTTGTGCAAACCCAGTTTTATCAGCTGTCCAGGTGGCTGGTCTCAGACGATCCTGCAGGTGAAGAAGCCGAATGTGGAGGTCTTGGGCTGGCGTGGTTACACGTGGTCTGTGGTTATGAGCCCAGTTGGACGTACTGCCAAATTCTGTAAAATGAGGTTGGAGGCGGCGTATGGTAGAGAAATTACAATTTAATTATCTGGCAACAGCTCTGGTGGAAATTCCTGGATTGGAAATGATGCAGATAATTACATTGATAGAACCCAAAATCTATTTGCAACATTAAAGCTGATCCACCCCCCCATCCCCTATTACAACATAGTCATTTTTTTCAAAGTTGCCAAAATGCCATGTGCATCCACTTACATCAGTGAATTTGTCACAACCTAACCATTACGAAACTTCTGTTCGATCAAATAAGCCTCACATTGCAAATTAGCAATTCCATTTTTATTGACCAAGTTTGACTCTCATTGACCTCCATACAAAAATGAGTAAGTGAAACTTCTCGCTTCACCTCTTTCCCTCTGACGCTATTTACTCTGAACTTTAACCTTTGACCTCCCACCTTGAACTTTGAGCCTGATTCAATTCAACGTGCCTCAATATTTCAAATGCTGAAGATGTAAATATAACGTATAGACTGTATGTCCTTCATTTCTGTCTGATCTGATTTCATGTTACGTCAATAAAGATTACTAGAGGGGCTATGTCATGAACCCTCAAAGTTCCATAATGGGGTGAAAATGGGAAACCAGTCTAATAATGGCAGTAGAAACATAGCTGATGCATTTCCTGCTTTTACTTATGCAGGAAAACAAAAGTTAAGGTGTGATGTATCAGAAATTGTGTAATGGCATTATACTACCATATAAATATAAATACAATTTAAGGGCTCCCGAGTGGCGTAGCTGTCTAAGGCACTGCATCTCAGTGCAAAGGTGTCACTGTAGTCTCTGGTTTGAATCCAGGCTGCATCACATCTGGCTGTGATTGGGAGTCCCATAGGGCATCATTGTAAACAAGAAGTTGTTCTTAACTGACTTGCCTAGTTAAATAAATGTAAAAATAATACTTGGGTTTAACACAAATGTTCTGGATAAATAGCCTCTAAAATATATGTAAACAAACCATACAGTTCTGATTTTGTTTTCTTAGAAAGCTCTGAGTGCTATTATATGATACAATATCAGTACTTGTTGAATTTACAACTTGTCTAAGTCCTATCATCAGCTGATTGTTTGAATAGAATGTTGCCATATTGGCAGTTAATTAGAAAAACGTATTGAATCAAGCCTCTAAAACTGGCGAGCTAGTTAACACGCATACAGTGCAGATAAATTCTTCACTTTCATTGTTTTACAAAAAAATGTTATCACAGCACTGGCTAACCATGGATGATCAACTCCCTGACCAACATCAACATGACTGACCTTTGCACCATCATAAGAAGGTTCATGTCCACTGCAATGTTCTAATTCCTTATTCTATGGTTACGCCTTTGTGAAAATGAATTTGGTATTGTTGTGTTTATATTTTTCCAGGTTTTCCATTGCAGCATGTTCAGTCTGCTACCCAACTGCTTCCAACAATTGAATGAACCTGTCACTGAGAGTGGGTGGCTGAGTGTTGGTATTGCAGTACTCTAGCACTACTTCAATAGAAAATAACATATGGGGCTTAGAGATTTGTCTTCAGAGCATTGGTTGCCAACCCTGCAGGCTTTTCAAGACCTGCAGGCTTTTGTTCTTGATCTAAAATACATGTTGAAAATCACGAGACTTGATGATTCAATACAATCATTTTAATACTGCTGGACTGGAACAAAAGCCTGCATACAGTGGACAGTAGCCAGCCCTCCAATGCTAGGTTTGGTGAATACTGCCTTACCGTACTGTGGTGAAGCTGCTTGCAAGAAATTGTAACCAAATTTCCTAGGTTTATTACAGTACCTTGTGTGTTTTTGTCTATTCCAGGACGTGATGTCAATGCGGTACCAGAGTCCTACTTTGGGGAGACGACGGTGATCTCCAGTGGAGAGGTGATCATAACCACCCCCAGACACTAGGGGGAGCATAGGTGGCCTGTCCTATGGGGTCATGGGTCCTTTGTCCATATGGGAGCAGCCTGGGGAAGTAGGTGACATGAGGTAGCCAGGGTCGTACTCTTCCGCCCAGTTCCTGGTTCTTTCAGCTGTGACATGGGACTGGCAGCGTCTGCAGGTGTACCGGTGTCACCGATTGGCAAGCTGGCAACAACATGAAGGTCTGGGAAACACGAGGAGAATCATCTGTAGACAACACTTGAATAAAAAACTATGTTGTCAACAGCTGGGTTTGTGTATGCTTATTATAACACTTTGGGTGTCAAGATTTCAACCCCTCATAACGGAAGTCAATAACTTGTGAAGTCTGTTCTGATTCTGTGAAGAACAAACCTCATGTTTACTGTTATGACGAAGGGGGAAGTCTGACAAATACCAATGCCTTGTTTAGGCCCACTTTATTAGTCACATCTTGCTGCAGGGTACAGATTTTTGGCAGGACACGTGCACCTGCTACTACCCTCTCACAGTATATCGGACACACACACACTATTGGATTTTACGTCCCTAGTACTTGTCGCCTTAACTGTCTTAACAGCTTCTGTCTCATAGACTTGCTTTGCTAAATCGACTAAGCTTTCAAAGAAAAACAATGTTCCTCCAGCTAACCGAGAGTTTGGCAGTGTATAGTGTCTTTATTAGGCTACATAAACTCTGCCAAAATGTAATAGTGATTTCTCCCCCCAATTTATTTTATTGACCTTGTCACCCTTCCAATGACAGCATTTCTAAACTACTCCGAGTAACTACTTGAACACACACACACACACACCTGGGGAAACATTCCTTGAGGGAAGTCATCAATCTGTTTAATGGGCTTCTCTGGGAAAGTTCCTCTCCTCCCTCAGGCACTCGCTTCTCCGCCCTCCCTCCATCCCGTCACCATCCATCCATTCTCTTTTATTTCATGCTTCCCATCTGTATCTGCTTTAGTTCATCTGCTAAGTTATTACTAACTACCGCATGTAAGAGCTTCCCCTACTAGCCTATGTGGTTACAATATTTTTCCATTGCACGTTTGGAAAACGAGAACAAATATTGTTACAACGGATTGAAGTCTTCGACAGCAAGATGAACTTCTCGGTAATTGAGGCCACTTTGTCTCAATTGTCTGTGTCTTCAAATTGCCTGCCAGTAATGCACTTGAAATGCCAAACGGACTCCCCCTGCACTGTAGCACTGTGCAGATGTGAGTTGAAGCTGAGAGGCGGCAGCGTCTTGACGTCAGGACTGGACGGGACGCCCCCTACGGAGGCGGACTGCAGCGAGTTGGATCTCCACACCATGCGCACAGCACAGCACCGCCGGATAACTGTCAACGTGTTGCGCGCCTATATTAATAAAGACCGCATCGCCTATATTAATAAATACCGCGGCGAGAGAAGGGAGATCAAGAATTGAGACGCACATAGTGAGTGTTCTCATATTTTATATTTTTATGTGTATATTTCTTTCTTGCTGTTGGTTCTTTCTCACGAAGTTGGTGGACCTGTTTTAAATTTAGAATGGAAGGACTACAGGCATTGACAAGTTGATTAGTTGGACCCGGTGAGCGTGCCAAAGTTCGCGCTTCAAGTGCTCAATATTCACTCTCCATGGGTAGGTAAGCTTTACAGTCAGCGTTTTGTATCAAACGGATTACTTACACATTTGTTATTGAAGATTGATTTGATATACACCTGTTCTCTTCGTGGGAATATAGCCTAGGCTTATATCTGAATATGATAGTGGCATTGCTCAAAAGTGTGAATTAAATTAGCCTGTGACCATTTTTATTAGAATATTATTTTATGATTGAAGACTATTTTGTTTATTTAACATCTGAATATCCTAACCTAAGGTAATACATATTTTGCGTTTAGTAAATGTTACAATTCTTTAAAAACACTGTTCAGTTAGTAGAGAGAGTTTATTTATGAAAACAAATATTTTGGAAGTATTAGATTGAGAATCATTTAAAGAGATTTGACAGTAATATCTTTAGGACTATTTTTATTTTTTACCTTTATTTAACTAGGCAAGTCAGTTAAGAACAAATTCTCATTTTCAATGACGGCCTAGGAACAGTGGGTTAACTGCCTGTTCAGGGGCAGGACGACAAATTTGTACCTTGTCAGCTCGGGGATTTGAACTTGCAACCTTCCAGGTACTAGCCCAACGCTCTAGGCTACCCTGCCGCCCCGATATCTAAGTAATCAAGTGGATGATTGGAATTGTGTTAAGCAGTCCAGCGCCACTTTTTAAGACAAACACAAGCCATCATTGGCACTTGCAATTGGGCTCTCATTTATTTATGTTACAATTACATTGAACATAATTAAATCCAATTATGTTTTATTATTGTTATTATTATTAATATGTCTGTAGGTATCGGGAATATCGCATATCTCTCTTGAAAACAGGGATAGGCCTATAGGCCTGTGTATTTCTTACAGACAATTTCAGGACGAGCGACAACAGCAATGATAAATATACTTATTTCGAGAAAAGGAAACGAAAATGACCAGAAACATGATAACACTTAAATGCGTATATGATCATCAAAACAACCCAGAATGTTTAGAGTATAGAATACATCGGCGTTTCGTCTCTGCAAGATGCAGCAAATTGAGTAAATTACTGGAGTGGGCAATTATAGACAATTTGGCCCCGCACATAAAGGACTCTTGCCAAAACAATTTGTGCTAAATTAAGCAATCCAACAAATTTTCTTTGAAGGGCTTTTCATTTATACACCCTTTTGTCTAAATCAGGGTGCACCCCAGGATAAAACTCTTGTTTCAAATGATTTAATTAAGATAGGGGAACATTTAAGGATATAGCCAATATAATATTTTCATAAACTTATCTCAATTGGCTAGGTTGGCAATTAAATGAGCATGCAATGTATTAATATGAAAATCAGAATATTCATAACAATACGTTTATTCATAGTAATTATTAATAATAATAATACATTTTTGCAACAAGAAAATACTCTATTAGGTTTCTATGTTATTCTTTCTAATGAGACAAACGGTAATTCCAAACGCATATGGTCTCTCGAATTGTCTCCAATATTTTTCGTTTAGCGAGTTCAAGGTCAACACAGGCTGCCCATATCTGAAGAGATTTTTATCTCCGTTCCTGACTCCATGAACAATGCTTCGAGGGGGATTTAATTAACATGTTCATGTTATCTTGTCATAATCTTCGGTCAATTGAATTTAAATCAAACTAAATAGCGTACGTCCAATTCTTCTTTTGCGTGCTTTGACTTGACTTATATAGGCATGTTCCGATTTTAAATCAATGGCTGGTCAAGATCTACTTTTCTAGGATTCTGTTTCTCGTTTCTCTGTGACTTGCAATTAATTACCATGAATTCCAAAATGATGTCTTCCACTTAGTAAAATGGTCTTCACTTTCATTTCACCCAAGGTTGTTTATGGCGTTACTTGAAGATGAAATCACGGACAAGGATTTCATGTCCATCTGTTTTTCAATATCGACATTGAATCGAAACCTCCATGGGTTAGCGCATTGCCGACTTGTGTGATAATTTATGAAACAGCGTGGGAAAAGAAAACAGTGAAATTGGGAGAAATAGCCTTGCTTCCTTTAGGGCATGTGTTTTCTTATTCAACCCCTACATATGTCCAAGCTGAGGTGTCTGGCCTGTATGAAAAGGCTTTTCAATGTAAATCATCTCTGTTGTGTCGCTCCATTTCTCTTCCTGACCTTAGACAGAGGGGCTCACATAGCAGGCGTTAGCTGGGCGTTGGAGGTGCGAACCAGAGGTACAGGACATGGGCCTTTAGCTAATGATACGAGTGGCAGCGGGGATAATCCATTCTGTGCAGTCTGTCAATTGCACCTCCCTCACCGCCCCACTAAAATTAGATTATTACACCTAAAACAGCTCTTGGAATCCGCTCCGTGTGGAATATCACGCTGGGTTGCAGCGGGAGCAGGCAGGAATGCCGTTGGGGAATACAGGACGGTGTACATAGCGTTTCTCTTCTCCTCTTCCCGGGTCTCTATGCCCAGTGTTGTGTTTCGGACGGGCTAAGGACAATTGGAAATTAACAAATGCGTTACTTGTCAGCTGTGATAAACATGCCCAAACAGGTGTCAGGTTCAGTTTCACAGTGGCAGAGTGGTAGGACGTGTAATTAATCAGATAGACTGTATTTAGAGGTCATTAGTGCTTGGCGGAGGCTTAAAACACGGGATGCATATTGTTATGGGCTCTTGAAAGAAGTAATCCACTGTGGACCAGTGTTGTTTAGCAGACCTATACTTCTTAGCCTAGGCCTACTCTGTTCTTTGCACGTCCTCGTGCTATTTTACTGTCACTTTCTTTCCTCCTTTTGCTATAGCTACTTAGCCAGTCTAATGTACGTGTATCAGACAACAATATCAAATACAGCATCACAACTACATTATTTCATAACACACTGTTTACAAATCACGCTATATCCTCTGCCTTCATATTGCATGTTGAATTCCGTGGTATTGTTGAGATCGGTGCTGTTCGGCTGTGGCTGAACTGTGCTCTACACTGCTACCCATGACGAGGAATTTTAAAACGTGTGAGAAAGGCCAAATCCAGCTCATCTGCTCCCGATACACAGCCCCAAAAGACACAGATTTAGACCGCAGAGTGGAACGGTGGCAAGGGGAGCTGACAGGTAACAGAAGGCATCACCCTCTTTTCACACTTCAACCCATGACCCCTCTTAATAACGTCATATTCTCCCGTTATTAGCCATTCTCCCTTCACCCTTTCTAGTACTACTTTCTAGTACTACTTTAACCCCCTCCAAAGCGCCATCCTATCCAACTCCTGCCTCTTATTCTCATTTATATATCCAGGCTGTATCACAACCGGCCGTGATTGGGAGTACCATAGGGCAGCGCACAGTTGGCCCAGCGTCGTCCGGGTTTGGCGGGTGCAGTCCGTAATTGTGAATAAGAATTTGTTCTAATTGACTTGCCTAGTTAAATACAGGTTAAATAAAATAAACAAATAAAATACATGTCACAGTCTTACTCTTGTATCGTCCTATTTTTCCCTATTTTCTTCACCTTCCTACCCGTTTCTTACTCCTCTCTTACCACCCTATAAAATGAATGATATCTCCGTCTGAGCGCCCGCATACACGCTGTGTCTTACGCCACTTCTTTAACCCCGTTGCCACCCTCATAGGCCCCTCTTACAACACCCGGGTATCCACTCTTATCTCTCTTTTAACGCCCCTAGTATCTTCTTATCTTCCGAACCCCAAAACACCCCCTTCCTACATGTTGAGAGAATACACAGTAGGATAGCATTTTAACTACTGGCGGCAGCAGTGGGATTTTACCGAGCAGACTGTTCGACCCCAAAGCGCTACTTTTTAAACTCCACACACCTAAATCCTAAGGAATGAAAGATTATACAAAGCGTCTTAGAGTAGATTGCTACAGGAGGCGTATTGTGAGAACATGAGCAGAAGGCTCTCCTGTTAGCTAGCTCCCACCATGTTAGACTATGCTGTAAACATGGCCCAGGTTGTCATCAAGTATTTTTCCAGACCTTCTCAAGCCAAACATAGCTGGTCCCACTGACTGCTGCGCTTAAAGACCATGCACAGCCTACTGCCTCCCTCCAGAGATATCATTGACCTCACTTAAACACTATTTGCTTATGTAAGCCTTTTGAAAAGTTAGATCATAGGTATCAAAACCCCCTTTTTGACAAATGGTTTTGATACTTAGGTATGTACAGCGCCTTTACAAAGTATACCCCTTGACCTTTTCCACATTTTGTTGTGTTAAAGCCTGAACTTAAAATGGATTACATTTCAATTTTGTGTCACTGGCCTGCCTGCACACAATACCCCATATTGTCAAAGTGGAATTATGTTTTTAGACATTTCTGCAAATCAAAAACAAACTGAAAAGCTGAAATGTCTTGAATCAATAAGTATTCAACCCTTTTGTTATGGTAAGCCCAGATATGTTCAGGAGTAAAAATGTGCTCAACAAGTCACATAACAAGTTGCATGAACTCTGTGTGCAATAATAGTGTTTAACATGATTTGTGAATGACTAGCTCATCTCTGTAGAAAAATAGTAGACATTGAGTATCCCTTTAAGCATGGTGAAGTTAATAGTTACACAATGGATGGTGTATCACTACGAAGAAACAGGCGTCCTTCCTAACTCAGTTACCAGAGAGGGAGGTAACAGGGATTTCACTATGAGGCCAATGGTGACTTTAAAACAGTTACAGAGTTTAATGGCTGTGATAGGAGAAAACTGAGGATGGATCAACAATGGTGTAGTTCTACACAATACTAACCTAAATGACAGAGTGAATAGACGTCACTGAGTACCACTCTTCATAGTTTCAAGCATGGTGGTGGCTGCATCATGTTATGACTATGCTTGTTATAGGCAAAGACTAGGGAGTTGTTTTATAGAGCAAAGTACAGGAACAATCCTAGAGGAAAGCCTGATTAAGTCTGCTTTCCAACAGACAGGGGAGACAAATTCACCTTTCAGCAGGACAATAACCTAAAACACAAGGCCAAATATAGTTTCTCACCAAGACGACATTGAATGTTCCTGAGTGGCCTAATAACAGTTTTGACTTAAATCAGCATGACAATCTATGGCAAGACTTGAAAATGGCTGCCTAGCTATGATCAACAATCAACTTGACAGAGCTTGCGTCACAATCATTTAGAGAAGGATTGGACCAAGGTGCAGCTTGGTAAGCGTACATCTTTCTTTATTTGATGAACAACAAAATATAAACAAACATAACATTTTGTAGCGCTAACACAGCAACTATACACAAAAAACAAGATACCACAACTAAAGGTGGAAAAAAAGGCTGCCTAAGTATGATCCCTAATCAGAGACAACGATAGACAGCTGCCTCTGATTGGGAATCATACCCGGCCAACAAATAAATAGAAAAACTAGAATGCCCACCCAAATCACACCCCAACCTAACCAAATAGAGAAATAAAAAGGCTCTTAAAGGTCAGCTTGAAGAATTTTAAAAGGAATCATGTGCAAATATTGTACAATCCAGGTGTGCAAAGCTCTTAGAGACTTACTGAGAAAGACTCCCAGCTGTAAATTCTGCCGGAGGTGATTTTAACATGTATTGACTCAGGGGTGTGAATACTTATGTAAATAAGATATTTCTGTATTTAATTGTCAATACATTTGCTCACATTTCTAAATACATGTTTTCACTTTTTCATTATGGGTATTGTTTGTAGATGGGTGAGAGAATTGTATTTTATTTTATCCGTTTTGAATTCAGGCTGTAACACAAAAAAATGTTGATAGTGTTCTATGTCCATGATTGGTTCATATTCACTCTGGAACACTGTTATTCCTGTGATTCTCCATTAAAGGTTATTGTAGTGGATGGATATGTATGTTGTCCAGCATGTGGGATATGAGTGTTCTTCCTCTCTTCTATTTGTCTTTAAAACTAAAGGGGGTCAATTAAATAGAAATGCCACTCATCCACCATGTTCTTCTGGCATGCCAGGCGTGTGAATTTATGGAAAGCGACAGAGGAAAACCGTTGAAATGGTATCCGGTGGTTGGGTTACATCCCTGGTGCGAGACTGGCGATCTGGTTTCGGAGCAGAGGGGGGTGAGGGGGTCTGCATTTGGCCTGGGGGGACGGTTGGGGGTGAGTAGCACTTTAAAGAGCACTGTGATCTTCTCTGAAGAGCTTCCATCTATCATGTAGTTTGTAATGGGGGCTACAGTATGTTTCATTAGCGACGAGGTAATGTGCCTGAGACAAGTGCAACTCACGCCATGGGGAATGGCAAACAACCCCCTTGCCGCTATGGCCTGTATCCTTAGCCCTCTTACCCCTTTTATCCCTCTTTCCCCCCTTACCCACCAACCACATCTAGTCTGAATTTCAGACATCCCCCATCACCACAAACCCCCCTTCCACAAATTCCCCAAACCCTCACTTTACTCTCATTATATACATGTGTTTCCCAAACTGTGGGTCGGAACCCGCGGTGGGATTACATTTTTTGTGCATTTATTTTTTGGGAAATACTTATTCAGTGTAAACTTAAACAACAAAAACCAAATAGAAAGTATGTAGAAGCAATAATGGACCTATCTAAAAAATAAACTCCTCTAATCTTTGAGAATTTACAATCAGCAAAATAAAAGCTAGGCAGTCAGGTACCCATTGATTATGTTATAATGTTTGAGCATAATAACACAGTACTAGCCATCTCAAAATGACTAGAATTGCAGTAAATTAGCTTTAAAACTACAGCGTTTTCTGTCCACTGCCAAGATGATATTGTTGATTTATTCTTTGATTTATTCTTTGGTCAACCCTTATGGTGGGTCTCGACTCAAAAGGCACCTCAATTGGTGGGTCACGAACCAAAAAAGTTTGGGAACCCCTGTTATATACCATCACCCCCCCATCCCCAGCCCTGACTATACATCACCTACCAGACACCCCCTCCCCCTCCAGCGAAACTCTGACGCCGTTATGAAACCTGAGACTCGATTAATCAGTCGATCAATTAATGAGGCTCAGCTTTTAGAGGGACGTCTGGGTTCCCAGCTGGATATGTTGCAACACGTGTGGAATGCTCAGGGGGCGCACACCGGACCCCCGGAATGTGGTGCGGCGGGACAGGGGCCGCAGTCGGACCGCTCATCACCTCAGCCGCCGGGCCTTGGCGTTTCCAATAATGACACTCGAAACATACGCCTGATACGCCTCATCTGCCCGATTTCACAGAGCTAGGTTGGGACCGACCACTTTTTGGGCACGGAGGAATCATAACTCATTTTGGGGGGGTCAGTTGAGTAATATAGGTTGTTTTAGTTGCCGACTCTCATTGTAACCCCCCCTAGACCCACTTATAGTGCTGTGGTCCTGAGGGAAGCCTCAAGTTTCCGGCTGTGGTCTAATTGAGTGGGATGACTAGCCCTGGGAGGCTCCCAACTCTTCTCCTCTCCTCTCCTCTCTCCTCTCCTATGGGGTTGGTTTATACAGGCCTGCTGACTGTGCTGTCAGTGTCAAACGCTTGTTAGGACATCATCAATCTAGACGCAGTTAGAGATATTCCCAGAACAGAACGAAGGGGGCAGGTGATAGAGAGAGAGAGCGAAAGAGAGAGAGAAGGAGAGGGGACAGAAAGGGTAGAGAAGGAGGGAAGCAGGAGAGGGAATAAGAGAGAGGAGAAAGATACTCTAAAGAAAGAGAGAGAATGAGAGAAAGGGAGGATAGAAGGAGAGAGAGATTTACTGCACAGTAGACAGAGAAAGAAAAGAGGAGGAAGAAAGAAAGAAAGAAAGACGAGGGCCTGGAGAAGAGATGGATCCTAACAATGTGCCTCTTCATAAGTTGTTTGGTGTGAAGTGAAGTGTTGGGTGGGATCCTTGCTCGCTTTCCCTCAACTCATCCGTGTGAGCTCATATAAAAGTGCAAAGTTTGTTGTCGTAGATCATGTTGTCAGGAAAACTCGACACATTGTTCGCACATGTCTGCAGGCGTAAATGAAGTAACCTTCTCTGGTATCAGTACCAATTCCTGACAGACGAACACATTTAGCACATCACCAGCCGTCTTACGAGGGGGAAAAAAATCCGTTCGCACCGTGGACGTACATAAGTGTGTTTGTCTTCTCCCAGGAAGTGGCTGTACAGGGGCTTTAAGCCGAACACACATTTCTCGCATTCTCTTCTATAAATCTTTCCCTCCATCTTCCACTCCCGACTTTCTTTCTCACATCCTCTCTCTCTCTCTCTCCTTGCATTTCTATCCACACATTGGGTTCTCCAAAACTCGGGTTGTTGCCCATGTGTGTTGAGTAGAGCGGAGTGGAGCAGAGCGGCGGTAGAAGAATTTGAAAGGAGGACCATAAAGATGATGGATGCCGCCCAGCTTGTGCTTTCAGACCCAGCTGTTTTTTGTCATCCTGGACCCGCTAGTTTCCTATACGCTCTCATCCATACATTCATCCACTCTTTATAAGCTTTCATCCATACAGTCATCTAAAACTCACTGAAAGAGGCCTGGTTAAGGGAGAAGATAGATTTGGCTGGATTATATGAGAGTTAAAGGTTCAAGGTGGTGGTGCGAACTGGTGTTTTCAGTAAAGGGACAGGTGGTCTCTCTACCTCAGAAGGCCCCTCCCTTTGGCTCCAACCACAAGTCATATAAATCCATCAGTATCTTTTCCTTTTATGATTTCACTGTCGCTTTCTCCCCTAAAATCGTTTATTTGACCATTTTCTCCCACAGGCTCGATGACATGATGTTCCTGCCCGTCTCCCCTCCCCCCTCCTTCTCCCTCTCTTTTCTCCTGCTAGTCCTCACTGTTCTCCCTCTTTCCCTCCTTTCCCGTTCACTCTCTCACTCCCCTCTGAGCTGGACTTCTCCCCATGACCCCTGCTACCACCTGGATGGGCGTCCGCGACACTGCCTGTCGGAATTCATCAATGCCGCCTACGGTGTCCCAGTCAGTGCCGCCAACTCCCTCCGAGGACCTCCTGACCAAAATGCGGTTAACGTCAGCTCCGTCACGGACCTTCACAACCCCTATAACCTGACCTGCTGGACAGCCCAGGTGGGAGGCACCGACGGCGGGGACTGGGTTCTCACCCTCCCCCTGGGCCGGCGCTTTGAGGTCACTTACATCAGCCTGCAGTTCTGCCAGCAGGGGGAGCCGTCGGATCCGGTCTCCGTCTCTTTGCTCAAGTCCATGGATCATGGGCGCACCTGGAGGCCCATGCAGCATTACTCCAGCGACTGCCCCGGGAGTTTTGGGCTCCAGGCCCAGACGGTGGCCAAGACCAGGCACCAGGAGACAGAGCCTCTGTGCTCGGATCCCCGGCCCCTGCAGAGGCACCGGGGAGGCATGGTTCTGGCCTTCTCCACCCTGGATGGAAGGCCCTCCTCTCCAGACTTTGACTACAGCCCCACCCTGCAGGACTGGGTGACGGCCACGGACATACGGGTGGTCTTCCACCAGGTGACCCAGTCCCAACAGGTGACCCAGTCCCAACAGACTAAGTTGGGAAGTTCGGAGGATAGGGGGGTGGGTGTGGGATTGGGAGCAGATGCTGGGGTTCTGAGGTGGAGGGTGGGGTCGAAGAATAAAGCTGTGGTTGGTCAGGTGAATGGGGACAACAATGCTTGGGGGTTTGTGGAGAAGGAGATGAAAAAGACAGAAAAACGAGGGAGAAGCAGAGGAGAGAAAATGGACAAATCCTGGCGGAGGGGTCACAACAAAGGGTCGGGAGGTCAGGGAGAGGATGGACACAATGTGACCCGGAAGGATTTAGAACGAGACACTCAGGCAATGGACACCTCCAAGAGAGGGAACGGTAAAGGAAAAGGGCGTGGCCGCAAAAGGGAGGGGGGCCACCATTGGAGTCCGTGCCAGGAAGGTGGCATCTGTGATTGGACAATTGAGGGGCAGGGGAAGGACAACAAGGGGCGGGAATTGAGGAGGAGGAGAAACAACAATCGGAATCTCCAGCTAGTTCCTCCCTCCCCATTGATCTCTGCCCCCCCTGTCCGGCCCCCCCTGGCCCTCTCGGACCTGCAGGTGGGGGGCAGGTGTAAGTGTAACGGGCATGCCTCACGGTGTCGTCATGACGACGCGGACCGGGTGGTGTGTGTGTGTGAGCACCACACAGCGGGGGCAGACTGCGACGTATGTGAGGACTTCTACTACGACAGGCCCTGGCAACGAGCCACGCCCAGTCAGCCACACCCGTGCGTCTGTGAGTCACACCCCCCCATTACTGTGCGTGTGTGTTTGTGCATCTGCGTGTGTGCGTGCATGTCTGTATGTGTGAGTGAGTTCATATTGGATCATGAATGTAAACTTTACTAGCTTTCACTGAAATGCATTCCCTCCCTCCCTCCCACCTCCCCTTCCCGTCCTCTCTCCTACCCCCAGCGTGTGAGTGTAACGGCCACTCCTCTAAGTGTCGGTTCAGCATGGAGGTGTTCCAGCAGTCGGGCCGGCGCAGCGGGGGGGTATGTCTGAAGTGTCGGCATCACACAGCGGGACGCCACTGCCAGTACTGCCAGAATGGACACACCCGTGACCACGGCAAGCTACCCAATCACCACAAGGCTTGCCAATGTCAGTCAGAGAGAGAGAGAGAGAGAGAGAGAGAGAGAGAGAGAGAGAGTGTGTGTGTGTGTGTGAATGTGTGTGTGTGTGTATGTGTGTGTGTGTGTGTGTGTGTGTGTGTGTGTGTGTGTGTGTGTGTGTGTGTGTGTGTGTGTGTGTGTGTGTGTGTGTGTGTGTGTGTGTGTGTGTGTGAGCATTAAAGTTGTGTCTGTATCAGGTCGTTCTGACCAGCTGTGTATCTTATCCATACAGAGATGTATGTGTGTGCATATGCGTCTGTTAGTATATCTGTTTCTCTTTGTGTATCTGTCAGTCTACGGGGTTTGTCTACATGTGTCTGTGTACCTGCCTCCACAGTGTTTATGAGGTGGTTACATTGTGACAGAGGACAGTTATTCCTGTTAGGGTTACAAATATTCCCCTTTGTGCTTGACTGGATCCAGTGTCCATGTTGTTACCACTGGCTGGAATCCACTCTGCCATTTGACCTTTGACTGGTCACATGTCCCAAGTGACTGTGACACTCTGGCATGCTCATTGGGCGGTTGACCTAAGTTCTAATATAACCAT